>NC_142132.1:42533554-42853375 GCF_024610735.1 Ursus americanus
GTAGTTATTGCCACCACAGCACTGGAGAGAGGGGAGGAGAGGGACAGGGAGTAAGAGGGGACTCTGAGTTGAGTACAGGGGTAGGGAGCACAAGGGAGTTGAATCATTGAGAGACAGTGAGTGGATGAGTGTGGATGCGGATGGCTATACCAGAGGGGTGGGGGAAGGAGAAAGAGAAGAGAGAGAGAGGAAGAGAAAGAGAGGGTCGCCATGGCTGTAAGCCTGCACTGTCTTCTGACTATCACCTCCTGGATAAACTGTGCCTTCCCTTTCTATTCTTTGCCTTTCTCAGCAACCCATCCTCACCTGGGTCGGGACTTATGGCTCCTAACCCTACTCTGTCCTAGAGAAGTGCTGACTTGCTTAGGAAAGAAAGCAGGGATGTGTTGAAGGCTGCAGAGAGAGCATCTGTGGCCTTTTCAACCTTGGTGTGCCTTTCTGGGCTTCCTCTGTGCTCTGCAAACCCTCGTTCCTTATGAAATGGCTTCAGTGCCATGCCCTGTGACAGTGGCTTTCCTTCTTCCAAAGGATGCCCAGGGGAATGAGGACAGTATCCTCAAGTTCTGGAGGCTGTAAGTCCAAGATCAAAGTGTTGGCAGGGTTGGTTTTGTCTGTGGCCTCCCTCCTTGGCTTGTAGATGGTGTCTTCTTTCTGTACCCTTTCATGGTCTTTCCTCTGTTGAGCACGTGCCCCTGGTGTCTGCTTTGTGTGTTCAAATTTCCTCTTCTTACAAGGACACCGGTCAAATTGTATTAAGGTCCCATTCTAAAAGCTTCATTTTAACTTAATTACCCTTTTAAAGGCCCTATCTCCAAAAATACAGTCACATTCTGAGGTGCTGGGAGTTAGGGCTTCAGCATATGAATTTTGAAGGGACACAATGCAGCCCATAACAGTATTATTTTCATGCTCCAGCAATTCTAAACAATTTCAGTAATAACATTTTCTTTCTCCCAGATACTTTTTGTGATCTAGGTTCTAAGCAATTGCTCTTTATTATTGAATTTTTATTACTTAAACTTTAATAAAAATATATTTAACATTAAAATTAATATAAAGAAAGACCAGTTATATGTTTGGCCCCCAGGACACATTGACTGAAGCTATATGTTGTCAATTTTAAGAGTTAAGTTCTTTTTTTTCTTTTTTAAGATTTTATTTATTTGAGAGAGAGAGTACTCACAAGCAGGGAGAGGGGGAGGGGGAGGAAAAGGGGGAGAAGTAGACTCCCCACAGAGCATGGAGCCTGATGTGGGGCTCGATCCTGAGACCTGGGATCATGACCTGAGCCCAAGGCAGAAGCTTAACCAACTGAGCCACCCAGGTGCCTGTAAGAGTAAGTTCTTAAAAGTTAGGAATCCTTTGAGCTCTATCTGGGACAGTTTATGTCTCCAACCCCTCTATTTCATCCATACACCTGTATTTAAACAGTCAATTAGAAATTAAGGGTAATTTTAATTTTAAAGACGAACAAGTAGAACCCAAGTTACTTCAGCTGAAATCTGTGTTTAAATTTTAAAACAGTTGCAACAAATGGTTATTTTATTCTTATCTCCAGAAATTCATAATTGAAATTCAATACAAGATTTTCATTGTCTATATTTTTAATTTCTGGCCGTTACTATTATCATGATTAATACTGGAAATAACTTTGACATATAAAAGATGAGAATGTTAAAAAAAATGTCAATGCATGAAGATCTTTAGTGCCAGGAAAGCAGTTTGCTTTGGAGATTAAGAGGAGAAAGGTGAGGGGGAGCCCACAGGTGGGTACAGGTTCAAATGGAGGCAGAGTAACTAGAGTTTAGGCAGGAAACCTAGGATTCAGTTCTCCAGTAGCACCCTTCACACATGCATGCACGCACCCATGTATACACACACACACGCAGGTACACATGGAGATGAATGGGATCTTAGCTCTGACACCAAGACATGGGTCCACTTCCCTGAGGTCAAGCATAGGGGCCTAAAGGGGCTCCATTTCCCACATGGTCACTGATGTACCAGGTGATCTGTCACTCCAGAGAAGGTGGAGCCCAAGGACACACGGGGAGACGCAGGGCCAGCCTCTGGGTTCCAGCAAGGACCTCTAGGGACTCTCAACTCCCATTTGCTCCTTGATAGAGCCAAATACCCCTTCAGCTTTCTGCACCCAGCAGCAAAGTGCTCTGCCAGGCCTGGTCACAACAAACAATGGGGACAGGTCTTTGCCCTCAGGGAACGGGTATGCTGGGGCAGTCAGAAATGTAAATAGACACATTTCCCCTGGTGCCAAATGCCCCTCCTCTGAGAAAGAAGGTGGGGAATGTGTGTGGCTTTTAGCAGAGACTTTCTGTCACCCAGGGTATGATTTCAAACTCTGGAGAGCAAGTGTTGCCAAGTGTCTACTTGGGAGTCATGTCCCTCCAGTCCAAACGTGCACCCAGATCTGGTGGGCCAGAGCTGACATGGGGAATGGGATACTCTAGATACTGGAAAGATGGCGGAATCAGGCAGTGGAGCTCCAGGTGACAGAGGAGCTCTGCGCTGCAGAGCCATCTTGCGTCATACTGGAAGCGTGTGCTGTTTCCATATTAGTTGGTGGCTGATTTTTCTGCAAGTGCTAGTGTGCCCGTGAAAAGGCCAGCTGTCTCCACTGGTCCAGGACAAAATGACTTACTTTAATTGAGCATGCAAGAAGGACAGGGAGGACACTGAAGAGGGTGCCCAGGAAGCTTCTTGTGGGGTGCTTCTCAAGATGAGCCCTAAGGATGCAAAGAATTTAATTTGGTCAAGAGCAGGGAGAAGTCATGTATGTTATCGGAAAAAGCGTTCAAAAAACTAACCTGGTCACATGAGGTAACCTGAGCCGGCTTGCAGAGAACTTCAAATATTCGTGGTGTAATTAAAGTGGGGGTAAGTGCCCATGGATGAAACTGGAAATGCAAAGCTGGAGCTGGCTCCAGGCTCCAGAAGCATTCCATGCTTCCTGCTGAAAGAGAAGGAGTCAGGCCGGCAGCGTTGGAACTTCATGTTCTAGGTCAGTCCTCGGGGAGGGTGACTCAGTGCCCTGCCACCTGACTGCCCCGGGAATTGGGGCAGGACAGCTCCTGCAGGTGGAGAGATGAGAGGCTCAGCAGGCGGAGGCAAAGCAGGACTGGCTGGCTTCTGTAATCGCCTCAGTGGGGTGTATCCAGCTTGTTAAAATGCAGGTTGAATTAAGCTCCAGGCGTTGCCTCCTTTCTGTCCTCTGATCCTGGGTTAACTTTCTTCAATTACTGCAAGAGATAAGAAAAAGCTCAAATGAGAGAGAGGCAGGTGGAGGCCAGCGCCTCTTCACCCCACTAAGAAGGAAATGTAGGGGGAAGAAGTCGGGCCTTGGGGAAGTGAATTCACTCCTGAGCAAATTAAAATCAACAAATTGGCCAAACTCTAGGATGTGCTCATTATGTCTGCTTGAGGCAGGAATTCCCAGGAACCTGAGCGTTCACCACTGACCTCCAGAGATCAGCTAGGTCGCTCCTACCTACTGTAAAAATTTTAACTTGTACTTAAAATTTATGTCTTTTTAAAAAATAACATTTTTTCTTATTATTCAAGAAATATATGCATTGTAGAATCTTTGGGAAATAGAAAAAATTGAGATCATCCACAATACCTCACTCGGTAATAACCAATGTTAAGATTTTGTTTTAATCTTTCCAAGCTTTATGCATACACATCCCCACCCTCCACACACACACACACACACACACACACACACACACACACACACACATTCACGATTTCTTGTTTTACCAATAGACTTGGATGGTACTGTTTAGAAACCTGATTTTTAGCATTAATTCATTCATTCATAAAGCACATATTAAAGCCTCTTTGTGCAGACCCCCTCTTAGGCTCAAGGACGCAGTGGCATCAACAGCCCTCCTGAAACTGAATGCGTATAGGACACAGCATCCTATAAACCCCAAACTAGAGCTAACAATTATCTTGATGGAATGAGGTGCTGAAGCGGAGCCTAGCAGGGCTAGAGCAGGGCTCCTGGAGCCAGGGGATGTGACACCTGAGACCTGTTTGAGATGGGACAGTCAGAGGAGTATCCCAGGTAGAGGGAACAGCAACCCCAACCCCGCAGGCCTTGGTGTGGGAAAGAACTTGGTATGTGTGACATATTGGAGGGAGGACAATGTGGCCAGAGCAGAGGGAATTACGAAGTTAGAGATACAGAGTCAAGTTGGAGGGTGAGGCCAGGGCCTGGTGAGCCACAGGAGGATTTAATTGAAATAAAGCAGGAAGACAAGAATAGATTTTAAGCAAGAGAGTTCGTTACGTAATCTTATAAATTATTTTAAAATGTCACTTTGACTGGCTATGTGGGGAACATAGTAAAGGGGGCTTATCAAGAGCAGAGAGACTAATGAGGAGGCTACCACAGCAATCTAGGCCACACGCTATGCACCGTGGCTTGGCCTGGAGAAAAGTGCATGCATCTGAGATATACTTTGGAAAGCAGACCAAATGTCTGTGCTAATGGCTCGGATGTGAGTAGTCAGTTATGTCTTCAAGATTTCTAGAAGGGTGTGGTATTTACTAATATGGATCAGGTTGGATGAGGACTAACTTGGGTTTCTTTCTTTGAGTGACTTCCAGGGGGGTAGGAATGGGGAAATCAAGATATCCATTTTGGGCATTTGTTATTATTTGAGATGCTGTGAAACACCCAAGTGGAGGTTTTAAGTAAGCAATTAGATCTGTTCATCTGGAGTTCATAGGAGAGGCCCAGACTGGATATGAAGGTGGGACATTGACCTTAGCACTGGTCTTGGCACTGGAGTTGGAGAACAGAGTATATACAGGATCAGTGGAGACCCTGGGGGGAGCTCTGAGTTGGCAAGGGAAGGAAAAGTCAATGAAGAAGACAGAAAAAGGAGAGGCCAGTGGGGTTGGGATGTGGGACAGTATGGGAACATGGTTTCATAGAGGCAGAAAGAGGAGAGTGGCTTACCTTTCACAAGACTAAATATCTCAAGCTCAGATTTTAAGACCTGCACAATACTATATTGAATGGACGTACCACAATTATTGAAGTCCCTCTCACTCCCCCCCACTACATGCACACACCTGGATTAGAGGATATTTTGACTGTTTACAACTGTTTTGCTCTGGCAAATAAGGATGAGATGAACATTATGGCAATAAAACTTTGGACACATGCATGGTTCATTTTGAAGGTAGATATTGAGAAGTAGGATTGTAGAATAAGAAGTAACGTATGATATCTTATCAATATTGTTTATGAAGGCACTGAGGAAATGAAATGGCATAATTTCCATTGGTAAAATACTCATAGTCTAACAAAGCCAATCCCAAAAGAACCAAAAAGATGCACTAATTAAATACCTATTTGTGTCCTATATATTGTGAGATACATTAGGACTCCTACCTTCTAGGTATAGCACTGAGATTCAGGGATCTCCCTAACCTTCAAATTACCTACTTTGTTATAAAGTTGCAAAGATTGAAGCCAATGTGTGTCTGTCTCTGCCTAAATAATGTAGAGACAAATTTAGCTAAGCTAATTTTTTCTAATTATTTCTTTCAGTTGTTTTTCCTTTCTCAGTTCCAAACCCTGCATTGTCCCTTCCCACAGTAGGTACACTCACACTTCAGTACCTTCTTTTCAATGTTGGACAGCTCCTTCTTTTTGTCCTAGTCAGTCTTCTGTCCTCACCCACTTTTATCAATGACTGATCCTCACCAATTCCTCTTTATGGCCTCATCTCCATTATGAGTTCACGTTCTGCAGGATATAGTGTTGCATACTCTTTACCCCAACATCACTAGACAGGGAGAGCCCCAAATCCCATCTAATTCATCTCTGTAAGGCTTCATTAATTCTAGAATGCATACGTATTTGTTAAAACTAATCAACGCACATCTTACAGATCAACAAATATATTAGCCATCACATAATGACAGCCATTTCTCCAAAAGCGCCATGCGTTGTGCTCTTCAGTTTACATATAAAAATTCTAATCCTGGAATCAACACTGTAACACAAATGAGATCTTCATTTAAAGTAAGGGAAGCCAACCTTGCTATAAAAAAAATACAACTGTCTTCATCTTAGATGAGAAAAGTTAAAAGAGATAAAATATATTATCGGAGGTATTACTGGTTCTCTAGGGACAGAACGTAACTCAAATCTGCCTGACTCTGAAGTCGATGCATTTTATTAGCACACAATCTTGCTTACATGCATACAGAAAGTACCATTTACAGGTTTACCATACCACTGTTATAACTGAGAAAAATCTTGAAGTTTTCAATTAATACAACCCTATTTCACATCTTCCAAAGACTGGAATATTTTTCCATGAATAAGTATAGCAAAATGCCTTATTGCCTACCAGGAAACCTGAGAGACAGGAGCCACTCTGAATTACTGTTTTGTAAATCAATAATTATAGCCACAACAAAGGAGTTATCACCTCAGGGGAGACCTGTCCATTTTTCCCTAAAATAACCTTTTCTTTTTTCATTCCGGCCACAGTGCCCTTGGCCCCACTCTCTCTTCTAGGGTCTTAGAAATCTGGGGTACATTTGAAGAGAATGGAGTATTTTGTAGGACTGGCAGATGCTGCCTGAAAGTCAGTAGGCAACTTGCTAGCTGCAGCCTATAGAAACCCTCATGGATTGTGTGGGGAAGAAATTAAAGCAGCACCTCCAAAAAGGAACTGTAATGATTAGGTTTCTCTAGAGAAGCAGAATCAATAGGCAATTTTTAAAAAAAATAAAATCCTTTTTAAAAAGATTTTGTTTATTTGACACAGAGAGAGAGAGGAGCACAGGCAGAGGGAGCGTCAGGGGGAGAGGGAGAAGCAGGCTCCCTGCTGAGCAGGAAGCCCGATGTGGGACTCCATCCCAGGACCATGACCTGAGCCAAAGTCAGATGCTTAACTGACTGAGCCACCCAGATTATACACACATATCCTTATCAGAAAGACAGAGAGAGATGCATATAGGAATTGGCTCATGTAGTTTTGGAGGCTGAGAAGTCTCATAATCCACCATCTGCTACTCAGAGAACCAGGAAAGCCATCAATATAATTCAGTCCGAGTTCAAAGTCCTGAAAACTAGGGGAACCAATAGTGTAAACCCAGTCTAAAGTTGAAGGCCTGAGAAGCAGGGGAGCCACTGATATAAACCCCATGGTCCAAAGGCTGGAGAACAAGGAGCTCAGATGTCTGAGGGCGGGGGAAGATGGATGTCCCAACTCAAGAAGAGTAAGGGATAATTTGTTCTTCCTCTCTTTTCATTCTGTTCAGGGGCTTAATGGATGTCATGATGCCCACCCACATCGGTGAGGGTGGATCTTGACTCAGTCTACAGATTCAAACACTAATCTCTTCCAGAAGTACCCTCAGCAGGAAGAATGTTTTACCAGTAATCTGGGAAATCTTTAGTGCAGTCAAATTGACACATAAAATTATCACAATAACTCCAGCAGGTGAGTTGGGGATGTGCTTCCATGATTCTTGATCACATGGAGGCTGGGACTTTCCTTGATGCTAACCAGGTTTATCATCAATGTTTCTCACAGATAGCCACTTCTCTTCTCTTCCCAGGCATGTGGAGAATGGCACCTCTGGACCGTTGAGGTTAGGCAGGACTATGTGACTAGTTTGGCCTGTGAGTTTATGATATATATGGGATATATATCGTCTTGGCTGGAGCATTTACTTCTCAGTTTGAGAACAATGATTTCTCTTCCTCTGACGTGGCAACTGGCCACATTCAAGATGGTAGCTTCTTTGTCAGCCAAGGTCTGAATAACTGGAATGGACAGAATTCTCCAAACGACCCTTAACAGTTAAATGTGTGTGTACACACACACACACACACCACACACACACACACACACACACACACACACACACACACACACACACATAAGCCTCTGAGATCTGGGGGTTGTTTGTTACTACAGCATGTGTCCTAATTTATTCTGAGGGATTCATTATTTCCTTTTCTGTCTCTTTGTTCCCTTGAGGTCTGGTCACCTCAAGTCCAACTTCAACTTCTACTCCAGGCCATGTTCCTCTCAGCCTTTTTCCTCTCCGCGACTTGGCGAACCTTGTCTAGCATGTGGCTGGAGGTGGAAGCCATATTCAGACCAAAAATGCTTTTCTTTTCTTTTTCTTTTGATGCCTTGTATCCTGTCAGGATTAAACTTTTGAAGCTTTATAAGGCTCTAATAACCCTTCTCTGAGGCTTAACTGGGAAGGCCAGGGAATAAAAAATAGCATCAGGAAAAAAAGAAACATACCGTTTAATATATTAAAATGCTGTTCCAACTCAGGTATATCCTACTGAATCCCCATAAACCACTTTATTAAACTGTGCTTTTGTGTGGCACCATTTGATTAAATTTAAGGACACTATAAGGAATAACCCTGTGAAATTTATTACTGTGAGTGCTGTCAAATGTTGCTGAGGATACCGTTTACTTTATCATATATGGTTCTCTGTGTGAAGATACTCAGGGAAAATTCTGAACTAAGAATGGTCATAATTTTTGGCAATTTTTAAACTATTATTGATACTCTGAGCTTTGCCAATAATTAAATACAGGTCCAGCTACCTACCTCTCTACCTATGATTATTCAATAAGATAATTCTCAATATACATATAGTAAAGCAAACCTAGTAGTAGGATTGGACGTGGCTATTCCTACCCCACAGTGCACTGTAACACCCCATTGTCCTCCGAACCAGGGCCAGCTGGCCTTCAGCTTTTCTATTTTTGCAGGAAGGGCTCTGTCAGACTTGACTTTGAGTCTGATTCTCAGCAGCTTGAGTGGATTAATAGGGGCTGTAACAGCTTAAGCCCAAGATTTGAGTGTTCCTTAGTAAGAGTAATGGATTGACCATGGAATTATCCCAGAAAATCCAATGTTGTTTTGATGCATCAGGTATCAAGCTACAATAAGAGTAATCAAACCTCAGAGTTTCCAAGATCCTCTTCTTTAACTCCAACATCAACATTTCTGGGTGTGGTGACTTTGTAAGATGGTGTCAATGTGGGTAGGCTGAATGACACTTCCCCAAATTCCCTTGCACCTGTGTTTTCAGTTAGGGTGGGCCACTGGAAGATTCCGAAATATTTGGGGGCAGAAAGGAAGCAGCAGCCATCTAGCAGCTCACACACATTGTTCCTGATCAAATGACTCACTTTGTGGACATGAGGCTTCAACTGGGTGTGCCATTGCTCCACCTTCCCCTGGAGCCTCCTTTGCTTCTCTGACTCTTGGGCCAGGTGTGTGTTTAGTTCCATCACAGAGGGCCCTGGCTTCTGCAGGACATCCATACCTCCATGATACTGCCTCTCTGGTTGAGCCCTGACAGGTGCACTGGGATCCTCCTAACACAGGATAAGGAATCTGCATGGCATGGCTGTAATAAGAGGCTCCTCTCAGTCCGTCTTGGGAGGCTCCACTCCCCAGGACATTCTACTTCTGCCAAATGTCATGTTTCATTTCTGGCTCATGGCCTTGCCTGCTAGTACATAGGTGTGCGTGCAGCCGTTAATTCAGCAGATAGGCATTCAGCATCTAATATCTCATGTACCTCAGTCACTGAGATTCTGGGAATACAAAGGTGAATGATGTGAGTAGTGATCATATACAGATAACTGTTAAAACATGGTAGGAGGTAACAAGGAGATACACGGTTTCATAATAGGAAATGGGAGAGAATGGCTGCTGTTTCCTAGGAAAGACCTGATATCAGAGAGGGCTTCACAGGGAGATAAACAATGCCAGGCCTTACGTGACCCATTCGTTTAGCATTACTACTCTTCGAAAAGACAGAGAAATCTCGCAGTACAAGAGGACTCTGTTAAGTGAAGAAGGCTGCATAGATGCTAATTCTCTTTTGTACAAGTAAATTATCAGATGCCAGGAGAGCAGCCAAATAAAGATGTCCCAGAGAATGCCGTCTATCTCTACCCAGGTCTTCAGAGAAAGAGTTCTGGGCTGGAGGTGTAGATTTGAAAGCTTTCAGCACAAAGGTGGGAAATGGAGTCATGGACAAGGACTCAGTCCAAAGACAAACAGCTTGCCTCAGTCTGTGTCTCTGCTCACTGTAGCAGGAACCACAGACCCCAGCTCCTTGCTTGTTTTCATGGGATCCATGTCCTTCTGTTCATCCTGGGCTTTGACTCCCCAGTTCCAGACTCTGTTGGCTTCATATCTTGGTTCATGGTTCCTATCATATGCCTTCCTGGTATAGTGCCCTAGGTATAGTGTGTGCTTACATAGTCTATTTGGAGATCACATGTGGTCCTTCATTTGGGATGTACCCTAGCATTCCTGGGATCTGCTATTGGTGAGCCTCCTGTTGTCTGCTCCCGTCTTGAATCCATTCATCTGTCTTTCTGATACTACTTCCAAAATGAGCCTTTGCTGCTGTAAGGGCCATTGTTGCTGCCCTGGTCTAAGCTGCCTATCATATTTCGTTAGGACGTGAGTGTGACCTACTCACCACCTTCCTGCTGTCAAAGGTAGGCCCCCTATAACCCACTCCCTACACAGCGGCCAGTCCCCTTAAAAATAAATTTGATCATTTCCTTCTCCCACTTTAAGACCATTTAGTGGCCTCCCATTACACTTTATTTAAATCCAATTCTTCACCATGGCAGGGAAGGCCTTGCATAATCTGTCCCCTGGCCTCTTCTCAAGGGTCGTCATGTGTCTCTTCTATCCTGGAGTGTCACCTGCTTTGGCCACACTGGTTCCTGGAACGTGCTAAGACCTTTCTCACTTCAGACCTTCACATTAGTTGATCTCTTCTCCTAGCTCTCTGAAAGACTTCTTTTCATTCTTTAAATATCAACTTAAATATCTCTCCCTTACCATCCAATCTAGAGGAACCACAACACATTGACTAGTTACACACTCCCCATCGCCATGCTTAGTTCTACCAAACTTTTCACAACCAGTGAATACCTTGTTCGTTCACCTGTTTTCTTGTTGGTCTGCTGTGCTCCACACTCCACTGACTTTATGAAGACACATGCTTATCCTTTTTCTTCTTTGTGTCTCCATTGCTCAGTTCAGTGTTTCACATATGAGGCTGCTCAGATTTTCTGCCATTATGCCAGTTGTCTGGAGGTAGTAAGGTGTGTGTGTGTGTGTGTAGGGGAGTAACCTTCCCCATATCTGAGGAAGATGATTTGATTTGATTGTTTATGAGCATATGAAGAAAAGCTGAGTCCTAGAGAATAATATGTTCTTCCCATTTTGTGGTCTACTATTTTCATTTCCCTTTATTTCATATTTATTCCAAGCTGGACATAGTCCTAATATTTTTTTTTATTTGGAAAGGCAGCCATGTTTCTTTATGTTGATTTATCATCCTCTCCATCTGCTTGGTAATTGGATTATTTACCAGTTTTTTTTTTCTATTTTCAATTGTACTTCTATGAATACCTAAATTTTTGTTTACTTTATTCAGGAGAATTTCTTTGGGATATAATCACAGAAGTAGAATTTCTGGGTCAAAACTGTGAACAATTTTAAAGGTCTCATTTCACAGCAACAGATTTCTCTTTAGAAAGATTGAACTAATTTGCTATGCCAAAAGCAATGCACAACTGTGCCTGTTTCCCCACAGTCTTGTCAACATTGGCTTTAAACATTTTTTATCACTCATACCTTGTTTTGCTAATTTAGGTATATTGAGAGGCACCCATGGACAATTTCACAAGGGAGAAGTCACACAGCAGAGTTACCTTGTTCTGCAGTGAGGCAGTCATTTCCACACATTCTAGACACTTGATCATGTCAGAGGCTGTATCTGTTAGAATGTTCTAAGCCACAGAGAACAGAAAAACCAATTCAGACTGGCTTATTTCATGAAGTAGATTTCTTGAGTCAGGTAACCGCTCTGTTCAGCAGGGGCCTGGCTGCATACCCCTGTCATTCTCTTGGCTTTGCCTTGCTCTAGGTGTCCACGTGATGCGGGAGGGAAGCCTGTTGAGGCCACTCCAAGCCTCACATCTGCATGACAATCCCCAGCCAGTGAATGAACCTTGATTTCCAGTGACTCCTAAGATGGAGATTTCTCAAAAATCACTCCTCTCCCATCTCCAGTATATCCCTGTGTCTCATGGAACTGAAGTGGGTCTCGCTTAAATTTCTGAGGTAATTACTACATGTCAGCAGTAACTATCGGTATTATCTTAATCCTTTACGGTTCTTTTTTTTTAAACTGCTCACAACTCTGACTTTCTTTTGTAGGTTTCCCCACTCTGGTTTTAGTATCTGTGGGTGATTCAAACTCTGTTCCCAGGTTTTTCAGCCAGATAAACTAATTTTATTTTTGTATTTTTCCCATTATTTATTATCTCCAGGATATTTGACTCAAGCAGGGAATTTACTTGGCCGCAGTAGTACCAGTAAATTACTCTTGCCAGTGTTTTTTGTTTTTATTGAATTGTCAAAATTTTCTTTATGATGTGTAGGAATTCTTTATTTTGGATACAAGTCTTTTTGTTGGATATATGTGTTGTAATAAGGCTTATCTTTTCACTTTTAAAAGTCTGTCTTCTAGGTTAATCTCCTGAAAACATCTTTACTTACTCCAAGTCATGACAATATTTTCCTATTTTTTCCAGTTTTGTAATATATATGTTTTTTGGAGTTTAGTGATATGTGATAAACTTCAAAACTTGATAAGTTTTGGTCTATGTTTGTGCCTGTGAAAACACTACCAAATAAACAAAACAAACAAAAAAAACCCAAACCTATTTATCACCCCTGAAAGTTTCCTCCTACCCCTGAGTACCCCTCCCTCATGCCCCTGCCAGATCCACTGTCCTCCTTAGGCTTTTTGTCACCATTTATTTCTGTTACTGGTCTGCTTTCCATCATTGGTATTAGTTTATTTGTAAAATATTTATTATATATTATATAAATGGAATAATGCAGTATGTAGGGATTTTTTGACTTTTTTTGTTTCTTTGTCTTCGTTTTGCTCCTTTCCTTCAGTATAATTATTCTGAAATTTATCCATGTTGTTGCTTTTTATTGCTGAGTACTCACTCTTGCATGGACATACACCAATTTGTTTCTTTATTAACCTGTTAGTGGACATTTAGGTTGTTTCCATTTGGGGGCTATTACAAATGAACTTCCTATAAACATTTGTGTAAAAAAAAAAACCATGCCTTCATTTCTCTTGAGTAAATGCTTAGGATGGGTATTGCTGGATCCTGTGTTAGGTATATAATTAAATAGTTTTAAAACTGCCAAACTTTGGGACACCTGGGTGGCTCAGTCGGTTAAACATTGGACTCTTAATTTCAGCTCAGGTCATGATCTCAGCCCCATCGGGTGATGAGATCGAGCCCCAAATCAGGCTCTGCACTGGGCATGGAGCCTAGTTAAGATTCTCTCTCTCTCCCTCTGCCTCTGCCCTCACCCCACCCTTGCTCTCCTACACACATTCTTTTGCCTTCTCTCTCTAAATAACAAACAAACAAAAAACCCTGCCAAACATTAATCTGTTAATCTTGGGCTTTATTTCCTCTTTTTTTATTTTAATTTTAATTTTTTTTTGTTTTTTTTTTTTGTTTGTTTCCTAAAATGGAAGTTGAGGTCATTGATTTGAGATCTTTGTCCTTTTATAATATAAATGTTTTAGTGCTATAAATTTCCATCTAGCACTGCTTTGGCAGTATCCCACAAATTCTATGTTGTATTTTCATTTTCATTAATTTCAGAAGGGAAGGTAACTCCCCTTTTGATTACCACTTTGACTCATTTACTATTTAGAAGTGCATTAGTTAATTTCCAAATTTGGGGGGATTTTCCAGATAATGTTTTGTTATTGATTCAAATTTAATTCCACTGTGGCTAGAGAACATACTTTGCATGGTTTAAATCATTTTAAATTTATTGAGACTAGCTTTATGACCCAGAATATGGGCTATCTTGGTAAATGTTTCACGTGTACTGGAAGGCGTGTACATTTTGCTGTTGTGGGGTAGAGGGATATGTAAATGTCAACCATGTCAAATTGTCACCGGGGTCACTCAGGTCTTCTATACCCTTCACAGAATTTCTGGCTAGTTGTCTTATCAATTACTGAAAGGAGGGCATTGAAGTCTTTGACTATAATTGTGGGTTTGTCCTTCTTCATAGTTACACCAGTTTTCGCTTCGTGTTATGTTAGAACTCCTTTATGAGGTGCATAAACATTTAGTTACAGTTTCTCTTGATGATTTGATTCCTTTATCACGATGAAATGCATTTATTTATTACTGGTAATACTCTTTGCTCTGAAGTCTGCTTTGTCTACCATCAACATAGCTATTCCAGCTTTCTTTTATTGAGCTTGACCATGGTGTATGTTTCTTCATCCCTTCACATTTAACCTGCTTGCTTAATGATTTTTAAAGCGAGTTTTTGTGTCCAGTATTTCTATGTTGCTTTTTCATTCTATCTGACAATTGCTTCTTTGTATTTGGGAGAGATGTTGGTTTAGACCATTTCAATGGAATATATTTACTGATGTGCTTAGGTTTAAATTTACCATCTTGTTACTTGTTTTCTATTTTTCCTACTCCTTTTCTTCTTTTTGTTCTCTATTTTGAATACATTTTGAATATTATTTATGATTCTATTTATCTCCTTGTGGGCTTACTAGCTATAATTCTTTGATTTGTTATTTTACCTTGGCTCTAGAGTTTGAAGTATATATTTCTCCTTTAACATTGTCTACCTTCAAGTGACATACCATTTCCTGTGTGGTATGAAAACCTAATAAAAATACACTTCCATTCCTCCACTTATTTTCTTATTTTTGTCATTCATTTTACTTCTATGTATAGTATAAACCTCATACTACCATGTTATTGTATTTGTTTAAATAGTCAATTATCCTTTAAAAATATTTAAATAATAAACATTTCTCCAATATTTGCCCCCAGAATAACCATTTTTTATTTTCTTCAGTCTTTTATGTAAATTATTATTTTCATCTGGTATTATTTTTCTTTTTGTCCCAAGGACTTCCGTAACATTTTTTGTCGTGTAAGTCTGCTGGTGATGAATTCTTTCAGCTTTCGTGTGTCTGAAGAGAGTATTTATTCTTTTGTTTTTGAAGGATATTTTCAAAACCTATAGAATTCTTGTTTAGCAGAATTTTTTCTTTTAGTGTTTAAAAAGTTTAACACAATGAGAAGTCTGCTGTTATCTTCATCTTTCTCCTTTTGGACTTAGACTGTTCTTTTTTTCTGGTTATGATTTTCTCTTGATCACTGGTTTTGAGCAGTGATATCGATCTATCTATCTATCTATCTATCCATCCTACAATCTACCTACCTATCTATGTTTGGACATTTTTGCCTAGGTCCTGCATCTATCACTTCCTCTCCAACAAATTTTACTTCATTAATTCACTTTTCTATTCTTGGAAATTTTCATTCATTTCTTCAATATCCCCTCTATTGTATATAGTCACTCTCCTTTGGGCATTATGTAATGTAGTCTTTATTACTGACATGATCGCTCTTCTTATTTAATTTTATTTCCGAAATTCAATCAGCTCCTTACGTGTTTTTTGTGAACATTTCTAATTCAAGTTTGATATCAACAAATTAATTTATATGATTTTGTTTATAGCTTTCAATTATTTGTTCCTATTAACTTCGTCCATTTAAAATAATGTTTTCGAGAGCTAGTCATGCAGCTGCATGTATCATTAGCCCATGATCTCTTGTTGTATGGGTATGCTACAGTTTGCTCTCATCTACTAGTTTGATAGAAATTTGAATTATTTCCATTTTGGGGTTATTTTTGATAAGGCTTCTATAAACTTTTGCATGCAAGCATTCATGTGGACAGAAGTTTCATTTCTTTTGGAAGAGCATTCCTGGGTCTCCTCTTGCAAATGCATATTTAACTTTATAAGAAATTATCAAGTTGTATTCTCACTAATAACATATGAGTGTGCTAGTTAACTCCAGATCATCAATAAGTGTTGGTAGTGTGAGTCTTTCTAGTTTATCATTTCTAGTGACTGTGTAGTAGCAGTGACTCATTGTGGTCATAGTTTGCATTTCCCTAATGTTTGATTTTATTGTTAATCTTTTCTCTTGCTTATTTACTCTTCATTTATCTTCTTTGGTAAATTTCTATTCTAATCTTTTGCCTGATTTTTTAAATTTATTTTTTATTTTTGCTTCTTTATACTGAAAAGTCCTTTACATATTCTGGTTAAAGATATTTGTGTTATAAATATTTTCCCCTACTTTGTGACTTGTCTTTTCATTACTTGACTAGTAGTGACTTGAAAAGCAAAGGAAAACTGGGTCACAAGATTCTCTCCTCTATTGTCTTCCATAAGGTTTATAGGTTTAAGTTTTACATTTAGATCTTAGCGACTTGGGTTAGGCAAAGATTTCTTAGATGACACACAATCCATCCACCTTAAAAAAGAGAAAAAATACATTAGACGTCTCCTTAGAAATAATATAAGGCAGAAGACACTGGAGAAATATCTTTAAAGTACTGAGAAACAAAACAAAACAAAACTGTCAACCTAGAATTCAATGCCTAATAAGATATTCTGCAATGTTGAGGGTAAAATAAAGATTTTTTTCTGAGCATACAGAAGCTGAAGGAATTTATGAGTAGCAGGTCTACACCATAAGAAATAGTAAAGGAAGTCCTTCTGACAGAAGGAAAAAGTATGTGAGATGGAAGTTGGATCTCCTTGTAATAAGGAATACTACTGAAATGGTCAAATATGTGGATAAATACAGAAGAATTTTTTTCTAGTTTTATAAAAAATCTCTTTAGCACAAAGTCCAGTAAAAGGAAAACAGAAGTGTACTATTGTAATGTTCTTATGCAATATGTCAAATGTTATAAAGTTCCTTGAAGACAGACGGTGCTAACTTAAAGGTGTATACCATAAACCCAAAAGCAACCATTAAAAACACAAAATAAGCAAGTAGAGCTAACAAACCATTGGAGAAATAAAGTAAAATTATAAAGTCTTTTATGTCTGAACACAGGCACACACACACAAAACTTGGGACCCGAATTTTTACGTATTTAGGAATTTTCCAAATACAGAATTTCAATGAATGTTGAGCAAATTTATTAAAATAGCAAAATGAAATATCTTCTCATTAGTGTGTAGGAACTGCTGATTGACTTCAGGAATCATGGAAATATACAAGTCCAATTTCTGCAAATACCACTGCATAATTGGAATGGAAAATGATGCTATGATTAATTATGCACAGCCAATGATGACCTTCTTCGTTTAGATTCATGAATGTTTGTGAGCCATCTTTTCCCAGACTATAAGCGTTAAACCAAGGATCAAAATAAACTGAACTTAGAACCAGACTTTTGAATTTCTACATCACCAATAGTGAAACAAGTATTATTTTAAAATGACACATATTCAAACACATTGTTCCTATTATAATTTTATTATTTATGGGAATATTTACTGTGAGAAAGTTTTATGTATATTTAATATGTAAAATAAAATTTAAAATAAAAACATTGGTTATTTCATCTTTATTTCATTGTTTTAATTTTATGTGATCTATAGAGTACATAATGTAATATCTACTTCCATATTTTACAACTACAATTTATTCTATTATGTATTACTTATTTTAAGAACTGTTTTACATGTAATATATACATATATAGCATAAAATACAAGTGAAATATATAATGTACATATACTTTATAATATCACATAACTGTAAGAATTAACATTATATAATATGAATTATTTGAACAGTAAAACAAATAAGCATAGTAAGGTTTTAATGTATGGGAGGCTCAGTTCTAAAAGCTTGGCCCCTTCTCCTGTGAGAGACAGTGTAACTGGATAGCCAAGCATGAACTTCCAGAGAGAGACTTGCATGGCTTCCAGATCCAGTGTTAGCACTTTCCAGCTATGAGAAAGTACCTTTTCGGGTCTTGAATTCAGAAAGTGCCCTTAACTCATGTGTTTTAGCCTTATTTTCCCCTTTTATAAAAAGGAGCATGTGTTAATACCTACCTCAATTATTGAAAGGATTAAATAACATATGCAAAATAATTAGCTTTTGTAATCGATATATGTAAATTAATTAGAATAGTGCATGATACACGTTAGTGCTTACAGCTCTGACTATTGTTACTACTATTAATAATGATTACTAATATTTATATAGCATTTAATAAGTGCCAGGCACTATTTTGAAAGGAATTTGCATATACTAACTCACTGAATTCTCATTTAAAATAACCCAAAGTGTATATGCATGAGATAGTATTCCCACTTTAGAGATGAGCAAATTGGCATACAGGACTTAAATTTCATTATTATAGTGTGCTTGTGTTAAAGCAGACTTCTATTTGGAGAATGAGTGATTGTGATCATGGCAGATACATAAGATTTTAGGTTGGTTAAGATAAGCTTGAAAAACAGTTTTGCACTGATTGCCACAAGTTAGGTGAGAATGTGATGTTACTTTTTGTTCTTAACATCATATTTGACAAAGTCAGATTTACTTCATAACAAGCAAGCAAATTAGCCCTAGTGTTTTAAATCTACTTTGAAATGGTTTGTGTAATATAGGAATTATTTCATCTTTGATATTAAAAAAAATCCAGAATAAATTAAATGAAGGGCAGCTGTGTGTGTGTGTGTGTGTGTGTGTGTGTGTGTGTGTGTGTGTGTATTAACACCCAACTAATTATAACATGCTGTGAGGCATATTTCTTTGAACTCAGATGATGATGGAAAAGTATAAGCACTCCATACTTATAAGCATCCAACATCTGAAGATTTTCAAGGACCTTTGGGTATACAGTGTGAGTGATCATTATGATTTCTATTAGCTCTTAATAATTAGTGCTTCTCTAGCCAATGATTTATTGAAGGCATGGATCCATGGGATCCATGCCTGCAACCTTTATTTTTAGAAATAAAGCAGCAGATGCCTCATGCTGTCTTTTCAATTACCATTTATTGTGCACCTACTTTTATGCCTAGCACTGTGATAAGTGATGGGCAGCTAGCGATGGGAGGAATAAGAATTCTTGTCCGGAGCAATTCCCAGTAAGTGAGACAGTATTGCAGGAAGATGATGACAATACACGGTTATAGGCGCTATAATAGGTGAATACAGTTACGGATCCGAGAAGGTCTCCATAAAGGAGAAGATATTTCAGCTTTATCCTCAAGAGGAAAATTTTCCCCCCACATGAACTAGACATTCAACACAGCAGGTGTTAAAAGATGTCATATTTTGAAAGAACAGGGCAGGTATAGAAATAATTCACAGTGACTAGAGCTGGTTGTTGGAGGTGAAGATGGACAGGCAAGCTGGGATTCATTCATGAATGGTTTCGCTTTTTCCTATAGAAAACAGGAAACCGATTAAGGTAATTTCCACAATCAGATGTGTTCTTTTGATCAACAAAAAGATATGTTTAGGCCTACCCTGTGTCAGGCACTATGCAAGACCCTGGAGGGACAGTAGTGAAGAACACAGAAATGCTTTCTGCCCTTGGGGTACTTAGAAGGGTACTGAGTGGGTATGGAGCTGTATTGTACTATGTCCCAACAATAGGTGTTGAGGACTGCTGAGATTTTTGGTGAGGGAGACTCAAGAGTATTTAGCTGACACATGTTGCTCGTGAAGGAAAGGAAGAATGGAAAGTTTCTGTCTGAGAGGTGAATTGGATAGTGACATTACTATGACTTCTAGGAAGAGCACCAGAGGTAGAGAGGAAGCTGCCAGCTCAGTCTTTGACATGGGTGCGTGACTCCTATGGCTGAACATACAGTAGAGCTGATTAAAATCATATTTTTTACCAATAAGGTGTCAGTTCAAATGTCACCTCCTCAAAGAGGGCTTCTCTGATCACCTTAGACAAAGAAAATGCTCTCTCTGATCACTTTCTACCCTGTTACACTAATTTATTTTCTGAACACTTTTCCCTATCTGGAATTATCTTTTTTATCTATTTAGTCATCTCTTGTTTTCCTCAGCTGTAATGGGAACTGCACGAGGACAGAGAATTGGTCTGTTCTGTTTCTGTTCACCACTTTAGCCCAGAGATGGGAGCATAATAGGCTCTCAGTACCTTTTTGGTCTATGTTGAGTTGATGGACATAAGAGAGCTCAGGTTACATTGGAAGTCATTGGTGTTTAAGCTCGCTGTGAGTGTAGGTGTTGATGAGTATAGAGTCAGTCTTTTGAGACACATTTCTGGTATTTTTTACCTCCTCCTCTTCTCTAAAGGGCAAGGTGATTTACAGAGAAAGGAATATATGAAGCGTCATGGAGGTGGGATGGAGGGACCTTGGTGTCACATGTGCAGATCATGTGCTGTTATAGGTTTTTTTGCTCCGTCCCCATACCTACACCTTTGGTCTCTGCAGGACACATTGTGGAAAACATGACCACTGGCAGGTTGACATTATTAGCTTTATTCACCAGAAAGAGAAGGACAGCCATATTTACCACCAGTTCTAAAATCCCTGGAAAAAGACTTTGATTACATCTGGTACCAACTTTTGATCCAACACAAAGAATTATTAAGAGTTGTGTGACTGTTTATCCTGGTTTGCCTAGAATGGTTTGTTTACACTTGTTATCCTGATTTAATTATTAGTAGAACACTTTCTCACTCTCAAAAATCCTCTCACTCGTGTAATGAATGACATGGTTCCTCTAGTCATTGTGAACAAAATGGCCTCCCCCATGGGCACCCTATGGTTGGTGCTCAACCCCTAGAAACATGGTTGGGATGGGCAAAAGTAGAAGGTAGCTGAAAACATTAGATGATCAAGAGGTGGGTGGACCCTTTAGGAAGGCTGATTGCCTGCTTTTGTCCCTTTGACCATCCATGCCACCCCCAGTAGGCTCTTCCAGACATGGTGTCTGGAGTTAGCAGAGCCCTGGCATACTTCATGATATTCCCGTAGGTGTGTTGGTCATTTAAAAGCCTCACTCTTCTCATGATACCACAAGGAGGGGTTGGATGGTAAATCATACAATAGTATCCACTTGAGGTCTGCTGCTAAATGTCTTCCCCACTTTAGGACTTCCCTGTCCTGGAGGAGCCTGTACTTATCTCTCATGAGTGAAATGTCTGATCAGTATTTCCCCTATAAGCCTCCTCTCAGACCTGAGGAGGATCTTCAGACTCCTGGGAAACAACTTGGAAGTACTTTTAGGGCATTATCTAGGATATCACCTACACTTTCACCTCATCTCTTTCCCCAAATGTGTGGGCCTGAAGGCAACTGAGAATTCTGGGTGGGTTCCTACTCTTCCTGGAAATCACAAAAAGACAGAATCATCAAGACAAGAAGCAGCCATGAGCACCACCCAGCCAGAGAGAGGGATCCAGAATTCCTGGGACATTTACAACACAGAAACTCAATAACAGCTGTGAGGCTCAGGAAAAGTTCATTTGGAAAATGAAAAAGAAACCGTAAAGAGATGTCTACCTTCTCCTGAGAAGAAAAAGCTATATTCACGGATTTTATTGTTGGATTTGAAAAATAATTCATAATATATTTTTCTTTAATGCTACAATAAAATTCTATATTCAAGACTTTGGATGTGGCATGTGCTTTAACGCTTGACCATGGTGAATATCATTTATTCATTTGTTCAACAAATATGCCTTGAGCTCTCATAATCTGTTGGCTACTATAGGGTTATAGAGGCGACCAGGACAGATAAGCTTTCTGCTATTCAAAGAGCTTTTGTTCTGCTGATTGAAGATACAAACAAATGAATCAATGTATGATTTCAGATTACTGCATTTTTGAAACAGAAAGAAGGCCAATATGGCTCAAGTGTTGTGAATAGGGTCTTGATTGTATAGGATGAAGCTGGAGGAATAGACACGGATAGGTCATGATGTGTCATTATGAGTAGACTTTATTCTAGGTGTAAGTGTTGCTTCAGAATCATGACTTCATCATCTTCAAGGGCAAAGCTAGAGACCAGGTCCTCTAAAATCTCTCCCTCTCTTCACTAATATCTCTTTTAACAGAATGTGACAAAAACCACCCTCTTGAGAACACCTTGCAGCAGAATTAATTCCAGTTGCCCCTTGATCTCCAACAACCTGTTTCACAAAACTCAGCTCCCTTCTTGAATGTCGGCTTTCAACACTGGCTGGCAGGGTCTGGTTTCTCCTCCTGATCCCCTGTTCACTCTCCATCTCTGTGATTATGGGTACCCATCATGTGCATTTTTCTGGCTCTTTCTCCACCCAGTGCTCGAGGTATAAAATATGAGTTAAAGTATAAGATATTTCAGTTACCTTCCTTTTAATCTTTACAGACAGTTGGGGAATGTGCCATATCAAGCATCTTGTTTAGTGTCCTCTCAGAGGCACGAAATATCTGTAGTTCACCAAACGTAGGAAGTAAGACAAAGTGGATTGAGCACTTTTCATATTTCTTCCACCCAAATCGACCTCTTGACTTAAATCTGAAAGGCATTTAAAACGTGTATAATATTTCACCATAAAGGATAAAAATTGGCTGCAATTTCCCAAGTCGGAATTCAGTTTAGCATATCTTGGCTTTATGTTTACCCTGTTTAGCTCTTATGGAGTTTTCATATTTATTATATTTTTTAATTAAAGGAAAGTTGCAGACTTCTGATCCTGTGTATTCTGCTATTCTTCATGGAATTGTGTCTTTTGATAGAAATCTCCTTGTAAGAGCTCTACTCTGAGAAACTCCTTAATGGAGGAGCAATTTCCAGTAAGATCATGAGTCAGTAGATGCAAGCAAATGGCAGCTGCATTCAGGCTTTCACGTGCGTGGGTTACTACGAGCCGGCCATTGGTCCTGTTGTTCTGTAGGTCTTTGCTGGGATGTTGTTGATGTCCATTGATTTCTCAAACCAAGTACTAGAGCTCAGTGAAATTTCTTTCTAAAAAGAAAAGTGTACAACAGGAGAGCTCGGATGTCCTTACACTGCCTTCTCTGCACTTCTGACTTCCACCTGCCTCCAAGGAAGGAGAATTATGTGGGAAACAGAAAATATGGAATGGTGGGTAGAAAATGGGATAAGGGAAATGAGGGAAAGGGGGAGAGTCTAATGGACAGGTGGAGAATGGGGAAGAGAGATTTGAGAGGCAGAAGTTGGAGGAGGGTGGGTATAGGACCACTTCCAAGATAGGATGTGGAAGAAAGTGAGAGGGAAAAGCTGAGGGAGGTAAGAGGTGAGAAAAAAGAGATTGGAGATTTACGAATTAATGGGGGAGGGGTGCCTGGGTAGCTCAGTGGGTTAATGTTTGTCTTTGGCTCAGGTCATGATCTGGGGTCTTGGGATTGAGCCCTGTGTCAGGCTCCCTGCTATGCCAGTTTCTCCCTCTCCCTCGGCTCCCCCACTCCCTTTCTCCTGCTCTCTTGTGCTCTCTCTCTTTCTCAAATAAATAAATAAATAAAATCTTTTTAAAAAATGAATTAATGGGGGGAAAGAATGCAATTTTTGGCCTGGCACTGACTCCACCCTTGTATTAGTGTCCTGTGGCTGCTGTGACAAATGATCACAGTTGCAGTGGCTTCAACACCACAAATACATTGTCTTACATCTTTGAGTTCAGATGTCTGCAGTTGGTCTCAGTGAGCTAAAATTAGGTGTTGACAGAGCTCTGTGTGTGTGTGTGTGTGTGTGTTTTGTTATGTTTTTTGGTTTTTTGGGTTTTTTTGAGGTGCTAAGGGAGAATCTGATCCCTAATCTTCCAACCTTCTAGAGGATGCCCACATTCCTAAATCATCAATGCCAAGTCGTCTTTCTCAGACCAAATTTCTCTGACCTCTGCTTCACATCTCCATCTCTGACTCCCTCTTTTGCCTCCCTGTTCCACTTATCAAGACACTTATGATTACATTAGACCCATCTAGGTAATTCAGGATAATCTCCCCATATCAAGATCAGATGATTAGCAAATTTAATTCCATCTTCCACCCTAATTCTTCTTTGCCATATAACCTAAGGCATGCACAGATTCTGAGGATCAGTATGTAGACATTTTTGGTGGGGGGGCATTATTCTGCCTGTAGCAATCCTGATATTATGAAAGGGATCTGCCCCATCCTTGGACTTCTCAGGCCAACAACCCCACCATCGATCTATTTGTTGTCACATCTTCATGTAGGGAATGAAGGTTGATACAAGGTTGGTTGGTCTTCATTGGCTTCTTTACAGTGGCCACAGGGAATCACTCTTCCCATACATCTAGTATCTGGAACATATTTCCCACGTTCTACTTCTGTTCAAAGCCTCCACCAAATGTGGTACAGTTTTTAAGCAAGATGAGTCTTTAATTGGCAAACTTAACTCCTGGGGAGGTCAGGATAAGGTGAAAGATATGAAAATGCATATGGGTGTTTTGATCTCTCTCTGACTGGTCACCATGTTCTGTACAGAGAAAGTCCCTGAATCCTATGTCAGCAACAAACTGGCCCCTGAGGCTGAGGGACCTGGGCTGGGGTTAGAGGAGGTGCTCTAATAAAAACCTTAGGAGAATATCAGAGAAAGTATTACATATCTGTTTTGCAGATTTTATATTTCCTGCCTTGCTCTAAGGATATAATTATTGTTTAATAATTGATATATTAACTAATAGAATAAGGCAAGTTAATATTGTTATGGTTGAGAGTGTAATATTTTAGATAATAGAAAAATAAAGTAGAATTTCAAAATTGATGGGGATATTAAAGAGATAATGATCTAAGCCAATAAAAATAAGGATAAGAAAGGAGCAAACAACATCAATAAATAATAGAGAGTTTAATAAATAGAAAATACAAATTAGGATGAAAAGAACAAAATCAAATATTTGAGCCAGCATGATAAATACTAATGGATGATATCTTTTATTATGACGCTGGTTTTCAGAATATTACACACAAATATACATACACATACACAATTCGCTAGATATTTTCAAGTAGTATCCTCAATGAAACTATCAAGGAAAAATTTTAGAGAAATAGCCTAGCAAGGAAAAGTCAAACGTAATACAATGAAAGTAGGATGAATGACCAAGGCCAGAGCTAAACACAAAGCCGAATGCATCATACAGGACGAAGAAAGAGATGATGCATAGAGAATTATGAATACATATTTCTTCATGAGAAAACAAAATGAGAGTCAAATACATAAAGCAAAAACTATAGGAGATAAAACTCGATAACATAAAATTACATAGAAGATATCAATAAAACTTTCAGAATGGAAAAACTAAGTACACAATAAATTGACACAGATAAAGAGAATGTAGATGATAAAAAAAAGAATGTCATAGATTAAGACAGAGATAATTTTATTTCTTCTGTTGATTATGTATTGTTCCGTACATACAAAATTAAATAACATTTAAAATTCCCAAAAGTTGAGATCTTATTAGCCTCCTTAATTGCTCATAAATTTGTAAAAAAAAATTGCCAACTTTAGGGGCATCTGGGTGACTCAGTTGATTAAGCGTCTGCCTTGGGCTCAGGTCATGACCCCCAGGTCCTGGGAGGGAGCCCCACACTAGGCTCTCTGCTCGGCGGGGAACCTGCTTCTCCCTCTCCCTCTGCCTGCCACTCTGCCTACTGGTGCCCTCTCTCTCTCTAAATAAATAAAATCTTTTAGAAAATGCCAACCTTAAAATTAAATGAAAAATTAATATGACAATGAAGACACTCCTTAAATAATCTCTGAGGCAAAAAGGATATCATTAATGGAACCAAAACCAACTGAAAAGGACAAAAGTGCATGCTAAAATATACGTGGCACAGCAAAATATGTACCTGTAGGAAATTTAGAATGGCATTTTTATTATCATCATTAGTTTTAAAGATTTATTTGAGAGAGAGAGAGAGAGCACATGCGGTGGGGAGGGGCAGAGGGAGAGGAAGAGGGGCTCTCAAGCAGACTCTCTGCTGAGCGTGGGGTCCGGGACAGGGCAGGTTCCCAGGACGCTGAGATCATGACCTGAGCTGAAACCACGGGTCCCGAGCTCTACCTATTGAGTTACCCAGGCGCCCCTGGCATTTTTATTATTAAAAAAAACGGTTAAAAACGCACTGAGTATTTGCTTACAAAATATAGAAAAAGGTTAACAATACAAGAATACAAGGGGGGAACTATTCAAGATTAAGAACTCAAATTGAAGGAATAGAAAACAACTAAATGGTGAGACAAGACAATTAATAAAATCCCTTCTCCTCCAGCAATAGTAAAATAAATAAAATCCTAACAGGCTCAGTTGACAAGAGGAGACTACAAACATGAGGAATGATAAGGGAGGTATAAGCTTAAATACAAATAAATTAGAAGATTTATTTAAAAAATTATTAAGTTTAACATTTTGAATGTGACAATCACGTAGAAATCACTGCCCATCAGAAAAAGAACATTTCCTGGTTTAAGATGGCAGGGTGAGATTTACGACCACCACTTACCCCACTGCTGCCACGAACGGCTTCACAGAGTAGAGGATATTAAAAGAAACACCGACCAAACTAAACCAAACAACAGCAACACATCAACAAAGAGTGGGAAGAAATACGGTTAATCTAAAAAGTCACCGAACTCATAAAAGGTTATTTTGGGGAGAAAGTAAACAAATAACCTGGAACCCAGAAGAGAGATACTTACAGATGAAAAACAAAAAGGAAAGAAACCACAGGCAAAAACGGGCATGGAAGATTACTAACGTGGTGGAAGTTTTTCTAGAATCTCTCTAAGCCTGGAAATGGAAGATTCTGGGAATAGATGGGGGCCCAGCGTTCCTAAGCAGTAGGATCAGTTGCGACACCCAACTAGGTCAGCTTTCTGACATCTGGACATTTCAGCTCTCCTGTGCAGCATCTGCAAAGCCGCAAAGCTGCCTCGCTCAGGGCAGGAGCTGTGAGCTGCAGGACGGCGTTCACCAGGTGGGACTAGCCCAGAAATCAATGGGGGGGAGGTGGTACGTGCCACACCGCCTTCAGGCACACGGCGCAGACGCACAGAGCTCTCCCAAGCAGGCTCAGAATAAACAACTATTTAAGAAAAAATTGTACCGTGATAGAAACCACATTCAGCCAATGCAAAAACCTTATATCTGGTTGAAAATAAAAGGGGTTATTTCTTTGTCGTCCTGGATAAGGATTTGAAAGGGCTGGTGGGAGGAGGGCAATACAGATACAGATTAATGTTAGCCAGATTTTGTTTGACAAATATAACTTCAAGTACATGTGTTAGCACCTTAGGGTAAACACTGGAAAAATGGAAATAGAATTAATAACTTGTGGATCATTAGAGGAACAAAAACAACAAAAAATCCTTGAAGGAAGTGTGATAAGTAAAGACATATATAAAAATCCAAAAAGGGGGGGGGGCAAGGGGAAATTAGATATCAGGATAAATATAAATCACTAAATGGGACAGAGAATATGTCCAGTTATATTAATAATCACATTACTTTTGGGTGAATAAAAGTCATGTATTAAGAACAGATTTTTAAGTTGCAAAAAAAAAAAAGCAAACAGTATTAAGTAAGATTCAGGATGAAAATCTTTAAAGGCAAAAACAAAATTTTTCACTTTGATGAAAGGAACACTCCAGTGTGAAAATATTACAGTCAATAATATTTATGTACCCAACAACATAGCTTGAAATATATAAAGGAGAAATGATTTGCCATGAAGAACAAATTGACTAAGCTACAAACCTAGTGAGAGAGTTTATCACACCTCTCAGAAATGACAGAACAGATAAGTAGACCAGAATCAGTCTAGGTGTACTGAAAAACAAAATGAACAAACAGAATTTGAATTCAATAGAAATTGCACATTGCTTTGTGGATTTGTGTAAAGAAAAAAATTAAGCAAATAGATACGTATTGCTTCAAATTTCACAGAACTATACTTCTAAAAAATACATATGAAACATTCTCAAATATTAAGAATTAGAACCCAAAGGAATTTCAATAAATAAATTACAAAAAGCTGGTTTCATGTACTCTATAGCCAATAATAAAGCATAATACAATTAAGAATTAACAACAAAATGTGAGCAAAAAATTGCATTCACTGGAAAATAAAGCATTTAAATATATAAAACATGCAGTTTTATGGAACTTTTATATGGAGAAGAGAAAATATAAAAATAAAATTATTACTTATAAAACTTTTGTTAAAAAAGACTTAGATATAAAGAACAATAAACATTGAATAATTTATGGCCTTAAAATAATATATTAGAAAAATAAGAAATGTTGGAAATAAATGAACTGACCTTTCAATTTAAAAAGCTAGAATAGGAAAATTCAGTGACTTTGAAAAGCAGAAATAATAAATTAATAAAGATAATAGCTACAAATAATACCATAAAAAGGGAAAACAAAGTCAGACAAAAAAGAAGTATTTGTATTAATATTTATAACATTACTAAATAATAATATTTATAAAATTTATACCAATGTGTTTGAATTAGGAAATAAATTTGAGTTTACTTCTTAGCGTCCTGACACTCAAGGAAGTGACTGGGTTACATAATCCTTGGCAGAAATTGAGTGCTTTATAGCAAATAATTGATCAGTCGTCTGATTGATCAATCTTACTTTCTGTAGGTCCAACACACTGAACTACCCTCATCCTTACAGAGAAAAGCAGAGAAGGTGAGGAGCTCCACTCACCTGCTGAAAATGCCAGATGATCAGACACCAAACTAGACTAGTTGGAGAGCATTGAGCAGGGTGAAGAATTGCATTTCATACAACCCAAAATAGCCCGTGCCCATTTACCAACTTGAAGGGCCCCGTCAGGTGGAGGGAGCTCTGCCAGGAAGCAGACACTAAAACGGTGACCTTGAATCTTGGCTGGCTGATAATGGACCACAAAGAATTGACAAAATCCAACAGCTTGCGGGAAGATACATGGCTTCCTTCCGCAGACGCTGAAAGATGAAATAGATTGGCTTGAAAAAAACACCAAAGAGCTTTGGGCTTATTGATTTTTATAAACAAAACCCTTTGGGAGCCCTACGAGTAGAAAGACACTATGACAATTTATCTTCCTGGAGTAAAAATAGAAAGGTATAAATTAAATATGCTTTACCCTGAAATATATGCTAAGGTAGAAGTAGAGTTAACTACTACTGGCCTTTCTCCTTTCATATTTTGTTAAATCAAAAAGAAGCTTGTTTAGTTCCTTCTAATGAAGTGGAGAGCAAGGCAGTGAGGTCTCCCCAGATCCTTGATTTTCACAGGGACCAAGAGTCAGATTGAAGCTGGATCTTTCCAGGCAGGAGTCCCATCTTCATCCACCCTCATTCTTCACTAGACAAACTCATATACATTCTATAAGTTTTCATTTAAATGGACATTTTTTTGTAGTATCCTGGGTAGTTAAAATAGTCTCCATTTCTGGATTTTGTTTATTTCTCCAGTATATAATTTGCTAAATGATATATAACCCACCCCCTACAACATACAGCCCCCTTCTTGAAGAAGCAAACCAAAAGTCACTGTGTTCACCAAAGGTGAAAAACCAAATCTTATTTTTTTAAAAGATTTTATTTATTTATTGGAGAGGGGGAGCGAGAGAGCACAAGTAGGGGGAAGCACAGAGGAAGAAGGAGAAGCAGACTCCCCGCTGAGCAGGAAGGCTGATGGGGACCTGAGCTAAAGGCAGCCTCTTAACCAACTGAGCCACCCAGGCGCCCAAAACCAAATCTTATTTTTGTTTCTAAGACCGGGGAGGAAGAGAGCAAAGAGGAGGGAGTGTGGTCATGAAGCTAAATTTTGTGAGTGATTACTCTGTACAAGACATTATCCAGGTCATTTCACGTTATATTACATTTAATCTGCGCACCAACCTTGCTGTATTGACACTGATCTTTCTGGATCGTATATAAAGCTTACAACGTTTAAGGGCTTTAGCCCAGGTCACAGAGTTGGTTAACATGATAACTTTCATCTCATTCCAAAGCTTGTGCTCTCTTTGCTACTACATAATTGTGCCAAATTTAAAAGCAAAATAAGTTCCCTTCAATATTGTCATTCCCTACAGGAGATGAGGTTTTAAAATGTATAGTGGACCTTTCAACTGCCAATGATCATGAGAAAAATCAGAGCAGGTGATACGGCACCTGTTGATGATGGTGTTTATTTAAGTGGAACAAGCCTGAATTTAAAACACAGCTGAGAAAAGATAGAGAACACTTTGCTAGCGATGAATGGAGTTGTCAAAGAAAATGCACAGTTTAACTGTTTGTCACTCAATAGAATTGGAATGCAAATCCATTTAAGGCATTCCTAGATCTGATCTGATATTCCAAGTTACAGCAAGACCATTCTCTTCGGCAGGACAATAAATTAATAACACAAATACCTAAAAATTAATCTATAAAATTAATTTGCTAACTCCATAGCCTTCAAATAATGATAAAACTAATGCACATGTAATTTTTTTCTGGTCACAAAAAGATTTTGACCCCTTGATTTTAATTATACATTTATCTATAATTATACATTTTTTACCTATTATTAAATATATATCCATATAGTACCCATAATTATACATTTTATAATTGTATAAATTGTATAATGGGTATACATATACCCATAATTATACATTTTTACCTATTATGAAATACATATCCATATTGTGCTTATATTTATATACACATGTATATAGTATATACATATATATCCATATTGTGCATATACATATTTATATACACATATATAGTATATATGTTTACTATATGTAGTATATAAGTATATATATATATGGATGTGTTCACCAAAGGTGAAAAATATACATACATCCATATATATACAAAGATTATTTTGTTTCAAATGACATGAAGCAATTGTAACTAGTTGAAGCATAAATGGGAACTTTTGGAATTACACTCTGCTGTCTCATGGAATCAAAGAAAGTAGTGAATCAAACATTATTATGGAAGCAACAAGAGCTTATCTAACCCAAGGTGCTTGATATCAGAAATACATCCAACTTCTGCCCAATTGTGAATATAAATAGATTCAGCTCAAAATATGATCAACCATTTGACTGCAATCCAGTTCTGGACCTATCAGAAGTGCCTGCTGGTGCGGTCATTTAACATGGACATGGCTGATGGGGGTGGGAGAGAGTCCCTATGTTTCAGGGGTAGTTACCAGAGGAAAGGGAATCATAAACCTGAATGATATATCCTGTTATGAGAATTTTGATCTAACATTTCTCCAAACTTTATTTTTATGTTTCCAATATGTTACACATTCAAAGTCAAGCATTCAATAAGCATTTTGACCAAACTAGAAATTTGATTCTACTTAGTTGGGCCCACTTGGTTTAGCAATTGTTACAATGATGACCCAGTCTATGAAAAAACCAAAATGTTGTATTAAAGAATGACTAAGCCCTACTCTGTAGTTAAGTGTCTAGATTGCAGTTCTTAATCTCTGTTCAATTCTCTGTCTTTTTTTTCAAGCCCTGCCCACCATGCTTGGCTTCCCTACCATGTGCATTGCAACCTGCTGACTTTCCCCTTCTCTCATTAATGGCTGAATGAAGCTGCCACTCTCTGTCTCCTTCAAGGGAGAACGATGTCTCTGTGCTGTCTCTGGCATCATCAGCATTCTGCTGCAGCCTTGGGATAGAAGTAGTGCTTTACGGTAACGTCAGTGGGGAGAAGCTGATACGAGAACAGATGCCCATTGTGCAGAATGCTGGCGCCTTTTGCATTCCACCTTTAAACAATCCTCCAGCAGCCATAGCTCAAGGGCATCATTGCTCGCTTTATACCCAGTGTCATGGTCGGTTTCACGGGCAAATATCTTTGCTTTAATCGAAGGGTTCATTCTATTTTCCACCTTTTTTTTCCCCAGCTAAAATTAATGTATGTCAATTTCCTACATAATTTTTGAAAACATAATAACATTGCACATAACATTCAATTTGGTGGATCAACTGTAACTTACTCAACCATTCCACTATGTTGAAACAGTAGATTGCGTCCTTTCACTACTGTGAATCCTACATACATGCGAACCTGTATAATAGAATAGATCGTTCCCAAAGAGTGGACAATTTATTTAATTTTGTCAAAAGCTAAAAATCTATTTATGCGTTCTAACACTTACTGTCATTTTTTATTCCTTGACATTTTTCTGTTCTCATTTTCATTGTCACCTTCATTATACAAGAAAAAAAATTTCTTATTCTTCCTAGGATCAGATATTTACTTTATCTACATGCTGCCATTTTCATAAATGAAAAAAAGTACTGGTTGCCTTTTTTATTATTATTATTAGCAAGGGTGAACATTTTTTTTTCAGGTCCTTGCTTAAAATATTGACTCGTTCCCATTTCTCCTGTGAATTGTCTGATTTTTTTTGTTCATTGACTTTTGCCAAAAGTCATTCGAACGACTTCTCTGCAAAGTCCAGGTTTGAAGCCAGGATTGTCAGACCTTGGGCAAGTCATATCATACCTTTTCTCATGTGAATACCTCAGGGAGATATGGCACTTTCATGACATAATAGACATCAGACTAAAACTGGAAAATAGGGGCTATTCAAGAAATGATTCTTGATAATAATATCGTTATTTTTGTTGTCGTTATTACATAAGTGACTGGATTATCCAGAGAGTCCTAAAGAGCAGTGATGGCATAGTTGTTAGTTGGTTCCTCATGTTTATGGAAATGCCTTTATTGCTTCACACTGGTAATTATCATCTTGAATCTTGGCTCTTAGTACATACCACTTATTAGAAAGAATTTAATAATTTAACAAGGCTTTTTGGTTTCTACTGAGATGAATTTTGTTTTGCTTTGTGTTTGATTTGACCGATTGATTTGGTCTTTTGTTGTGATGAAGCTCTTGCTATTTAACCATATTTGTGTCTGAAAGATTAAACTTTATTTGGTCATGGTGGAGTTGTTTTAGGGAGACACGAGTTGCTATTAAGAAAGAATTGAGGGTTTTCAAATCTATATTAATTGATCTGTTTTTGGCTCGTATTATCCTGGTATTTTTTGATATCAGGACTATATTTCCTTTATAAATCAAATTGGTCTGCTTTATTTCTTCTGGGTGTTAGATCATTTTCTGTTGCGTGAAAATTTTCTGCTGCTGAATATTTAGAAGAACTAGCTTTTATAACCAACAAGACCTGAGACTTCACTTGGGTCACTCTTTAATACATTTCTGAGCCACTTTTCATGTTATGTATTTATTCTGTTTTTCTGCTTCATTTGGTCATAACTTAGGTATTGTGAATTTTTAGCATTCTGTGAAAATTCTCTGTTACATAAAATTTCTGATTAATCAATATACGCTGTCGTATTTTATTATAAATTAAACATCTCTTCTGAAATCACTGTCCCATCTCCTTGCTTCTTACCTTATTTGCATATTTACCCCTTTTTAAACTTGTTGTGTTGGATACACATTTTTCAAAACACAGAATATTGTTGCCTTCTAATTCACTTTAACCTTTTTAATATTCATTTTTTAAATGATTTTTTATTATATTATGTTAGTCACCATACAGTACATCCCCGGTTTTATAAGCACTTTTTAAAATTTCCAGTGTCTAACATTATTATTATTTTATCATGATCGTTATTGTTAAAATGTTAATCTGTAAATTCACCTTTTGTTGCACCTTTGCTATAAGATGTAACTCTAGATAAGGTGCTTTTATAAATTGCATCCATTGAAGTCATATTTATTTACTACCGACTCTGTACTAGGCCATTACTGGGAATTTATGGTATAATTATGACTATGATGTTTATCTTACCACTTGGAGATTACACAAGAGAAAAGGCGATTACTGAGTAGGGATGCTTAAAACACCATGGTAAGAATTAAAATAATAACCACACGGTCCCATGGAAACACAGAAAAGGAAGCACATTTGAGCAGTACCATAAAATGCTGAACAAATATTAAATATTGCTTTTGCTTTATTTTTTTGCCCGTGTCATCCTTAAGGCGTTACACAAAATACCTCTGTGTCTCTCCTCTGCCACCCCTCTCTCACTCCTCATTTGATAGGATACTAATGAAATATGTCCAAACAGTGGCTCTTATCTATCTATCTCCCCCCCCCCCCACAACTACGTACTTATCACTTATCTGTATGTGGAATCTCTGTATCTACGTAGCCGCAGGCTCAGAAAGCTTTCCTGCATGGACTGGCCACTTGAGCCATCCATAATCCAGTCTGGAATAGAGATATTCCGGTTTGTCCCGTTTGGTATATTCGGTTTCTCATAGCACAGTGTTTTCCAAATTGGCTTCCACAATTGAGACGTATTATATGAAAAAATAAGCGAGGAGTCTCTAGGTCAAATAATTATATTTCCTATTAGATTGTTAAGGACTTGAATGTGCTTTGAAACCCCCACAAAGGAATATAATATATAGAATTTTTCATATTAATTTCATCATGGGTTTCTTTGATTTGGGACCTTCTTGAGAGAACAGTGTTCCTTGCCACAGACTTTGTGAAGAGCTCTTTTATATTACCATGGATATATTTGGTTTGGAATTCTGCCAGCCTCAGAAAAGGAGACATAGAAAGGCCACTGAATGTATCTACGTGTATTGGGAAATGTTAATTATGGATAATTCATAAGTAAAACAAAAGGCATACACAAAATAAAATATACAATCCAATATGTGAATATGTGTACTATTTAGAATACAAATCCTACAGTGCCTCGCAGTGTCATACAACAAAATTTTTTTAATGAGACGTAACGTGTGTGTGATGCATTGCAGAGAGAATGCCTATTAGACAATTTAGGAGGGAAAAAAAAGTTGCTCTTTCATGAGACACTCAGCAAAACGGCCCAGACATTGTAAAAAATGATTGGAAGACTGACTTTTTATTTTTAAATTGGTGAGACTTATGATTCACATTTACAGGAACCAAACTACATCCAGCTGGGTAGAAGGTGTAACAAATTGAATCTACCCCTACTTGGATGACACCAAAGAGAAATTCATAGTGAGAAGAGAATTTCTATACTCTTAGGACATGGAAACCACTAGGACTGACTGAAGTTTGGTGATAATTCAAAACAGGACAACGAAGCAGAACATCAACCCAGGGAATCTTTATTTCCAAGGTAGAATATTATTAGACTCTGTGCCACTTTTCGCTTTAATTTTTTGACATGGTTTTGGACGTAGGAAAGAGTTGCAGAGATGGTTTCCGTATACCATGCAAACAGCTTCTCCTCATGTTACACCTTACATAACCATGGTTCAGTTATTAGAACTAAGAAATTAACATGAGAACAATACTAATATGAAAATCACAGACTTTATTTAGATTTCCTCAGTTTTCCCAGTATTTTCCCCAGAATTATTATTATTTTTTTAGTTCTAGGATCCAGTCCTGTGTGTAAATTGCATTTAGTTGCTTGATAGCTTTCCTATGATCTGTGATAATGCCTCAGTTGTTCCTTGTCTAGTGACCTTGACACTTCTGAAACGTATTGGCCAGGTATTTTATAAAATGTTCCCTGATTTATGTTTGTATGTTTCTCATGATTAGATTGAGGTTTGACACTTTGGGGAAGAATATCTGAGAGGTGATGGCCCCTTGCTGTGGTTTCATTATCAAACCCATGCGTTACCAATATGACAGGTGATGTTTGCCTTGATCACTAGTGTCAAGCTATTATTTTTCTCTTTCCTTACGCTATTTGTTAGATGTGACTAACTAAATCTAACCCATGCATGCCTAGCAGTGAGAAATTAACCCCCACCACCTGGAGGGAGTATCAAAGAGTTGGGGGACATATGCTAAAATCACCATACTAGTTAATAAATATTTCAGAAGACATACTTCGAAGATATGCAAATATCCTAATTCTCTTTAATATTGCTTCCACTAAACTTAGCAGAGTGGATTTTGTTCACAGCAACTATTAGTGTGGCATTTCAATGGCGATTTTACACTTCTCATATTCTGTGTTTATCAGTTGGGATTCTTCTGTAAGGACACATGGCCTTTTATACTTGATTTATTCATTCAGTTATGTATTTATATGTTTATTCTCTGGATTGTAACCCAAAATTACCATTTTTATTTTGTCGTTCAAATGATTCCAATTTTGGTCACTGGAACTCTTTAAGATTGGTTCCCATGATCTTTTGACATGCTTTGTGTTTCTTCTTTTTAAATCGTTCTCTTAATTCTGGCACCAAAAGATGCTCCAGGTTTATCTTGTACTCATCCTTTCCCAGGCCTGGAATGGTCCATTTCCCCATGGAACCCAGAATGGTAGTTAGAAACCAAGGTGTCTGCCTGTCTGTCTCTCTTTCATTTTCATTCTGTTTCCAGAAATGTATGTACTCTTATGTATCTCCGTATTTGCACATACGTTAAGAGTCTTGTGCTCTACGCACTGAGCTAGACAGGCGGCCTGAGGACACATATTAAAAAATATAAATTCACACGGATATATTCAACTTCAATCCAGCATCATGGGTTCATTCTAACATTACCTCATTACTTATTTGTTACGTCTTTCTCTGACAGTGAAAAACCTGGCTTTCACTGTCTAAATAGACATTGTTTTGTCCAAACTTAGTGTGTATGTAACATAGTTTCAGCATGACTAACCTGTACCCCTGTGAGAAACAAATTTACCATTTAGAATACAGTATTTACACACAGTTCTCTCTCTTTTTTTAAAGATTTTATTTACTTGTTTTAGAGCGAGAACTTGCACATGCCTGAGCGGTGGGAGGAGCAAAGGGAGAGAAAGAGAGGGAGAGACTCCCAAGCAGATTCTGCTCTGAGCTCCGAGTCTGATGTGAAGCTCCATCCCAGGACCCTGAGATCATGACATGAGATAAAACCGAATCAGACACTTAGCCTCCTGAGTTCTTTTTGTTTTTAGCCTCCTGATATAGCTAGCTGAACTCGTTGTTTCTCCGAGATAATTAGGTCAGATCCCTTCTTGCCTACACCCTTCAGTGTGGTTAGGTTATACGTTCGTAATAGAGTTAGAGTCATTTGTCGAAGTCTAGATTGCATTTTGGATTGCTGGGCTCGGCTGATTTTCTGCCTACTTGTAGTATCAAGAGAGAAGTGTTCAAGCCTCTGATCCCAGGCATGGATTTGTCTATCTCTCCATTCAGTTCTACCAGTTTCTCCTGTGTTTTGAAGCTCTGTTTTTAGATGCCATACTTTTAGAATTAATATGTCTTCTTGGGGGCTCAGGGTGGCTTAGTTAGTTAAGTGTCTGCCTCGGCTTAGGTCATAATCCTGGGGTCCTGGGATCAAACCCCAAGTCAGGTTCCCTGCTCAGCGGGGAGTCTGCTTCTCTCTCCCCCCCCCCCCCCGCTCGTGCTCTCTCTCGCTTTCTCTCAAACAAATAAATACAATATCTTTAAAAAATATATGTCTCTTGGAATAAATACCTTAAAAAAATATACGTCTTCTTGGACAACTAAACTCTTTTATCATTAGTTAATGTCCGTCTTTGTTCCTGAAAATGTCCCTTGTTTTGAAGTCCACTCTGTGTGAAATTACTATAGCTCTATAGCTTTCTTTTGGTTAGTCTTTGGATGGTATATTCTTTTGTCCTTTTACTTTTAACCATCTATTTTTTAATTTAATGTGATTTCTTGTAGATAGCAATAGTCAGGTCTCGCTTTGTGTCCAATTTGACAATTTCAATCTTTTAAATAATGTGTTTATACCATTCGTCTTCAATGTGATTATAAATAGGATTAGATTGATATCTACCACCTTGTTGGCTGTTCCATCTGTTCTCTTTGTCCTCTTTTTCTGACGTCTGTTGGGTTATTTGAGAGTTTTATTTCCTTTATTGATTTATTATTTATGCCATTTAAAACATTTTAGGGGTGGCCCAAGGGTTTGCAATGTATATTTTTAATTAATCTGAGTCTACGTCGAAATAACAGTACGCTGCTTCGCATCGAGTGTCAGGACTGTTACAAGAGTATATTCTCAACCCCCATCCTTTGTGATCTCGCTGTCATATATTTTACTTTTACACTGGTTATGAACACATACTATCTTTATGTTAAAATTACCTTAGGATGTCAATGATCTTCTGTAGCAATTAGAAATAAATTAAAAATATGAACTTTATTTTACTACTGTGTATTTTATTTCCGATGAGATCTTCATTTCCTTTTCTAGATCCAAATTTAAACAATATTTCATCCCTTTTGCCTCAAGAGCTTCCATTAATATTTCCTGTTGAATAGGTCTATTAGCAATGAATTATCTCAGGGTTTGCTTGTGAGGGAACATTTTATTTCTTTTCCCTTTAAAAAAAAAAATTAGTGACCATGCAGCCAAACTGACCCTCTTTTGGTGTCTGTTTCAATGTATGGATTTATGTAACCACCTACACAATAAGGAAACAGGATGATTTTGTTCCCCAACATCCCCTTCATCACTTTGTGGTGATTCTTTGGGTTTAGATTGTGGTCTGGGTTTCCAGAGGTGATTTCTCAATGTCTGCTTCCTTCTTGGCTTTGTATCTTCCCTTTTTCTCTGTGCTTCAGGAGGCATTTGCCTCCTACAGTTCTACAGTTAGCTAGCATTACACTGTTATTTTTTACTCTCTACTTATTAGCCTGTTGGAGGGCAGCGAGTGAGGGGGAGTTCTCTAATGTTCTGATTAAGCATCAATCTTAGGCAGGCATTATATCCCTGCCTTCCTAGGATGTGGCCTTTCTCGTGATCTTGCGCCTCCTGTAGCTTCTGTGCTGTGCCCAACACACGCTCCTGCCCCTCACACAGTTAGCTTCTTTTTTTGTTTTTCATTTTGTTTTTTCTGTCTGCTTTACCCAACTGTCGTGAATGCCTCTTAACGCCTCCAGGCAAAACTGAACAATCGTCTCTCCCGGCAGACAACGTTTTTAGTCCTCAGAGGCAGTAGGGGAGACGCAACACGTAGAACTTAAACAGACCATTGAATTTAAAAACTTCTATTTGGGTTGGTCAGCAAGTTGGCCACAAGTGAAGAAAGAATTAGTCCATGAGACATCAGAAGAAGATATTCATAGAGAAAAATGGGAAGGTAAAAGCAAACACAAAAAATAGAATAAAAGGCATATGGAATCTGGTGAAAAGCTGTAACATATGTATAATTCAACTCCCAGGAACAGAGGAGAAAGAGAAAATACGGAAGGTCAGTATTTTAGTATATATGGCTTAAATTTTTCCATAAAGTGACAAGTGATATAAAGCCATATATTTAAGAAGCTGAAACTCAAACAGAAGGAGCTCTTTGGAAACCGTACACAGGCACATAATAGTAAAACTACAATCCAAAGACAAGAAAAAAAATCAAAATCAGCCTGAAGTTGGGGATCGAGAGGTTATATTCATTTAAAACATCGATAAGACCAGAAGATGATTTTTTAACATAATCAATGGAATTATTGGTATTGTATATTCAAAGTGCTGAAAGAAAACAGAAATCTGTCAGTTTAGAATTCTAGACCCAATACAAATAGCCTTCAGATCTAACCCAAAAATAAAGATATTTTCAAATACAAATAAACATACAAGAAGCTTTATCACCAGCAGGCACACCCTAAATCAAATGCGAAGGCCAGTTTTTGAGGAAGAAGGGAAAAGTAATTCCAGATGGGAACTCAAGGGAATATAAGGGAACAAAAAGGAATGCCAAGGGGGAACATGTAGATACATTTAAATGACTATTACATGTATTAAAATAGTAATAATGTATTATGGGAATTAAACATACATAGAATTCAAATAGTTTTAAAAAGAGCATGTATGGTGGGAGAAGATCAAATATAGATATGGGGTTATAATGTCCTTGCCTTGTCTAATAAATGCTAGAAGTCCTGATTTACACTGGACTTTAATTAGTCAAGGATACACGCTAGATTTTTGAGGTAACAAGATAATAAATGTGAATGGAGGAAATGGTCAATAATAATAATAACAACAATAATAATAATAATAATTCCTTAAAGAGAAGAAGAGATAGAAAAAAGCAGACGGGGAATGGTAGAGTAGCAAATAAGAAAATGCTATGCTGAAACCCAAAATTTAACATTGGATGTAAGAAAACTAAGTAATTCAATTAAATGACAAAGGTTATTGGACTTATTTTTGAAATCTTATGAGACAAATGAATATACAAAGTTTGAAAAAGAAAAGATACAGGAAGATACACCATAGAAATATTGAAAAGAAAGAAGGAGTAATAATAGTATCAAAGTTAAGGGGCGCCTGGGTGGCTCAGTCGGTTAAGCATCTGCCTTTGGCTCAGGTCAGGATCCCAGAGTCCTGGGATTGAGCCCCACGTTGGGTTCCCTGTTCAGTGGAGCGTCTGTTTCTCCCTCTCCCTCTGCCTGCCACTAGCCTGCTTGTGTTCTCTCTCTCTCTCTCTTTCAGTCAAATAAATAAATTTTTAAAAATAATAATGAAAGCAAAGTTAGCTTTAAGGTAAAAAGCATGGATACGCAGGAATATGTAAGTTTCAATTCACCAGGAAATGATACAAACCTTGAATTTCTATGCATCTAGTAACATACCCCATCCCCTGGTTTCCAGGAGCTACTGTTTAAGAAAGCAAGTGTCTTAAAACAACAGGAATTTGTTGTCTCGTGGTTCTGCAGGCTGGCAGTCTGAAATCAAGGGGTCTGCAGGGCCATGCTGACTCTGGGATTCTGGGTGGAACCTTTCCTTGCCTCTTCCTAGCATCTGGTGGTGACAGTCAGCCTTGGGATTCCTCGGTTGACAGCTCCCTCACTTCAGTCTCCACCTCCATCAACCCAGGACATTCCCCCTGTGAGCCTCTCTGCCTTCACATGCTCTCTCCTTCCCATGTCTCTGTTTTCTCTTCTTAGAAGGACAATCATTTTGGGTTAGGGCCTGTCCTAATCCAGCATGACTTCATCTTAACTTACCTCTGCAAAGACCCTATTTCCAAATAAGTTTACATTCATAGGTTCCAGGGGTTAGAACTTCAACCAATGTTGGGGAAGACTCCGTTTAACCCATGAGAGCCTCAAAATATGTAAAGCAAATATTGATGGAATTAAAACAAATGAATAAAAACCAGAAAAGACGAAACTGAGATTAATGGGGGTGATAATAACTGACTCTTCTATTACTGATAAGAATAAGAATCCAACAAGTCAGCAAGAATCTTGATTAAAATAATGATTAAAGGCCTGCATGGAACAGCAGTACAATATATATTCATTTTTAAGAGCACATGGGCTATTAACCAAAATTGACCAATTGCTGGTATGAATTAAAATTCCAAATAATTGACCTTTTCAAAGCCCTTAATGGAAAGGAGGTTTAGATACTAACATTCACTAAAATGCCTTTGGAAACAGTGATCTGAAAGATTCAGTAGAAAAAAAGAATACAGACACAAATACAAAAAAAAAAAAAAGAATATAAAATATTTTCTCCAGCCAGACAGGAGTCATGGTAGATGTCAGTAGCAAATTGACAATTAAAATATCTTGTATGTTTGGAAATTAAGCAGTACACTTCTAAATAATCACTAGATAAAAGAAGACATTAAAATGGAAATTGGAACAAAAACAAACCAGGGGCACCTGGGTGACTGAGTCAGTTAAGCATCTGACTCTTGATTTCTGCAGGGGTCATAAACTCAGGGTTGTGAGATGGAGCCGTGTGTCAGGCTCCGTGCTCACTGCGGAGTCTGCTTGGGATTCTCTCCTTCCCCCCCGCCCCTCCGTCACCCTAAAAAATAAGAAAGAGAAAAAAACCCGGAAATCATGAACTGAATGATAATAGAAATATTATGTATTTAAATTTGTGATACATGATGAAAGCTGTGATTATAGGTACATTGATGACCTGAGAATGTAGGATATAAGGTAAGGCCTTTGTTTCAAGAAGTTCAAAAGAAATGATCAGAGTAAACCCAAAGAAAGTAGAAGGAGGATACAGGGAGGGAGGACTAGAACAAACGCACTAAAATCAAAAATAAATCCATAATCCAGAGAATAAGCACAGGCAAAGCTATTTGAAAAGACATAATTGATAAACTTCTAGGCAATGAACACAGCAAACAAGTACAACGGCATAAATGACTCCACCGTTCGAAATGAAAGTTGTCCCAACAGCATCCATAGTCACTGTTGTGTTTTTTTAAGATTTTATTTATTTGAGAGAGAGCATAAGCAGGGAGACCAGCAGGCAGAGGGAGAGGGAGAAGCAGGCTCCCCACTAAGCAAAGAGCCCGATGCAGGACTTGATGCCAGGACCCTGGGATCATGACCTGAGCGGAAGGCAGGTGCTTTACCGACTGAGCCACCCAGGCACCTCCAAAGTCACTTTTAAGAGGGCATTCTGAACCATTTTCTGCCAATAATTTTGAAAATTTCGGTGAGATAAGTTCCTAGAGAATACAACTTAATCACACATGACATGAAGAGCATAAATAATCTGCCGAAAAGAAATGTGATTAAAGAAATTAGATCTCCAGGAGATGCACTTCCCACCAAACAAGAACACACACACAACACATCAGGCTGACAAGCCTTGACCAGTGAAATCCAGCAGATTCCATGAAAGCAATGACCCAGGTGTTAAACAAAGCTGTCTAGATAATCGAATAAAAGGGATTCCTTCCCAACTCATTTTATGAGGTCAGTATAACTTGATATCAAAAGCTGACAAGGAGTTTGCAAGGAAGGACAACCTCTTGAGGGACGTAGGTGCAAAATTCTTAAACACTCATTATTAAACCAAATCCAGAGTTACAGAAAAGCCAAAGTACTCTTTTAACGAACTTGGGATTTTTATTCCAGGAATTAAAATTGAGTTCAACATTTGAAAATCAATCACTATAATTGATCACATTAATAAACGACAGAAACAATGTGATCACATTAAAAAGATTAGTTAAGGTAGGAAAAAGATTTAATTAGTAAATTATAAAATACACACGTTCATGAATGAAGGGGGGCATGCACACACACACACACACACACACACACACACACACACACTTTACTCATTAATTCTTTATTTCCTGGGTGAATTTTCAAAGTTTTAGCAAAAAGAAAATCTGGATCCTAAAATTTGCATCCACTCGCCAAAACAGAATAGATGATGTTAGAGGCAGGGTATTAAGCTAAAATTTTAGAAAAACTGCTACTTTTGAGAGGATGAAAAAGAAAATTCCAAGTGAAACAATGCCTGTTTGCTCAGATGGAGCCCAGGAAAGTGATCAAACCCAGAACAGAGAGGGCTGCAGGCATGTCTGTGCTCGCAGCCCTGAAAGAGACTCAGGGTTTTTCTAGCAGAGGAAACTTCCAGTGAAGGAAAACATCCCTCTGCCCCAGGAATAACATGACCTGGTCAAAGGCCAGTTTCCAAAGCCAGTGTGGTGTGGTCACAGGCCCCGTGTCCCTGCACAGGGCGGCACAGTCAGCTGAGGGAGAGCTGCACAGTGAGGACAGGAAACCAGAGACTATAGTCCTCTGTGCGGACTGACGACCAAAACCCAAACGCAGTCACTAAGTCAGAGCATACGCTGCACAGGAGACAATCAACCTGAACCAAATCCCACCCTGACATCTTGACATAGGCAAACCCGTGGAAACCTAGACAGAATGTTGAGCAAGGGTGGTGGGTGTCCCTGAAGTGACTGTTACGTTTTTAACTCCAAGCTACTGATATAGCATGTCTCGTTAGAGAAAAAAAAAAATTAAAAGGAAAGCTGTACGTTTCATCCACCTAAGTATGTGAACGGCTAAGTGAGCATTCTGCGACCAAGAATTTTGGTACGATGCGGGGCCTGAGTTATGGGGCAGCTGCGAGTCCTTGTACAACTGCAGTCTGCAGTCCTGATTGGACCTCCTAGATCAAAGGTTCGTCAAGGGGAAGAACAGGGATACAGCTTAGGCACAGAGAAGGGCTGGAGTCTGGGGTCCTGGGACAGAGACGAGCTAGTAGCACCACGTAACATGGACTGTGAGAACTAGCACACTTCCATTCATGGGAAAGATAGAGAGGATGTGTTCCGTTTGACTTCTCTAGTGTGTTTCCAGCTCGCCTACCAATAGGAATGGCCCAAGGGTCTGTTGAGCCCTGAGTTTGGCTCATACAGAGCACTGTTCCCCCTACTAGGGCTCAGGTCCCCATTGCTCACCTTCAGCAGCATCTGTCCTTCAGACCAGCCCCTGCAAAGGCTCTTCCACCAACCTGGGAACTTGTCAGGTTTCATCTGAGGGGTACACCAAGTTGTTAAAAGTTGATCCCAGCAAATGAGATTCATCAGGAGAGATAAGTACCCTGGCCCAGAGTCTCATCTGTACTCTTCTTTTAAATAGCTGGGTGACCTTGGGCAATGCCACTTGATTTCCCTAAATCGAATCTGCGAAATGGGCACATGGCCTCCACACCACTGATGGCAGGATAGCCCACTGAGCCTTCTCATGTAACTTGGCTCCTCTTTTCATATATTAATTATCATAATATGGAGTCAGTATTTGTCATCCTAAAATAGGAATGGCCCATATGTTGGGATTTAAACATAGAATAAAGTTTGCATGTCTCGCTCCCCCCTTCCCTCCAAATCTATCCCCTCTGGGCTGACATATTTTTTGTTTGCTCTGAACTTGGAAATAGAATGTTTGTGGCTCTGAGACTCCTCTTGTTTCCTTCTTTTACGGGAACAGTGTAACATACACTTCTATTTTGGACGGAGGCCTTCTGTTTTGAAAGTTTTGGGGAGAGAAAGGCCCGCGGCCCTTTGTCAGTACAGCATATGTCTGTGTGAAACAGAATTAACTTTCTGAGAAGGAGAGAGCGTTTGTCTTATACCTTGAAGGAGCTATAGCCGAGGACCCACGTAGGGAATCGTAGGGAAGCTGGTTCTGGGGATAAGTCCTGAAAGGGTGCGGGGAGAATCCAGGTTGAGGTTTCTTTAAAGGGGGTCTGGGTGTGAAGTGGGAATTGGCACCATTTCTAGAGGCCGTTCCCAGCATGCCCACTCGTGAAGGCAGCTACGAGGCTGATGGGCTGCCATTTCCAGAATGTCGGACTCTCAAATATGGGCAGATGGTTTCCACCGCTGAAAACTGTGCTACCGCCCTGACAGGTCCACATTACCTAAAAAAAGGAGTTTCTCCAGAAACTACCAGACTGAAGCATGTTTTAACTCTTTGGATTCCGGTGTCTGTGAATATCCTTGGGCAGAGGGTACAGTGGTACATGCATTAGAATCAGGGCCTTAGAATCAGGCTGGGGGCTTTGGGTACACCACCCACCCTCACCGAGCTCCTTTTCTTGTTCTCTGTAATGGGAACGATCGTTAATAATAATAACAACTTGCCGTGCCGATTCAATATGGGAAGCAGATAGCAGACCCTTCGAAAGCAGAAGGTACAGAGTCCGCGGAATAGATGTTGGCTATTTTTATTATGAAAATAAGATGGGCATCCTCTGAGAAATCCTCTGGCTACCCGACTGAGAACATCATCGCTGATTGTCCTCTCCGATCCATCTAAGTAGGATAACCGTTCTCTTCTCTCCCACTGGTTTTATTAATCAGCCAATCACGGGTCAGGAAATACAATCTATCTGTCTTTCTCTGATAACTGTGGTTAGCTTGCTGAGCACAGCTGTGTAATGGGTGTCTGCACGAAGTGGACTGCCATGCAAGTTTTGTTTAGGGCCCCCTACCCCTCTCTCTCTCTCTTTCACACACACACACACACACACACACACACACACACACACACACACATACCCCTGTGAAATCTGAAGCATTCGTATGGGCTCGGGAAACAGCCACACTGAGAGTTCAAATACAGAGCCGGAGCTCCCCTTAGTTGGAAATGACCTTGAATGAGGCCAGTATCTGCTTGCAGATTGCACTTCTGCCTCATCCGTGACAAGTTTACTCCTTCCCTATGTTAAGTCATCTGCGGAAACAGACCCCTCTGGAGGCGGGCCCGCGGTCTGAGAGTTCCCAGGGCCCAGTCGTTTCCTGTAAGTGTCAAATGAAACCGGACTCCTAGGCTCTCGCTCTCATCCCAGCCCTGGGTTCCCTGAAGGGCCACGGTGACCCTTCTCCCCCATTCTGGTGCCTCAGCGATTTCTCGGTGGCACCATGCCCTGCTGTGTCTTTCCTTCGTCAGGGCCTTTCTCAGTCACCTTCCCCATCCTGGCTGGCCCTCAGTAGTGGCCCAGTCTGTGACAGACAGAAGTATGCGGTGGGGATTTGATATCAGGCAGAATCCATGAACTCAGATTTCTGATTTGTGAAACGGGGTTAAGAGTCACCACCTCACAGGTCGGCATATTGTGGGAAAATGCAGCAAACTCGTGCCTTTCTTTGCCTCCTCCCTTGTCTGAACCGTATGATTTAGCCAGAAATGTATTATTAACTGAACTATGGAAGAACGGCTGGTGGAAATCCGGGACTTAGCTATTTGTGCATGGTTAAGGATAAAGCCCAAAATTAAGAAAATAAAAGAGAACGAGAGATCTGTTGTGTTGCATTCATTTTTTTTTCAAAAACTGTTGCATAATTACATTGCCTCAAAGCTATATAATTAGAGCTTATAATTCTTATCCCATTATAGTAGCTTTGAGCTTTACTGAATTTTAAATTTGAGCCATATTTATTTGGCCTATTATGTTTATAAAAATAAGAAAAAAATAAAAATACAGTAAAGCTGCAATTTAAGTGATGGTTGTTGTTATTGATCTCCCCTTTCCCCATCCCTGGATGCAAGGTAAAGGCAGGATCTTATGGTTGCAGGTGCTCTCGCAGCTTGCCTATGTGGTTCCTTCGGAAAGTCACAAAAAACAAGGCCTTAGCAAATGATTTGAAATCTTATTTATTTATATTTATATTTTATTTATTTATTTTTTGAGAGAGAGAGTGGCAAGAAGGGCCAAGGGAGAGAGAGAATCTTAAGCAGGTTCTATACTGATACTTGTCTCAATCTCACAACCCTGAGATCATGGCCCATGCTGAAATCAAGAGTCAGACGCCCAACTGACTGAGCCACTCACATGCCCCTGAAATTTAATTTTTTAAACAAACTTTACTGAAGGTCTATCAAGCTCCAAATACAATGATGGTTATTCTGGATTCTTTCTCTTTTCTTTCTTCTTTCTTTCTTTCTTTCTTTCTTTCTTTCTTTCTTTCTTTCTTTTCTCTTTTTTCTTTCAAACACTAATGTGGTTGTGATGTCTGGGAGCAACAGGGGCCTCTGAAGCCGCTAGGAAGTACCCAGTATAAAGAGCAGAGAAGCAGGGCGCATTTCCCCTTTGCCTCAGATCGGAGTCCGGTCTGGGCCAAAGTCTCCTGCCCCTGCGGGCATGGTGCCGGGTGTGGCAGGCTGGGAGCTCCAAGCCAGAGACAGAGCAGGCTGAGGAAAGAATGAGGAGTGGGCAGAAGAATGCGTCCCCCCAAGAGGGCAAGGCAGCACTCCTGCTGCTCAGGAGGAAAGAGCAAAAAACCCGACTCCGCTGGGGGCTAAAATTGTGTCTGCTTACGATGTCTGATCTAAGCCTCAGGGACTGTGAGGACACAGGGCTTGGAGGCAAAGAGTTTCTGGTACCCGGTGCAGGTGGGAAGCATAGGTCTCACCAAGTTCGGAGTTGATATGAACAATGCTGGGAATTGGATCCCACCACAGGAAAAAGGAAAAGATAGAGCTGAGCAAATGAACATCAACCCAAGAACTGGGGAGAAAGCACATTAACAGATGGAAGCTCCCAGTGGGGCTCGGCCGGTGACCCTTCCTTGCTACAGCAGGGTACCTGGGAGGTCCTCCACTCGGGGCCACCCTGGGCCTCATTCCCTGTGGGAGGAGGAGTTCCCCCTCGCAGCCAGACAGGTGGCACTTCATAGGTCCCGGGACTTGGTGGTAGACTTCGCACTGCTGCCGCCAGGTCCTGGGCCGGCCCAAGTGGACAGATTCTCCCTGGCTCCCTCGTCCTGAAGCCAAGGGACTGGATGCAGGAAGCAGCTTCTGCTTTAATGATAAGGAGTGGCTTCAACACCTCATCCTCCCTGCCCCCCCCTGCCCCCCTCCAACCTCATGGTGCTTCTCTTGCTCAGATAAGATGCTCACACAGGGGTGCCAAAGATTAATTATTTAGTGTCAGGAGAGGGTGGTGTTTCTGATGATGAAGAGTTTCATGTAACCGCTAAGTAGTAGTATAATTAGGGAACTAAGCAGATACATTTATCCTGCATCTACTAATTAGGCAGGGAAGTAAATTAATTTTTCCCTATCCACGCTCCTTTTACTTGTTGGCTATTTTTATATCTAGTACAAGGAGAAACCGTTATCTCTTTCAGTATGGATTATATACGCTGTGCTCCTCTGTCCAACCAACTTAGATAAAGCTGGATCCACCCTAGAGAAATTTCGTGTGGGGAGGGGTAATAGGAGGAGGAGATAAGACCTCCTTGTCTGAGTGAGTTATAAATAGCAGACAAATAAATAGAAAGTCCCAGCTGCTGCTGGGAAAAAAAAAAAAAAAAAGCGTATTTTTTTTTCTCCTGTTACTGTATAATTAGCATGAGTCACTGTCCTCTCACTGGGAGTGTGCGAGGGAGAGAAAGAGGAGGTTTGGAGGAAGACAGCCGTGCCTGGGACTGGGGACAGTGCTAGTCTTCACTGAGTTTTCTGGAGACAGGAGTCCAGAAGTGACAGGGACCAAACTGCATTCTGGTCCGCAGACAGGACGCTGAGGATGTATCTATGAGACGTAAGATGATTTGCATTTCATTTCCTCTCGGAGGGCTCATTCCCCAGGAGGTTCGATTGCTGCCAGGCTGTGGTCTGCCCATCCCTCTCGCCTGTTGCACGGACCTCCCAGTTTTCGTCTTGTCCTTGGTGGAGTCCATGCTGCAAGCTCGGAGATTCTCTCGTTTCCTGCGTGGTCTGGGATCTCACTCCCGGACAGAAGCAAGGCCTCTCCAGGACTCGCTTCGTCGGAGTGGACCCTGCTCTACCTGGGGTATTACTATAGTCAGGCGTTATACTTGTAGTCACGGGGCATCATTCTGCTGCCCTGGATAGTCTTCCTTGTCTGTGACTGTATGTCCTGCTACACACACACACACACACACACACACACACACACACACACACACAAACACACCCACACGTGCACGCACACACACATGCAAATGCTTCCCAGCTCCTGGAGCCAGCAGGAACTCTATTGGACCATCTCAGCCTTGCTGCCTAGACATACGCCCACCTGTGTATGTCTCCTGCTCCTCTTTGCCACGCCGCAGCACTGAAGCAGTTCAGGACGGAACCTGGGCTAGGGTGAGGGCAGCGAGGCACCCAGTGCACAAAACTTAAGGAGCTGCTCATTTTCGGGAGCTGATTGCTCACTCAGGAGGACCTGAGAGTGGGAGCCTCCTTCAGCCACGTGCCCTGAGTGCCTCGCTCGCCTCACCCTAGTCCTGGCTCTGCTCCAGGGCTCAGGGGGCTTTACTCATTGAAGGAGCCCTGGTGGGGGCTGAGTCACTTTGAAAGATTTCCAGCTTTTCACACATTCCAGCTAGAATGTGTGAATCCGTTACCTTAAATGGAAGCAGCCTCAGTGCCCATTAGTAGATGAATGACTAAAGAAGATTGGGCATATACTATGTGTATATATATATACACACACATAGTGGAATATTACTCAGCCATAAAAAGAATAAAGTCTTGCCATTTGTGACAACAGGGATGGACCTAGAGGGTAATAAGCTAAGTGAAATAACTTAGACAGAAAAAGACATATACCATGTGATTTTATTTATATGTAGAATCTAAAAAACAAAAACAAAAAAATCAGAGATGGACCCTTACCTACAGAGAACGGACTGCTGGTTGCCAGAAGGGAAGGGGTTGGGGGGAGGGGTGAAATAAGGGATTAAGAGACACAAAATTCCAGTTATTAAAAAAATAAGTCACAGGGATGAAAGGTACAGCATAGGGAATGTAGTCAATAACACAGTAATAACTTTGTATGGTGACAGCTTACCGTGGTGAGCACCGAGTAACATATATAATTATCAAATTACTATGTTGTACACCTGAAATGAATATAATATTGCATGCCAACTATACTTCAATTAAAAATGAAAAACAAACAAGAAAACAAACAAGAAATAAAAAGGTCTTTGTAGATGTTGATTAGCGTAAGGATCTTGAGATGGGGAAGATTATCTGGACCCACCTGGGCCCTAAATGTGATCATGGTGTCCTTATAAGAGGGTAGCAGAGGGATATTTGAGGACTAGACAGAAGGGAGGAGACAGCGTCTCCTGACAAGTCTCTTGACGTTGGCCAAGAGAATGAGATTTGAAGATGCTATTTTGTGGGCTTTGAGGGTAGAAGAAGGCACCGGCCAAGGAATGGCGATATCTTCCAGAACGTGGCAAAGAAACACCATCTCCTAGAGCTCTCAGAGGGAGCACAGCCCCTTTGATTTTGATCCACAAAGAGTTGTAAGAGAATAAGCGTGTGTTCTTTTATGCACTGACTCTGCAATTTATTACAGTAGCCAGAGGAAATGAACCAGGAGCCCAGCTCCCTCTACCCTGGACTTCCCCAAAACTACCCGGGAAGCTAATCATCGTGCCCCCAGAGCAGGGAGTAGGATAGAAGGACACAGTCATCTCAGCCACACCTACTGGAGCCCAACACTCGCCTCCCCTCACACACTGACTCCCGCATCCTCAGCTTATTGCTAGAGATGTGGCTTTTGCGACTCCAAAGCCCGGAATTGACACAGGTGGCGAAGGTGGAAGCCCGGGGAAGGGGACAGCGATGAGGGAATCTGGGTAAATATCACAGCGTGCTTTATCTCCACGAAGGCAGCGAGCAAGGCGTTTTATACACTGAGATATTTACCTATCAAGGCAGCTCGGTTCACCCTCAGTATGCAAATAAGTAAACAGAGTATGAGAGAGTTAATTTACTTGTTCTGGTCTCCCAGTTAATAAATAGCAGGACAGGGATTCTCTTTTCTCCTAACTCTTATTTCCTCCTTCAGACTAAGGATTTAGAGCCCCTCCTGGAGCTTGCAGGATCTGAAATTTAACACCCACCACCCATAATGAGCCCCGGACCAGGAAAAATACAGCCCTGACAGCCACCAGCAAGGCAGCCGGGTTTGCATTGCCCTCCCCTGTTAGTGACCGGCAGGGTAAAGAGAAGCCCTTACCACAGCTTAGGGGGTTCTCTGCAGTGTGGCCCGGGTCTGTTGCCTCACTGGGCACGGTCGGTGCCCCGTGATCATTGTACTGTTCCCCACAGCCTCTCCATAGCGTCTGGCACCACGCTCTGTCAGCAAAAGAATCCTACATCACCACCTCCCCTGGTTCTAGTAGACACGCTTGCTTTTGTGCATGCCCTCTCTAATTCTGCAAGCACTAAATCCAAAGTGCCTTCTCTGGCTAGATCTCTTCCAATAGGCAGAGGGCGGATGCCTTTCTAGGCACCCCGGAGTTTTCACCTGAAGCCCTATCTCACCTCTCTGTGATTCTTTACTTTCCTTCTTCCTACAACAGACAGAATCTCTATCTTACCAACTCGGTATCTTCTCCCTTCTGCGGCTTCACAGTGCCCAGTACATAAAGGTCACTCCGTAAATGTTTGCACAATGAGTGAATGAATTAAGATACAGATATAATAAAGTAGAATGTTATTATTGATAGAAAATTAATTCTGGCATCTCCATATAGCACCAATCTAAGGCATGCCCCTGGGTGAGATAAAGCCTAAGAGAATACTTTGGAGGATAAATTCCAGGCTGACCCTTTGGAAATGGGGTGAAGGAGCACGGCAGTGATTTTTCCGTCTTGGTTTTTACATTTCATTTCGGTAACTACATCCCATCTCACCCACAGCGGAGCCTACGTCTGGTAGAGCACATCGACATAGAATGAGCGTGCCTGGGAGATTATGTGGGCAATTGGAGATGAACATCAATTTACTTGGGCTTGAAAATAAAAGTTTCATGGTAAGAAAAATCAGTAATGTGAATCTTTCCTTAAACTCAGAGATAGATGAATGGATGAGTCGAAGTAGTGATACTTTAAAAAAACATTCAGCAGAATCTGGGGGAGTGGAAGACTCATTTTGACCAGTCACGATGGAGATGGGGTGGGGTGGGGAATTCTGAACGTAGAGACACAATCTGGAAGGCTCTTTCTTCTTTCCCCTTCTACTTTACTTCTCTTGCCTTCACCATGAGCCTGCCTTAAAGGTGGATGTGGCTCAGAAAACTCATCTGTTAAGAGCCTTGTCCCTTCAGCCTTTCGTCTTCGTGATTATATATCTTCGTCTCAAAATTCTGCAATTTCAAAAGCTACGACATCTGGCGGAGTGTGAGTTAGGGGAATACCGACAAGCGGAGTGAGGAATAGGTTTCAATCCTTGATCATAGAAAAACAAGCCCTACAAAATGGGTTTGGCTTAAGGATAAGTCAGAAAGACCGTGCATACAGAAACATTTTCTGTTTCCAGGTGTAGTGGCAATAGAACCTGTGTAAGTCAGAGGAAGAAGGGGAGGAGCAGGGCCCCTGGGCTGCCTCCAGGCTCATAGTCCCGCCCGACCACTTGCTAACAGAGAGACTGCTGGCTAACCAGGTAACATTGCCTCCGTTTCCCTCACAGGGCAAAGGGTGCTGGTCCCTACCACGAAGAACCACTGCCGCTATAATCCACGGCGTGCACACGCACCAGCACTGACGCACGCGGGGCACGCTGAGGAATCCTAACCAGTAAGTTCTCGCTTCCCTGTGATCATCTGTCTGCTAATTCAGAAGCAGAAATACAGTTGTGTAGCAGATGAATAATGAATGAATTATTCTAGGCTTTATGGTTTTAACGCCACGACGTCACCCTCTCTGCCTTTTTTCCCCAGGAAGCTAATTCTAAATTTCTGTGGGTTAAGTTACACATTTGCTACAAATTCCATCTGCATTCTTTCACGATATTTCCGGAGGTGAAGTGATAGGCTTGCTTCTCGTAGTCTTCTCTCTTTGGGTTTCAGGACATTGAAGGATAGCACCTGCAAGCCATACCTGCAGGTAACCAACATTGGCCTTCAGATCTTTGCTGGGTCTTTCTATCAGAAAACTAGTCATGAGTATGTATGTATAGGTAAATATAGACACACACCTACATGTGTATATATACATGTTATAACAATACATATGTATGTTATATGAATATATAACAATATATATGTAAAACAAAAATATATACATATATGTTGTGTATATACATAAACACACACCTATGTAAGTGTATGTATGTTTATACATGGAAAGTTTATACATAGAGACACTCAAGTTGATGTGAGCCCTCAAGTGGTCATCCTATATCCATTACATTTGGCTTCTCTAGAAGCTCTTGAGAAATTGCAAACAGTTGGCTTGTGCTTTGTCAGGGATTTTCTGTTGCAAGGAGCAGAAACCCACTCAGAGAAGCTTAAGGAAACAGGAGGTTGATTATAAGAAGAGGGGAACGTGCAGCCAGACCTCATGGGGAGTGTAAACCCTTCAGGCTGACGTGATTTCCGGTCTCAGGCTCTCCTTGCCTCTGGGGCCATGTGACCTCTCGTCACGGTGCAAACCAGCTTCTGCATCTCCTACTTTTCTCCTGTGGTTTCAGTGTCCTCGCGTGTCCATGTCTTTGGCTGACATGTGATGTGATTCCACCCAATTCTGGCACCACCACGCCCACTGCAAAGCAGAAGTCTACTGTGTTTTAGGTTTCTTAGAGCAAAATATAGTGCAAAAAAAAAAAAAAAAGAGAGAGAGAGATTTTTCTTGGTTTGGCTCAGGTGCCATCTGTTGAGGACAGGGGTAAGTTTAAAGTTAGGGTGGTGGCATGTGTTCCATGAGAGACTCAGGCTCGAGGAGTTTATTTGCATCCCTATCACAAGAGGTAAAAGTACATGGTCCAACCTTTTTGGAAGAATAAAATTGGAAGTTTGAGAAAGGAGTTTTAAATTTGCTCTGATTCTTTGATCCATACATTCTACTGGTGGGACTGGAGAGTGAGAACATTCTCCTGAATTCAAAAACAAATAGTCACAAAAAAACGTTCAATGGAACATTAATGAAAGTGCCAAAGGAAACTCATTTTAAATTCTCAGCAATAAGGAAAAGATCATTTAAATTATAATCTGCTCCTGATGCATTACTTACCCGTTAAATGTATAAGGATGAGGACTGCACCTTGAATTAGTCTTTAAAAACTGCAAAATTGTACATACAGGAACATCTAAAATATGCTAAGAATAAGCATAAATGAAAGATACAGCATAATACACCAAGATGTTTGCCTACGGTGGCTTTGGTATATGGACTTATGTTTCTACCCCCTTTTCCCTCTACATTTTCATGTTTACAAACTCTGTGTTGTATGTACGTTTTATACTAGAAATTTACCCTAAGTTCGGTGGCTGTTGAAGAGAGCCCTTCTAGCTTCCTCTTCCATTTTAGCTCCTGCATTGGGATTGGAAACATAAACAGACGTGTGAACAGAGAAGGCAATGAGCAGACTCATGCTGATATGAGGTTCAAGGAGTACATCTCCAATTTGTGGCAAGAAAAGTATACTAAACAGGGCTTTCATTTTGCCAAATATCAATTAACCTTAGGCCCTTTTTAGATACGTTAACACTTTTTTTGTCAGCTAAATGATGATTACTCAGTCTGCGTGTTTCCAAACCCTCATTAAGTCTTGTATTGAAGCCCTCACAAATTACAGCATTTGAGGGACACATTCTGCTACACAATCACAGGAAAACTTAGAAAATGTCATTGATCACTTGTTTCTCCCCGGGGAGGAGAAAACTTAATTATAGTTATTGGAGATCTATCAGTATAGGCTAAAACAGCATCCGAGCTGGCACAACTTTTAAAGTCGTCTTTGAAAAAGAGCTGGTGATTAGTTTGCATTACAAAAATGCCTTTCCTCCCCTTCTGCACCCCCCCAGGCACTCCCCTAGAAAGTCAGGCTCCTTCATGAATGAATGCCTGCATTCATTCTTGCATACCCTGTTTGGAACCTGTTGGTCAATAAGATAAATTTTAATACCACTGGGAAGAAAGAAATGTCAACACAGTACTGTTAGAGGCCAAACCATATTTCTGTCTCTTTCCGAAGCACACACAGTACCCGTGCCACTGTAATTTGCAACGTTTCACTTTAATTTATGCATCCACGTATCCACTCATTTACTCAACGAACATTTGTAGAAACACCTAGGGAAGCTACAGCAAACGCCTAGGAAACTATTAGAAAGAACTATTTGATGAAGTATCAAGCATATCGTGCACACTTGGGTCAAGCAGTCCTCTAAGTGCTGGGGTTGTAGTGATTAACAAGGCAAGATCCCTGCCCTCGGGGAACTTACATTCCATGAAGGAGATACAACCAAGAAGCATATACATATAATACAGACAAGGTATATTAGATACATATATCCAATAATAAATATATTATATTACATATTCTTTATATAGTAATATATACATATACAGTTGACATCATATCTGTAAGCATGAATGTACTTATGTTGAGCCTCACACCATGGAGACTATGTGCTGCTAGAATGAACTGATGTGAGAATCACAAAGGCTTGTTGAAACCCTGGTTCAGTTAAGTACTCACTTCACGGGCTTCCGCATGAGTAATAATGAGCTCGAAGCAGGAAAGGGACAGATGACACCCTGAGCAGTGTTCTCCGCATCGGAGGCCAGGCGAGATCCACAGTGTCAGGCCAGAGTTCTCACAGGGCAGGGATACAATCTTCACCTGAGCCCTTACACTACACCTGAACAGTGCCCGGTATTCTTTTAACACTTCTTTAAATAATAATAACAATCATCTATTATAAAGGTGTTGTGTATTCACATAAGCCTCAGAAGGTTGAATTTCCCAAAGGCAAAGGAGCTGGTTGCAGTAACTCAAGCCTTTGTCCACTTCATATTCTACGTTCTATTTGCCCACACTGAAATATTAATTGCACTTCATTGCACTTCAAGATTCCCAGACACTTGTCCAAGGTACAAAAGAACCAGAGACGCTGTTTAAGGATGTTGGAGACTAAGCCACAAAATGAAAGAAACAAGCCAAATGAGCAGAATTCTCAAGTAGTGCAACATTTTTGATGCTGAAGTGTCTAGGCTGTGTTTGCTTTTCTGATGCCCTATCTGTTGGCTTAGGTACCTTTGGACATCTGGTGATTTAGGGCACCCCCAGGTTTTCAATGAGACCCCCAACACTCCCTCTCTCCATAGCCTGTGTTGTGCATTCTCTCAAATGGGGAAATTAATTGTAATTACTAGTTTTTAAGAATGTGCATCTTGGTAACTCTTTTTATTCATCATGGAAACCAGAGAGCCTCTCTGAAAGATTGACATGTCAATGAATGGGGGAATGGAAGTGTTTCAGCTTTTAAGTTGTTCTTGAAAAACACTGCAAGCCGTCTGCCAAAAGAGGCTCTAGTTTGGAAAACCAGGTGGTCAATATCACCATAAAGAAGAGGATTTAGTGAAAGGTTAAGAAGAAAGCCTCTTTGGTTTCCATGATAATAACTTCCAGGATATTGCACATCATTGAGGAGGACTTACAAGTGCCTTGTAGATTTTAACCCGTGTACAAGTCCTTGTAGGTGGGAAGGACTTTTCAAGAACACTCCCAACACTGATACTCTGTGTTTCTATCTCTCAGTATTTATAGTACTGAGATTTCTGATACTCACTATTTTTATCATCAGTATTTCTGGTATTCTCTATTTCCATTTGGGGGAATTCTTCTTCTCAATATTTTAATAGTAGATGTTTCTATTATTTGGGATTCGTAGTCTTGAGACTAGGAATTTGTTTTAGGAATTCTTTTTTTTAAGGTCTCTGAATCTTAGTGTAACACTCAGGTCAAATGTACTTTAATTTGGGGGTCCTCTAGGTCATTAGCTTAGATATACCACCTTTGTGGGAATATTTCTTTCTCAGAACTTCTAGAAACATCTGCAAACTGGAACAAATGTAAGTTTCACTAACATCCTTGGTATTGGGTATTAAAGAAAATATCAATAGACAAAATACAACCTCATTACATGACAGGTGTAAGATTCTCACTAAATCTCTATTCTTGTCTGACCACTGTTACAGAACTGGCCAATGTCTTGGGCACCAGCACCTCTCAGGTTCACGGTGGAGTCTCCCTCTGTCCTCAGGACGACATACGCCCCCAAGGAGTCCTTTTATGAGGACGGGTCACCAAAGATAAAGGGTCTTTCAGTAGGGTTGCCAAGTTGAGGTGAAGAGTGCAATATTTTGACTGTATTGTCTTTGTCATCTTTATTTTAACATTGGTATGGTGCAAGTGGTCTATGACAGCACAGATCTGGATATCCCTGCTTGGTCTCTGACCTGGCTTTGAGATTAGTGGGCTGACTTGTGGTTTGTGACTTGTGCTTTCACTTGTGGTTCACTTAGAAGAGCTTGAGTCCTTCCTAAGCATCAGAGCAGACAGTTTTATATGCAGCCATGTAGCAGAATCCAATTGCATCCCCATTTTCCACCGTCTGGTAACTGTGCAATTATGCTGGAGTGTGCCATGTTTTCATTTTTTTAAATGAAAGTTCAGGACATGATTGTCCTTTGTATGGCCTCCATCTTTCTTTATTTTGCATTACTTTTTTAAGGTAATATATTTAGCATGTCGTTAAGCAATTCTCTTTTTGGGGAGACCCCAGTTGTCTTTATTCAAAATTATTGATCTTGGACTTCTCAACCTCCAGAACTATGAAAAATAAGTGTTTTTTCTTTAAGCTTTTTAAATGGACTAAGAGACTAAGTATTCTCATTTCCTTGATACAAACTTATTAGGTACTGTAGATATTTTTATTGAAGCCTTTTGGTACAAGAACAATCAGAACTTTTTCTTTATGCATGATATCTGCTTTCATTTTCTTTGGTGTGTTGATTCCTCTGTGGTACTTTGCTGGTAAACAACTTACCTTTTGACTTTGTGCTCTTGGGAAAGTTATTTCTTTTCTCATTAGAAGATGTGGTTGCCAGGGACACCTGGGTGGCTTGGTTAGTTAAGTGCCTGACTCGTGATTTCAGCTCAGGTCATGATCTCAGGGTGGTGAGATAGAGCCCTGCACTGGGCTCTGCAACTGGGTGTGGAGCCTGTTTAAGATTCTCTCTCTCTCTCCCTCTGTCCTTACCCCCTCCCCACCTCTCTCTCTCTCTCTAAAAAAAAAAAAAAAAAAATGTGGTTGCCAGAAATCTTCCCTTGCTGCCCCATTGTTCCCTTAATGGGAGGGTCTATGGTCAAGCTTTTTGGCTAATGTTTAATATTCACTTCCCTATGAATTATTAGTGCATAGATAAACTTATTCTAGTACTTGATACTTCAAGTTTATGCTGTATTTTTGTCTCTATTATTCTGAGTCTGGATTTAGGATCCTCATGATTTGTGATGTGCAAAAGTATATCTGATCCTCATTTCATAAGTTAGCTCCACAGAACCCATCTCATTATTATTAGTGATTATATTTCTGGTACTCAGAGTTTTCATTAACCCTGCTTTAGAAACTCTGGATGAACGTCATAATTAACAGAGAAACTTGAAGCTTTCCTGCGAAGATGAGGTACGAGACAAGGATGTCCTTTCTCACCACTCCTTTTCAATGTTATATACAAGTTCTGGGTAATGCAATAAGTCAAGAAAAGGAAAGAAAATGCATACAGATTGAAAAAGAAGAAATAAACTGGTTTTGTTCACAGACATCAAGAAATAAACTGGTTTTGTTCACAGAGACCAAGCAGGGATCATCCCTAAAATCCAAAAGAATTGACAAAAACCCCTCCTGAAACTAATAAATGATTAGGGCATGCTTGTGGGATACGTGGTTTAATATACAAAAGTCAATCACCTTTCTATATACCAGCAGTGAACAAATGGACTTTGGAATTAAAAATACAATAATATTTATATTAGCACCCCTCAAAATGAAATACTTAGGTATAAACCTAACAAAATATATGCAAGATCTATATGAGGAAAACCACAAAATTCTGATGAATATAATAAAAAAACTAAGTAAGTGGAGAGAGATTTCATGTTCGTGATATGAAGACTCAGTATTGTCAGGATGTCTGTTCTTCCCAACCTGATCCGTAGATTCAGTGCAATCTCAATAATCCCAGGAAGTTACTTTGTAGACATTGACAAAATGTGACTACAATTTATATGGAGGGACAAATGCCCCAGAATGGCCAACACAATATTGAAAGAGAAGAACAAAGTTGGAGAGCTGACACTACCCAGCTTGAAACTTACTATATAGCTATAGTAATCCGGACAGTTTGTTATTGGCAAAAGCATAGACAAATACATCAATAGAGCAAAATAGAGAGCCCAGCAATAGTCTCACATAAATTTCATCAACTGATCTTTGACAAAGGAGCAAAGACAAGACAATGGAGCAAAGACATTCTTTTCATCAAGTGATGTTGGAACAAGTGGATATCCACATGCAAAAAATGAATCTAGACATAGACCTTACACCCTTCACAAAAACCCAATTAAAATTGGGTCACAGATCTAAATGTAAAACACAAAACTACAAAACTCCCAGAAGATGACGTAAGAGAAAACCTAGATAACCTTGGGTATGGTGATGACTTTTTAGATACAACTCCAAAGACATGATCTAGGAAATAAATACTTGATAAACTGGACTTCTTTAAAATTAAAAACTGTTCTGGGAAAGACAATGTCAAGAGAATGAAAAGCCAAAGATTGGGAAAAAAATATTTTCTTTTTTTTAAAAAAGATTTTATTTGTTTGAGCGAGAGAGAGAGTAAGTGAGTGAGCAGGAGCAGGGGGAGGGGCAGAGGGAGAAACAGACTCCCCGCTAAGCAGGGAGCGCAACACGGGGCTCAATCCCAGGACCCCCGGGTCACAACCTGAGCCGAAGGCAGATGCTTAACCAACTGAGCCCCCCAAGTGCCCCCCAAAAAATATTTTCAAAAGACACATCTGATAAAGAACCGATGTCCAAAATAAACAATGAAATTTACAATGCAAGAATAAGAAAACAAACATCGTAATTAAAGAATGGGCCAAAGACCTCAACAGACAACCTCACCGAAGATGATATACAGACAGCAAAATATGCATATGAAAAGGTGCTCCACATCATCTGTCGTCAGGGAAATGCAAATTAAAACAACAAGGTAGCACTACACACCTGTTAGGAGGGGCAAGATCCAAACCACTGACATCAAATGCTGGTGAGGATGTGAGGCCAATGCTGGTGAGGAACGACCATTCACTGCTGGGGGGAATGCAGAATGGTATGGCCACTTTGGTGGGCAGTTTGGTAGTTTCTTATAAAACTAAACACACTCTTCCCGTAGAATCCAGCAGTTGTGCTTTTTGGTATCTACCCTAAGGAGATAAAAATTTATGTCCACACAGAAAGCTGCACATGGTCGTTTATAGCAGTTTTATTCATAATTGCCAACACTTAGAAGAAACCAAGATGTCTTTCGGTACCTAAATGGGTAAATAAACTGGTACATCCAGACAATAGAATGTAATCCAGTGCTAAAAGGACATGAACTATTATCATAGCCAGGAAAAGTATGTAGGAAACTTGACTGCACATTGCTAAGTGAAATAAGCCAATCTGAAAAGGCCACATACTTTATGATTCCAACAACATGACATCCCGGAAAAGCACACTTTGGTAAGAGTGAAAAGATCAGAGGTTGTCAGGGGTTGCAGGGAGAGGGGAATGACTGTTCAGAGCACAGAAGATTTTTCGGGCAGTGAAACTCTCCTGTATGATACCATAATGATATGTGCATATCATTATACTTTTTTGTCCAAACCAGTAAAATGTACACCAAGAATGAACTGTAGTGTAAACTGTGGACTTTGGGTGATAATAATGTGTAGATTTACCAGTTGTAACAAATACGTCACTATGGTCCGAGATGTTGGTCATAGGGGAGGCTGTGCATATGTGCAGCAGAGGTAGATAAGAAATCTTTATACCTCCCCCGCAATTTTGCTGCTGATCTAAAAGTTCTCTACAAGACAGTCTTGAAGAAGTATGGTGTTGACTCGTCCTTTGGTATTATTTTTGGAAGACAGAATTGCCATCCTCACTCCCCACGTTCCTAAGTACGTTTGCACTCAGTGGATGTAATCGAACCTTAGAGAGGCATGTTAAATATAAGCTGCTTGTCCTATTTCTCTCCTTCGGCCATACCTACGTCATTAGACCCCTATTTCTCTGCAGAAAACTCTCAATTTAGAAAACAGAGTGAATCACTATACCTCAAAGAGAATATATTTTGTCATTGATTCAGTCATCTGACAATCTTATATTGTATATATACTATATGTCAGGCCCCTTGTTGTGTTTTTTTTGGGGGGGGGTCCTATGTAGAATACACCATCATCACTTTTCTCAAAGAGGATAAAAAAAAGAAATATTAGAATTAGAATTTGGAAATAAAACACAAAAACAATAGAAAAGATTTAAAAAAGACCAACATTTGTTTTTTGAAAAGATTAATAAAACAGACCTCAGGCAAGACTGAACAGGAAAAATTAGAAAATACAAATAAATAACAAATGAAATGGGGCAGTAATTTAGAGACATTAGAGATTTAAATACATTAAAACCACAATTAGGGAGAGGAAACCAGCTAGCATGTGCATGACAAGCTGCTCCAACTCATTAGTAATATGAAAAATGCAAATGAAAACAACAGAGATCTCTCTTTAAACCTTGTAGACTGGCAAAATTAGAAAGTGGGGTGATGCCAAGTGTTAACAGGGATTAAGAACCCTGGGAGTAAGAACCCTGATTCACTGTGAATGGGAGAAGACTAGGTCTACCAATCAGGAGAGTAAGCTGGTCAGATAAGGGTATGCATCCTTCATGATTCAGCACGTACACCTCTGGTTTCATGTGCTATGATAGTCAATTCTATGTGTCAACTTGACCAGGTTATGGGATGCCCAGATACTCAGTCAAATGTTCTTCTGGGTGTATCTATGAAGGTGTTTTTGGATGAGATTAACATTTGAATTGATAGACTGATTAAAGCAGATTACCCTCCACAATGTGGGTGGGCCTCATCCAATCAGTTGAAGGCCTGAACAGAACAAAAAGACTGATCTTCCCCTGAGTAATGTAGAATTTTTCCCATCTGACAGCCTTCAAACAGGGACATCAACTTTTTCTTGCCTTTGGACTAGAATTGAAACATGTCAGTTCTTCCTGGGTCTTGAGCCTGATGCCTTTCAGTCTGGAACTACACCATCAGGTCCCCTGAGTCTCCAGTTGGTGACTCACCCTGCAGATCTTGGGACTTACCAGCCTCCATAATCATGTCAGTCAATTCCTTGTAATAAATCTCTACACACACAGAGACACACAGAGACACACAGACACACACACACACACACACACACACACATACACACACACACCATTGGTTCTGTTTTTCAGGAGACCCTTGACTAATACACATGCCAACATCTTCATTTCCCGTCCGTAAGAGGACATAGGTAAGGCTGTGCTCATTTTATTTTTGTAGGTAGTGAGTGTGTTGGTCACATATGGTGCAATTCATACCAGGGAGGGCTATACCGTAGTTGGAAGCAATGAACCAAATACAGCAAAATGGATGGATAGTGAAGAATGAGTGCTTAATGAGAAAAGTTAGAAACAGAATGAGATTATATTACACAACATCATTAGTGTGAATTGAAAATGCATGCATGTAAAACAACAGTATACATTTTGCAAAATGAATGCCTATTTTGCAAGGATCAAGTTTTTCATATAAACAGGAGGATATATATTAAATATATTAGAATTTTGCCTAATGTGGGAGAAGGAAACGGGAACAGATCATGTAGAAATAAGAGGGAATAACTAAATGATTGAATTAATAAACAAGAGGAGAGCTTCACATAGGCCAGAGAAAATACCGTACCAAGAACTAAGTAGTCTGATTAATTCAACTCTCTGTGCTTTAAAGGGGATAAGAAAAATCTGATATAAGCTAATATCTAATTAGATTACTTTAGACAAGGCAACTAAAAAAAAAGTCAAGCACCTCACGATGGGAAACTCGCTGAGTCTCAGAGTTAGAGAGGTCCCTTGAGGCCACAATCCAATGTGCCACGATTCCAACTCACCTTTCAGACCTCTCTGGGAGTGGCTATGCAGCCTGCCCCGACCAGTCTGGTGAAGAGATCAGAGCCCCTGCAGCAGAGACAGTTTTGTCTTCAGATGTAGCTTCTAGAAAGATCTCCTTCAAAATATGATTAAAAATCTATCTCCTCAAGGTTCCTGGCTGGCTCTAGGGTTTGGCTCTTAACTTCTTGGTTTTCTTTTTTCCTGGTTTCCTTTACCTCATTATATTCTCAACATAACACCATAGATATGAAAAATTGTCTTTGTTCTTAAATCTTCACTGTCGTGATGCTGACTGTCTTAGGTACGCTTGGATACAGGGTTTTCCCCCAATCTCCCAATCTCACTGTGCAACATGAAAACACATTTCTACAGCTCACAAAAGCCCTGGGAGGCATAGACTTACTTTTAATTCTTTCCTAATTGGATTAGAAGTATAATGAAAATCACATAGAAGAATAGAACTGGAGATCAGTATAGAAATAATACTTAAAGTGGCGTCTCGGTGGCCTAGTCCGTTAAGCATTGAAATCTTGATTTCAGCTCAGGTCATAATCTCAGGGTCATGAGATCGAGCCCCATGTTGGGCTCCGCGTTCAGCAGGGAGTCTTCTTCAAGAGTCTCTCTCCCTCTCTGCCCCCTCCCCCTGCTCACTGGAGCCCCCCCCTCAAATGAGTACATCTTTAAAAAAGAATACTTGAAAAATATAAAAGTCTAATCTCAAATTGATATCTATAATTTATTAATTATTTTTTGTCTGGTGGGTCATGGTATGTAGTCAGGACTGAAACGTAGGTTAGAAATGAAGATGGATGAACATTTGGCCCTGGATCAGCAAATATGAGATGTAATCGATCATGGAGGGAATCAATCATTCCCTATCATGGTTTCCATTCACTTAAGAGTAAGAATGACACAGTTTTGCTTTCAAAAAGAGTTAATTTAGATAAAAGTATGCTGTAATTAAAGTAAAATACCAGATAAGGGAAACACCATTAAAGCATAGCTCTACAGCATCGGACGGGGTGTTTCAAACTCAGAGTTTGGCTAACAACAAATAGAAAGCTGGAAAAATTAAAAAAGTTTTGTCTTAATAGCATCAAAGAACAAACAAGATACTGAAGATGACTGGACCAAGTCGCAGGCTGAAGATAGGAGCACAAAATATACAGCAAAATGCTCTGCCCACCGGCATCTCCTCGGGAACCAGAAGGCACGCGACCGACAGGTGGAGCTCTGGGGCACACAGGAAGCAAGGTAGTGTTGAGCAGGGACACAATAGGGGTGAGAGAGTCCTCTGTGTAGCGCGCGCTCACACACACACACACACACACACACACAGTGATCCTGTCTCCCATCTGTGCATCCCTGATAAACTGTGAGAGGTGAGTAATCTAGTAGTTGACACTTGGGGTTGACAGGATAGAAACTCATATCCACCAAAGGCAGAAGCCACGGGTAGCACCCCGTACTGCAGAAGTTCTTAATCCTTTTTTGTTTTTCTCATGGACCCCTTTAAAAGCTGATTAAAGTTTATGGATCCCTTCTCAGAATAATTTTTTTAGACGCATGTAATGAAATTGTTACAAATACAAAGAAGCCAATTATATTGAAAAAGTTATTAAAGTGTGTTTTACAGTAAAATTTATTCTTGTTAGTGTATAATTCTATGATTTTTGACAAATACATATAGTTCAGGAACCACCATGACAAACGAGATACAAAACAGTTGTGTCACTTCAAAAAATTCCCCACATCTCTTTTTTCTCAGCCCCTCCTCTGAACCCCAATCCTGGCAACCACTTTTCTCTTTCTCCCCTAAAATTTTGCCTTTTCCACAATGTCGTATAAATGTCAATGGAATCAGTACATAGTCTTTTCAGTCTGTGTCCCTTCATTCAGGACAATGCATTTGAGACCCATCTAAGTTTATTTCTCTGCCGTATTCCACTGTATTGAGGTACCATAATTTATTTATCCATTCACCGTTCGAAGGGCATTTTGGGTTTTTTTTGTTTGTTTGTTTGTAAGATTTTATTTATCTATTTGACAGAGAGAGAGGCAGCCAGCGAGAGAGGGAATACAAGCAGGGGCAGTGGGAGAGGAAGAAGCAGGCTCCCAGCGGGGGAGCCCGATGTGGGGCTTGATCCCAGAACGCTGGGACCACACCCCGAGCCAAAGGCAGACACTTAACAGCTGAGCCACCCAGGCGCCCTGCATTTTGTTTTTTTTACCAAACTTTTTGTGATTAGGAAAAGAAGATGCTATAAAAATTTGAGAACATAAATTTTCAGTTCTCTTGGGGAATAAGGATTACTGGGTCTGTTTATTTGTTTCACTGAAAACCCTAAATTTTAGAGTATTCTTGAAGAAATGCAGAACTATTTCTTCCAAATCCTTAACTAGTCTTAAAAGGTGAAACTACTTCTTTCTTTGGATTTTCTGTGTTTCAAACATTAGACAAGGGGAATGGTTTAGAAATTAGTAAAGTCACTGTTTGCTTATAATAGCTCTATTCTTAATAATTTCATTGGCACTTAGAGAAAGTTTCTTGGTCTTTATTATGGTCTACAATTTTCCCTGTTTACCTATTGATTCACCTTGTAAACACTTTTCCCTTTCAGCAGTGTGATTATCTTGTCATAGATGAGGTCTTACTGGTCTCTCATTGGTCGTCACACCATGACCAAATTGGGGCTCAAGGTCTTATTCAGGCTAAGGGGCTGATAACTCTGTCTTGAGAGAATTTCCTTGGGGGCTGTGGCAAGGGTGAAGGCAGTCTGATATAGGAGGCAAGATTCCAGGTCTGTGTTAGAGAGTCTGTATTAGTTCCAGCTCACACCAACTAGCCACATGAACTAACCAAACACTTTGTATCCATGGGCACCAGTTTCAAAGCTCAAACTAAAGGGAGGTGAGTAAGGTGCTTAGGGCACAGAAATTCAGAGAGAAGTCACTGTCAGGACAGGCCCTGCATCTACACAGTCCTATAAGCAAATGCTTCTCAAATGTCACACCCCGGGTGCCTTACTTGCCCAATGCCAGGCCAGGCTGTGCACATCTCACTCATCAGCACAGTAAGAAGCACTAACATTTCATGTCCCAACCTAAAGCTTAGGCCAATGTAGAACTAGTGAGAGTAAGACCTATAGAATTATTCAGTTGAGTTTGGTCAATAGCCAAGCTCAATAATTCAGACCAAAATATTGTCTTTTCCTGTAACAGGAGGGTGGGTTTTCTTTGCTCTCCATTTCAGAAAGGTTGTATGTATTGCTCAAACACTTTATGACTTAATTATATCCAGGGTCCTCAGCTTACTGGCTCCAATACTTTTCTTTGACATTTAGCCCAAGCCATGCCTTCTTTCACCTTCTCTCACTTCATCTCTTGCCTGTGCAGTCTAAAAAGATTCTCAAAATGTGTCTGTGTATGTATGTTAGCATGTTGGTGGGGGAAAGGGAGCTTAAGAGGTTATGATAGCTGCACCCCCAAGAGTGATACTTATTTTATTTTGAATTTCAAATAACTGGAAAAAAGGGTATCCATTTTTTTAAAAAAGCTAACTTGTGATATGATAGTATATTTGCTTTTTAATTTCGACATTCAATAATAAGGTAAAATGGTGAGTGTTAAAACTATAAACATTTCAAAGCAGCGATAAGATAAATGATATTTTGAGAAATTTGCAATCACTGTAATGTGCATTTTCAGGAGAGATTCTAGAGGATGAATTGCTGGGTCTCAGGGTAATTGTGCATATGTAATTTTCCTAGGTATTGCCAAATTCCTCTCCAAAGAGATTGTACCCTTGTGCCTTCGGAATCAGCAATCTACAAGGGTACACGGCTCCATCAAGCAGTATATTGGCAAACTTTGAGGGTTTTGTCATTCTGATGGTTGGGAATAATATATCATTATAATTTTAATTTACATCTCTCTTACTGTATAAACAAGTTCAAATGTCTTTTCATTGGTTTTCAAGTCATTTTCATTTCTTTTTCTGTAAGTTTTCTGTTTATTTCCTTTGTCTCCTTTCCTACGAAGTTGTTGGCTTTCTTCTTCCCTATCTTTGAAATCTCTACGTTAAGAAGATCCAGGATTTGTTTACCTCATTAGTACTAGTCTTTTTTCCCTTGGGATGTAATTTTCCCTTTTAGTTTGCATATAGTATTTTTTTGGTCACAAAAATCTTAATATAATCAAAATTGTCTATCTTTATTTCTATTTGTTGCTTCTGGAATATGAATAATAAATTCAAGAGATTTCCTGGGGCCGCCTGGGTGGCTCAGTTGGTTAAGCGTGCCACTCTTGGTTTAGATTCAAGTCTGATCTCAGGGTCATGAGATCAAGTGCGATGCCTGGCTCCACACTCAGTGGGGAGTCTGCTTGGGTTTCTCTCTCCCTGTTCCTCCGTCTCTACCCCCTGTGCACACGCTCTCTCTTTCACTGAAATACATAAATCTTTTTAAAAAATAAAATTAATAAAAGATTTCCCAATTCACAGGTTACAGAAAGATTTACTCATATTTTCTTCTGGTACTTTCATGATTCCATTAAAATTTTGTGATCCATCTGAAAACCTGGTACACATACAGGGGATCACCAAGTTTTATCTTTTTCCAGCTACAACAAAACCACTAATTTAAATGTCCGTCATTTCTATTGGTCTGAGATTTTTTTAAATATCATATAACAAATTTTTTTGAGCTCACATTTTATTTTATTTTTTATTTTATTTTATTTTTATTAAGTACAGTTAGCCAACATATTAGTTTTTGATGCAGTGTTCAGTGATTCATTAGTTGCATATAACACCCAGTGCTCATCAGATCTCATACGCCAAATTTCAATATGCAGTAAGGTCTACTTACAGATTTTCTATTAAGTTCTAATGGTATATCTGCCATACCTCACTATTTTAATTATAGGAAGTTTAGAGTATATTTAAATGTCTGATAAAACTGGACCCACTCATTGCTCTTTTTTTTCTTAAGAGAGGAAGGGGTAAGGGAGAAGGAGAGAGAGAATCTTAAGCAGGCTCCACATCCAGCATGGAGCCCTAGGTGGGGCTTGATCTCACAACCCTGAGATCATGACCTGAGGTGAAATCAAGAGTCAGATGCTTAACTGACTGAGCCACCCAGGTGCCCTTCATTGTTCATTTTGAAAAAGAATAAGCTGGGAGGAATCAGTCCACCTGATTTTAATATTTACTATACATCTACAATAATCAAGGCAAAGGCAGTGTGGAATTGGCAGAGGGATAGATACAGAGATGAATGAAACAGAATAGAGATCCAAGACATAGTCCCAGGCAAGTATGTCTAACTGATTTTTGATGAAGGAGCAACACTTCAATTAAAGAAAGATATCCTTTCAAGAAATGGTACTAGACAATTGAACATCCATGGACAAAGAAAGCAAACCTCAACCTAAACTCATACTTTATATACAGATGAACTCAAAATGGATCACATCTTTAAATATAATACGCACACACACAAAATCCTTTAGAAGAAAACATAGGAGGAAATCTTCAGGACACGCAGTCAGATGAAGATGTCTTAGATGGAATGCCCAAAGCATGATCCTAAGAGAAAATATTGATAAAGGAGGCTTCATCAAAATTAAAGCTTTTGCTCTGCAAAAGAGACTGTTAAGAGAATGAAAAGACGAGCTATAGACTAGCAGGAAATGTTTGAAAATTATATACATCACCAAGCGCTCATATTTAAGATATATAAAGGATTCACAACCGAACAGAAAAAACAAACAATCAGAAAATAGTAAAATACATGAACAGACATTTCACTAAAGAGGATATATGGATGGTTACTAAGCCCATGAAAAGAGGCTCAACTTCATTAGCCATTAAGGAAATGCAAATTAAAATCATGATGAGATATTGTCTATCACAACAACTGGGAAAAAGTAGTGACAATGTCAAATGCTGATGAGGATGTATAGAAACTGGATCTAGCATACACCACTACTGAGGCTATAAAATGACATAGCCGCTCTGGAAAATAAACACTTTCTGTGTCTGCAGAATGAAGGTCCTCAAAGATGTTCCCACCCTGATCCCCAAACCTGTGAATATGTCCCATTACTTAGCAAAAGGGACTTTGCAGATGTGTTTAAGGTTAAGGACCTTGAAAAGGGAATATTATCCTGGATAATCTGGAGGGGCCCAATCTATTCACCAGAGCCCTTAAAAACAAAGAACTTTCCCCAGCTTTATTCAGAGAGAAAGATGGAGGGCAGAATAAGAGTTGGAGGGATGTGACATTTTTGTCTTTGAAGCTTGAGAAATAGAGCCATGAGACAAGGCATACAGGCAGCCTCTAGGAGTCAGAAAAGACAAGGAAATGGATTCCCTCCCAGCGCCTTCAGAAAGAAACATGGCGCTGCCACTTGCTTGATGTGAGTCTGATGAGACCCATTTGGGAACTTTGGCCTCCAGAACTATAAAGATGAGAAATTTGAGGATTTAAGCTACTAAATCCATGGTAATTTGTTAAAGCAGCAACAGAAAGCTAACAAAGTTTCCTTTTTAAAAAACACCAAATATAGTGTTAAATATAAATGTATACCATTTATGCCAAAGTGAGCAAAATATAGATTTATATATTTATACATAAATATGTGTATGCATAAATACATACAAACTTATTATACAGCTCAGCATTTATATCTTGGAAAAAAGAAAATTTATGTCCACACAACAGCCTTTATATGAAAAGTCATAGCAGGTTTATTTGTAATAACCAAATACTGACAACAACTCAAATGCTCTTCAGTGGGCGAACACTTGAACTGTATTACATCCAAACCCTGAAATACTACTCAGCAATACAGCAGGGACGAACTATTGATATAAGTAACAACTTGGATGGATCTCAAGGGCAATATGCTGCATAAAAATGCCAATCGCAACACATCACATACGATAGGATTCAGTTTATATAGCATTCTTGAAATGACAATATAGTAGAGTTAAAAAATGGATCTGTGGTTATCAGCAGTTAGGGGCAAGGTGTCAGGGGAAGGGGTTGAGTGTGTCTATAAAGAGGAAGTTTACATAGGATATTTGAGGCGATGAAACAAGTCTGTGTCCTGAATGTGTTGGTTTTTAATGAATCTATACATGTGATGAAATTGCATATAATTACACACACACAAATGAATGCATATGAAACTGATGAAATCTGACTATGGTGTGGATTATACTAATGTTAATTTCATTATTTAGATATTGTGCTATAATTATGTAAGATGCTGCCATTAGGGGAATCTGGGTGAAGGGCATATGGGACCTTTTTGATTAATTATGCAATCTTTTTGCGGATCTATAGTTGTATCAAAATAAAAATTGAAAATATAGTAGAAGAATATTTGGGGGGAGTTCCCTTGTCGTCTGGAACTGTGAACAACTTTTCTAACTATTACTCAAATTCTAGAGATCCTACGTGAACTGATAGATGAATGCAGTACCACAAAAATAAAAACATCTGCGTGGTTATAAAAAATAAGCCAATGAAGCAAAACGAGATTTGACAAATTGGAAAAGTATTTGCAACTTCTATCACAGAAGCGCAAAATTTCTAATATGCAAAGGGTTTATAAAAATAGAGGAAAAAAGAGAACATGTCTAAAAATAATGAATTAACAAATGAACGCTAAGAACATCATAGAAAAAGAAAATTTATACAACAGAACCATTTGAAAATATGCTTACGTCCACGCACAATAAAAGAGATGAAAGTTGAAACTGTAATCAGATACCACTTCTCACCTAGTAGATAGGCAGCACAAGATATGTTTGGCAACATGCTTCGCTGTCAAAGCTGGGGGGGGGGAATCAGTCATTCTCACGTGTCCCTGGTGGAAATGCAGATTAATGAACACCTGTAGGCATAGGTAGCAATTTCTAGGAAAATCACATATTCATTTACTCTTTGACCCAGCAATTACACTTTTAGGAGTTGATGCCAAAAAAATGCACTGGCAAAAATCTGAAAAGTCATATGCCGTAGGTCTTCTTCGCAGGGATATTTGAAATATCAGTAGAATTGAAACAACTCAGGTGGCCAACAGTCTCCAAATAGGAATTAGAATGAAGAAACCCGTGATACTCCACAGTGGAGTGCTAACTAGTCATGGAAAATTGGGAGGAATCTCTCTAGAGCTCAATTTGGAGAGTTCTTGAGAGTATCTTGTTGCTTTAAAATAAGGGGTAGAAAAGGGTAAAGCTTGTTCCCACTTATCTAAAGAAAAGTGAGAAGTGTGTGTGTGTGTGTGTGTGTGTGTGTGTGTGTGTGCGTGTGCGTGTGTGCGGACGTCACTGTAGTTGGGGGATGAAATAAGAGTCTGATAGGAGGGTCTGAATTAGAAAGTCATGAAATTGATTTTGGAAACAATCCTTGAAAACTTGAAAAGTGACATTGAACAAATAATTCTAAATGTTTGTCTGTTTGGTGACTCATCACTCAAACTGAAACCGATTCCCAAATCTTCGTCCCTAGACTGTACATGTCCTAGTGGGACAACGACACAAAAAAATATCAAGTAAGCATGTTGTTGGTAATAGTGCTGTTATTTGTTTGTTATTTGTTTGTTTTTGAGATTGTTGGGTGTATGTGTTTGGGGATTCATCAAATGAATAAGTGTATGATATTCTATCATTCCTGTGTCCTGAAGTCCTGGGATTCAAACTAATATGTCCAATGAATTGATCGATCAATCAATAGATAGCTATAGGTAGAGGTACTTACATATTCATACACACATGTACGTATATACATACATATATAAATATATACAATTGTATATTTATGTATTTTTCAAGCACGGTTCCCTGAAAATGCCTTGAAAACATATCATAATACACCAGCAGCAAGGAATACCCATAGTTCACAGACTGTAGTCTTAAAATGCCATTTTTCATCAAAGGAAGCAGAACTCCTTTCAGAATGACTGACTCCAAGCAAGGGGCAAGAAATGTACAAGGTGATCTTGGAATATATTGTTATACTGGATACTAAGAACCCTATCGAGACGAGTAATGTCTTTATTGGCCAAAAATGTTACAATTTCAGAATCACTAAAGTTAATTTCTGCTATGAATTTAAGCACATGAAATATGTATAAAACGATAGAGTGCGATATGATACTGAAAGAAAAAATAACCTTGGTTACCATTGGAAACTTGAAAATAAAAGGAAAGAATTCAGCATTTTATCATGCCTTCCCACACTACTAGGTCACCAAAAAGTAGATGAAGCAAAGTTTCTCTTTACAGAAGTATTCTAGCAAATGAATAAAAGAAGAAATGAAAGAATTGGAACATCATCGTTGTGTGACACGTAATGAATTCTTGTCCTAAGCACTGGTCATTAACTACTGCTAACATTACAAAAAGTGGCAAGTAAACATTTCATATATCCTGATGGAAAACAAAACAAAACAAAACAAAACAAAACCTAAGTGTAAACCAGTCATCCAAATCAATCCTGAATCTGATCAAGCTCCCAGATTCAATCTAGGAAAAAATACAGGAGAACAATATGTTGAACAACATATTATATGTTCAACAGCAGATGCTTAAAACAACCATAGGGCTGTAATCAGCAAGATTCAGCTTATGGGAAGCTCTGCAGGACAAAATGATCCAGATTCTTCAACAAATACATTGCAAGGTGGATGGGGGAAGATGGAAAAGAACTTAAGGTCTAACAAGAGTCTTAAGAGACACGATAGCAAACTGTAACATACGGAACTTATCTGAACGTTGATTCAAAGAAACTTTTTAAAGTGACATTTGTGACAATTGGAAATTGGAACACTGTCCATTATTTTTTGGCTTGTGGTGGTGGACTCGACTTTCTGTATTTGTCAATACTCATAGAATTGTACACCAAGTAGAGTGAATGTTCCTATATGTAAATTTTTAAAGCTCTAAACTAATGAGAGCAAACCAGATCTAGAAATATGCAAGACAGATAATACACCATGCCCAAATTAAGTTTATACTGTGAACACAAGGGTTTATTTTTAACCATTAGAAAAGTCAAACAATTTAATATAGACATTAATAAATTAATAGGGGAAAAAATGAACACCTCAATAATGTTTCATGGAATTTAACTTTTGTGTTAAGACTCTTACTAAAAGATGAATAGGACTTCCTTCATCTGACAAGTAAATCTACAAAAGTCATATAACAAATATCACATTTAGTGGTGAAATATTGAAAGCTCTTTGAGATCTAGAACAAGACAAGAATACCCACTGTCACCGATTGGGTCTTCTTGAAAGCAGACATTGAGATAAAATCATAACCAGTATCTAAAACATGATAGAGTAAAATGGAAATAATAAGAACTTGGGTACTTAACGAGGTTAAAAAGTATTTCACGAAAATTTTGTCTCGATTCTATGTCTATATATCAGGTCCTGATGTAAAGCCTCTCTTGTTGTTCACATCTCAGAAGTAGGAGGAACACCACAGAGAACAGAGGCTGAATACCTGTGTAAGTTAGGGAAGAACTCCCCCCCATCCCCCCCCCCATTTCCATACCTCCTTTGGCTTTCTTTCCAGTATTATTTAACTACTTGCAGTTTTTTTAAGTTGTTCTTTAAAGTCCAGTTAGTTAACATACAGTGTAATATTAGTTTGGGGTGTAAAATACTGTGATTCACCACTTCCATACAACACCCTGTGCTCATCACGACAAGTGCCCTCCTTCATCCCCAGCACCTATTTCTGTCCCCCCACCCACCTCCCCTCTGGTAACCATTAGTGTGTTCTCTACAGTTAAGAGTCTGTTTCCTGACTTGCCTCTCTCTTTTTTACCCCTATGGCCTTTTGTTTTGTTTCTTAAATTCCACATATGAGTGAGATCATATGGTATTTGTCTTTCTCTCACTGACTTATTTCGCTTAGTGTAATACACTCCAGCTCCATCCACATCATTGAAAATGGCAAGATTTCATTCTTTTTTATGGCTGAGTAATATTCCATCATATATACCATTTCTTTTTTATCCATTCATCAGTCATTGGACATTTGGGCTCTTTCTATAATTTGGCTATAGTTGATAATACTGCTGTAAACATTGGGGTGCATGTATCCCTTCAAAGTAGTAGTTTTGTATTCTTTGGTAAATACCCAGTAGAGTGATTGCTGGATTGTAGGGTAGCTCTATTTTTAACTTTTGGAGGAAACTCCATGTTGTTTTCCAGAGTGGCTGTACCAGTCTGCATAGCCACCAACAGTAGGAGAGTGTTCCCCTTTCTCCACATCCTTGCCAACACCTGCTGTTTCTTGTGTTGTTGATTTTAGCCATTCCGACTAGTGTGAGGCGGTATCTCATTGTAGTTTTGCAGTTTTTAGAGTGCACAGTCTAATTTCAGGTCCTGCGTGTTTGCAAATGCGAATCCTCCCCCAAGTCACCCACCTAGTACACTTTGACGGGTGGTTTAATGCCCAGTTCTGTGCATTCCCTGCCAAGCTGACTCACTTCTACCTCTCTGTGCCCTTGAATACACCCCCACTCTACTTGGCTCAGGATGTTTCAATGATTTGTGGCAAGCTTCTTTATGTCTGCTCTGGGTGCCCTTTGAAGCGTTTTGAAGTATTGTACCTCAACTCTTTTTAATTGGGATAATAGATATTTGATGAAAGTGGGGAAGGGAGAAAGGGAGGGAAGAAGGAACTGAGCCCAGAGTAGCAGAAGAACATTTCCAGGAAGATCTTTATTTAGGCTTGAGCAAAGGGTGTGGGGTTGAAGAGAGCCTGAGAATGGGGAATCCTCCCAACATCGGCTGTCACTCACTGCCTGCCAAGCCCAGCAGCAAACACGTTGAGCTGTACTTTCCCACATGGACCCCTGTCACCCAGACACAGTGACATGCCCCACAGGGCTACTTTCCATAATGAGAAACGAGCCACAGAAGTATTTTGGCAAACAGGCAGTGTTGAACTGTCAAATTATCCTCTGCTCTGGGGTGGCAGGAGAAGCTCAGCTTTTGTAATCGTCTGTGTCTCATTACTCTGTTAACTTTATTGGCTTCATGATGCTGTGTAGACCCTGATGATGACAATCGACAGAGAGCTACCGGCGCATGAAATCTAGCATTTTCGCCACCAGTCTCCAAAGGTGTTTCGCTCTTCTTGGGGGATCATAGAAGCCACTCTTTCTCTAATAATTCTGAATATATTTTCTAAGATGCGAGCTCAGCACCTTCCCTTTGACAAGGAGCTGCAATCTATAATGATCCAAGTTCCAGTGACTTTATGAAACCTTATTTGTGAATAGGAAATGGAGGAAAAGGTATTAACAATTAATTCTGTTAGTAAAATTGTTCATGAAATCCATTTAGGGAGGTGGGGCTAAGAGGGAAAAAGGAGAATTTAACCAAGATTGAGTAAATACCAGATTGACTCTCCTTGCATAAACAAATGGAAAAGTGGACAAAATATATGAAAGGATTGTTTCCTGTGGGCAGGGAAAGACTGTAATCTTTGAATGAAGAGAAACAAATGAGGTGAGCCCTACAATCATGCTAGATTTCCGAGCCACTTTTCAGAGAATGGCTTTCTTGGGGAAGGAAAGGAGAGTTCAAGCACAGAACCGTGGTCTCGCTGAGTTGAGGACAGACACCAGAGTTCACGGACGCTGAGAGAGCTAGAATATCCAATTCTACAGAGAGAAAAAGCAACAGACATTTTTATAGGTTCCCTTTGAATCTTTGTCTGTGCATACCCAGGGCGATTCCCCACAAGGCCAGGCAAAGAATGACTAAGGACTTGTAAACTGAGCAATTGTCCAAACCGGCGCAGGGTTAAGAAACTTCTTAGCTCCCACCAGCCAGAGTAGAGGGGCCTCAGTGAACATCTGAAACATCCAGAAAGCAACCCAGGATGGAATCTTACTAGCAGGGCTAAACTCTTTAAAAACAAACCTGGACAGAAAAATATTCAACATCTTAAAAGCTTTACTGAGATATAGTTCCCCCATTTAGATTTTGCATTTTGGCAGTTTCTTGAAATGCTAAACATAGGGCGGCCGGAGTCCCAACAATTCCACTGGTAAGTATCTATCCCCCCAAAAAAGAAAAGCACATGGCCACACAAAAACTCGAACACAAATGTTCATAGCAGCATCAGTCATAAATGCCTAAAAACTAGAAACAATCCAATGACCATCCGCTGACGAGTGAATACGTAAAAGGTGTTCTCGCCATACAGGGAGATACTATTTGACACCAGGAAGGAACGAAGTGCTGACGTATCCTCCAATGCGGGCAGCCCTTGAAAACACGGTGTCAAGTAACGGAAGTCAAACACAAAAGGCTACATAGTGTAGGTTTCATTTACATGAAATGTCAGAACAGGCAAGTGTATAGAGACAGGGAACAGCCTAGGGCTGGGGAAGGGCAAGTAGGGAACTGGAAGTGACTGGTTATTTAGAGAGTGATGAAATACGCTAAAATTAGATTATAATGGCTGCACAATTCTATGAATACACTAAAAAACACTGAATTTTACACTCTAAATAGGCAACTACATGCTATGTAAATTATGTCTCAATAAAGCTAGGGTTTGTTTTTCCCCCATGAGTTTTAAAGGGCATAAAAACTAGGTGTAATACCTGTTCCTGTATTGGATGCTCTCAGACAAATGGTGAATTATTAAGGATGGCTGGAGAAATTTGAATATAGAATGGGCATTATTGAAACAAAAAATACTAAATATTGGCCTGGCAACCTGGAGAGGTAAACGTTGTTCCTCCCAAATAAGAAAATAAATGCAGTACCCGTAACAGAAAAATCCAGGTAATTTTCTTAAATGTATACTTAAAACAATTGGTTAAATAAAAGAAAAAAATAACGATTCTGTGTGCATGGGTGTCTGTGCGTACGAAGGTTTGGAAGGACTTGCAAGAATATACAGTTAGCTGCTAAACTGGTGGCAGGAATAGGAGGTTTTTATTTTCTCATGATTTCCTTCCTTTCTTCTTCATTTCTTTACACTGTACACGTTACTAGTGTTACAATAATATTGTATTTTATTTTTATATGTTTTATATACTTCCAACACACGCACTGTAGAGAACAGAGTGACAAACCTCCATGTACCCCCGTGCTGCTTTGACATTGACCCACACAGCCTATCCTGTTTTATCTGAACCCCACCAACCGTCTCTTCTCATGACTTCTTGTGTTATTTGGAAGCAAATTAAAATGTTATTTTTAATTCAAAGATTATTATCGACCTGATACTTAATTAACTTTACATAAATGCAAGGAAGAAGGTCTATTAGGGTCCATATCAAACTGTGACTGAGAATGGAATAGGACAGTGGAAGCAGTGGGTCTTTTATAATGAAAAAGCATTCGTGTAAAATTTTTTAAATCATGAAGCACGGAACAATAACTTAAAAAAAGAAACATCCCTCCATATGGACAAGAGGCATAAGATAAGTAATGGAAGGTGCCCTGAACTAGGACTCGAGAGATGAGCGTTTTACTTCTATTTCTGTCCCCGTGGCCATCGTGTCTCTGACTCATTGCTTGTAATTGCTCGGGAGGATCAAGTATATTATTCACTCCTTCCAATAATATCCGTGAGCATCTACTATATGCCCCGCTTTGTCCTCGTTGTCGGAGATCCAGCATGACTTCATTTCCATATTAGGCAGGACTCTTTTGGTGGTAAGTAAAAATAATTCAAACCCAACTAAGCGAAAACCAAAGCGAAGATGCAGGGACTTGACACGCACAGCATGCAGGGATGACCTGACTTCACGTGCACCTCGACCGAGGCTCACAGCGTTTCTTCGGGACCCAGTCTTCTATCCCTCCACCCCTTCTCCTCAGCTCTGCCCTTCTGTGTGTGACCTTCCATTTCCTGCAGGCTCTCTTGGTATAAGGACCCCTGGTGGCTCCAGGGTTATATCCTCATTGCATCAAGACCCAGTGCTCTGCGGAATGCCCTTCCTCCTCTGGGTTTATCGTGATCCTGCCTCAGTCGATATCCTCTTGTATGAGGTCCGATCAGCATGCACCGAACAGTGTCCGGCTCCTTAGCTGCTATGTAAATGTCACCTCCTTCCACCTTCTATCTTCAAGGCTGCGTTCCTCATGTTTGCCAACCATCTTGTTTCTTTGCTTGATTTTTTTTTTAATTTTTAAAAATAATTCTTGGTATTTTTATTTTTATCTATGATCTGTTTTCTGAGGCCGCCATTTGGGAAAGATCCATGACCCACTTACTCATGAAGATATTCTAGGCTCATTTTCAATCAGATGCTTCTGCCTTGAACCGTCAGAGATCCTGCACGAAGCTATTTTGCAGAACGTCCCATGTTACGCACGCTCAGCACTGATGAGACAAACTGGGCTCGTGTTCTCACAGCTATCTTTTCGGGGCATACATGCCCATGGTTTCCACCCCTCTTTAGCAGAATTGCTTATAGTTTCCCTATTATCCAATGGAAAGGTATAGCATTAGAATAGTTCTTTCTTTCCCCTAGGGCCAGTGTAAACATCTTTCCTCTCTACTTCCTCCCTCCTTAAAGTCAATGACGTTTTCCAGAAAGGGTAGAATTTAAGAGGCCGACAACGTAAAATTCCTTTCATCATCTACTAGTTAGGGCCTCTTAGAAAGCCATTGGGTTCTTTTGAGCCTTGAGTTCTTGCAACTACTAATGGGGACAATAATGGACCTGCCCCACAGCATGGTTGGAAGGGTTCCGCAAAAAATAAAGCTGGCCAGCTTCTAGCGTAGTGCCTGGGACAGAGTAGCCACTCAGCACACTGAGGCCTCTGTCCTCCTCCAATGGCACAGCATTTTCACATATCTATCTATAGGTCTCACTTTACTTCTTCTCTGACCATTATTTTTCTGATCTCTGCTGCTCATTCACAAATCCCTAGAGCTTGTGAATCATGCTTTTTTTTTTTTTTATTGCCCATGGAGCTGAGCACCATGTCTTTTCATGAGAAGGGCCCCAACAAATGATTCATAGGTATGTAAAATATTCCTAAACTATAGGTATGAGGATACGAGCTTCTAATAATCCTACCATTTGTGAGACTGTGTTATGTGATTTCTATTTACGTTCTCATTTAATCTAATGTTGCAAACCTTGGTATGGTTCCTTTCTCAGTTTACAAATGAGGAAGCTGAGGTTTGTACGTGTAAGGACTTGCTGCAAAGTCGTTCAGCAGGTGTGTGGTGGGGTTTGTCCTTGAGCTTAGGTCTGGTCACCCAGGGCCCTCAGCCCCTCTGACGCGATTGGAGTGCCACACATCACCCATCTTCCAGGTAGGCCCATGCCTAGGACATTGGCAGGTCAGCCTGGTGCAGTCCTAGCAGGCTGAAAAGAGCAGACTAACTCATGAAGAGACTTCAAGACCCATACTTCACGGTACAGGTATACAGCAGTGTGGGAGCAGAGACGTGAGTTCTCACAAAGGCAGTCTGGGGAGAAACCTAGGCTACAAGAATTCCTCTCCAGCCCTAAAGCCCAGGCAAAGATACACATCTAGCCTCTTGTTCCAAGGCTCAGGCACGGTGCCCACTCCTAGCTCTGTTGCCTCCTCTGAGGATCCTTTCCATGTGAGGGTCCCAGGCCTCGCCTGGATTCTCCATGGATATTTTGTTTTGAGTCTCAGGTCTGTGCTCCACAATGATACCCCTCCTTGCCCTCCTGCTACACTCTGATGTCTCAGCTCCTTTCCAGCTTTTGCCTTCTCAGGTGATCTAGTTACACTCTAAATTGTTGTGGGAACCCATTTCCCCCACCTTTCTTCTGTAAAGAAGCATTATGCCCCATTCCTGAGACCTAAAACTTAACAGCAGGCATATTCCTAACAGCAGGAAAACATTTTAACTCCCTTTCCACTGGCTTTTTGCTACTTTAAACCTTCAAGCTTTCTCTTCTCAATATCAAATTGGGTCATTGCAAGCCCAGTCCAGTTGCAGGTGGGTAGAATGTGATCTGGGTTTGCTATCATCTGACAAATATTAGTTCTTTTCATCTTCCAAACAGGTCTTTGATATATACGTTCTGATGAAAAACTTGAGATTTCAGGAGGTTTGGTAATTTGTCCAACATTTTAGCATAGATTGGTCTGATTCCAGAACTCATGCTGACATTCTGGAGATGTTCAGGGGGCTGTACTTCAACCCCCTGGAAGCCAAGATGAGTTCCAAACCTGATGAACTGATGGGGCAGGAGTTGACAAATGTGCTGCCTGGTCAGATCTCTTTGCCATGGTATTACTCAGGTGACTGGGACCGCGTATGGCCAGAGGAGACAGGGCTGGAGCCTGCAGGAACTCACACACATGGATAAAGGGGGAGCACCAGAGGCCTTGACCTGGGCAGAGACGTCCCACTTAGGGCCCCTGGTACCTGGCAAATAGCTTCACTGTCCTTATTCCCCCACTCTTTGACATTTCACTCCCTTTGCAGGCTTTCTCTCTCATGCCCCCATAACATGTCTGCAGTGATTTAAGAAGGTTCATGTGCTTTTTCGTGTCCCTCCAAGCTTGTAATTCCACAGGGCATGTTCTAAAAATAAAATGAATCTATTCTGAAGTAGGAACATTCATTTGCTCAGAGCTAAGCTTCTGGGAAGCTCTAGGCAGTCACCGACATATTTGCAGAACCTGGCCCATCTCTTATCAGCACTGTATCTACACCCCTAACCTCGAAACACTGCAACTGGGCTTCATAGCACTGTATGATGGCTGCAGGTTCTCCCTCCCTTTTATGAAAGATAAAATACAGATTTAGTGAGGATCAAAGCAGATACCGCTCTAAGCATCTCTAGAGCAATGGTAGTAACTTGGAAGCCACCAGTGAGTAATTGGGGGAAGGGGGGTTGTAGGGAAGGGAAGTCAAATGGGCCCGCAGAGCCAGGAGCTGTGGGCAGATGCTACGGAGAAGTAGACTGTGATCATGGAGGACATTCTACCAGCCAGGCTGTTCCAACATGAAATGGACCGCTTAGGAAGATGGTGAGTTTCTTGTGGCTAGGACTGGAGTTCAGACAGCTGGAGCATAACTGTTGTTGGGGAAGGGTTCACCCCATGAACCTGGTCCACAGGCAGGCTGAGTTTTCCATGCTGGGCTTGGGCCAGGGACTTGAGTCACCAGGCAAATGTGGGCAGGGCTAGCTATTAGCCCAACCTTGCCATCTCTAAGAGGGCCATTCTGGACTGGTGTAGGGAAAGGACGGTAGCTCCCAGCATCAGGAATCTGGTGGGTAATAATGAGCCACCTTAGCAGGGAGCAGAAGAATGAATGAAGCAGAACAGGAGGTTTGCAGAATCTGAAGGAGTAGAGCCGGCTTCTCATTCTAAGCAGAGTGCTAGGTCAAGTCACAGACCCAGCCAAGGGCAACCAGAATGCTGTGCCCTAGACATAAATGGTGTGGAGGAAGGTGGAGGAGAACGGGAAGGAGTGTTGGAGGCAGGGATGTCTTCCTTTGCTCAGGCCCCGTGGCAGTGGGCATGACGTTCTTACAGAAGGAAGGCCAGCATGACACTGCCCAGGGAAGAGCCTTTGTGTCTGTGCCGAGTGAGGCAGGACAGCAGGAGCTGACTCTGGTGGCCGCACTGGGTGATTGCACCTCACTTTGCCTTCAGCTCTGAGACCGCAGCATCCTGTGGCCTGAGAGATGTGGGATTTAGCCTAATTTGTGTTAGATTTGCTCAGTGCAGTCAGTCCCAGGTCTAAAACAATGATTCTCGAAGCTTAGCGTATGTTAGGATCACCTGGAGGGCTTTCTTACCCCAGATGGCTGGCCTCACCCCAGCATTTCCAATTCAGTGGGTCAGGAAGGGGCTTGAGAATCTGCATTTCTAAGGAGTTCCAAGGGATTCTCATTCTGCTGGTCCAGAGGGCACTCTTTGAGTATCTCTGGTCTAAAGTAATGCTAAGCCAAAGGGCACCCATGAAAGTAATGCTTACTTTCCTCCAATTTTTCAACAAATGTTGAATTTCAGTTACCATGCCAAGAACTAGAGATATGGCAGGAAATGACACAGAATCCCTGAAGTCAAGCGGCTTAGAGTCTGTCAACCATAAATGGGCAGTGATAAAGCAGGTAAGTGCCAAGATGGTAATTACTGGGGGCAGTAAGCATGTAAGCATGTGTATACATGTGTACTGAGACATACAGTCCTGGGGATGCTAGAAACAATTTCTGGAACATATGACCTTGAACCCACAAGCTGTTTTTAGGGTCAGGAAACCCTGCATCAACTCCTGGCTCTGCCCCTTGGTATCTTGTTGATCTTAGGCCAGTTAATTTTCTTTGAGTCTCAGACTCCTCATCACCCAAATGGTCCTGAGTCATTGAACACCATGACCATGGGCACGTTCTAAGCACAGGGCCACAGAGTGAACAAGCCTGACAACCTGTCCCTGCTCCCAAGGAGCTCACGCTCTGCTAGCCACAGCAAGATTGGAGACAGAGTGTTACCTGCAGGTGCATAAATGAGCTGTGACAAAATGCAACAAGGCGGCAAGGACAGGGAAGAAGAAGGAAGGCAGGTGATTTGAGGGGGGATTGTCATGGAAGGCCTTCTTGAGGAGGAAAGCCTTGAACTGAGACCTGGATGAGAATGAGGTTGTATTTGCCACGTAAATTGTGCTATGGGGTGGACGTGCGAGTAGATACGACTTTAAGAACTCTGATGGTTGGGTCGCCTGGGTAGTGCATTTGGTTGGGCGTCCGACTCTTGGTTTCAGCTCGGGTTGTGATCTCAGGATCGTGGGATTGAACCCCACGTTGGGCTCCGCGTTTGGCGTGGACTCTGCTTGGGATTCTCTCTCCCTCTCCCTCTGACCCTCCCACTTATGCACTCTCTCTCTCTCTCTCAAATAAATAAATAAATCTTTTTAAAAAAAGAACTCTGATGTTCAACTGTCAATAAAATATGCTTATCTTCATCACCATCATCTTGTTCATTATCATAATTGTTGCTATTATATCTCAATTGTTACAGTTACTGTAAGGCCACGAAGGCAAGCGCATGAGCAAAGGCCCAGGGGCACGTGGTCTCCCAGGCACATTTGGAAAGGCCAAAGTTCAGTAGCACTATATCACAGAGCATTCATGGGGTGGTAAATAGCAACACTTGAGAGCCCAGTAACAGTTCTGTGGACCAGACCAGACCCTAGACGTTGTCTCCAGAAGCCATTGGAGAAATCTGGGTAGCAAGGTGACAAGTTCATATTTGTGTCTTAGGAAAAGCCCCTGTAGGCTCGCTCTGTTCCGCCTGCAGCGCAGGGAGTAGGGGAAGGTGACTGTGGGCGAGGGGGAGTGGGTGCAATGGTGGGGCAGATAGTGACAGAAATTTTTAGGAGCAGCCATGAGCAGAGTGCAGCTGTCCATTGGATTGGAGGGGGAAGGGGCCTGGCCAATGGAGAAGCCCACTGGCCGGACAGGACGTGCCTCTCCCCCAGCCCACTTCAAACTACAAACGAGGAAGACAGACCACGGAGGCAGGACTTCGGGGAACCTGCTGAGGGGTGTCGGGCAGGTGACTTCGCCATGCAGTGCTTCTTTCTGTCAAATAGGATATTCTCCTGCTTCACGGAAAAGGGTATTGTGAGGACGGAGTCAGATGACAGGTATGAAAAGCACTTTGGCAATTGTAAAACACTTTTCAAATGCAAGGTGCTATTTTTATTACCCTCGGTTTCCCTGTATAGAATGTGACCCAATAACTGGATGACGGCGTCTGGCTGCTCCGGGGGGAGCGACAAAGGAGGAGATGGCAGGTCCCCGGCTGCACCTGCCGGGGCCTCTGGACAAGGACTGAGCTAGCCCCCCAGGGGCCCACCCTTTCCCACACTGCCCTTAATGTGTCTCTCGTTTAAAATGATTTGCTAGGCAAAGCTGTGTACATCATCAGAGAAAGGGGGCAGCTCAGTGGCTGCAAGGAAATAATCCCCGCGGTCTCTAATGGGAGCTAAGAAAGCAATGACATGATTACCATGCATCCTCCCATTGTGAAGCCGTGCAGGGCAGCTGGCACCCGGTGCAGACAGGCGCTCTCAGCGGGGCACTCCCGGTGCAAAGCATTAACGAGAACTTAAGATGAATTCCTCTTCGCTGGGCTTTGGAAATGGAAACCTATTTAGGGCGAGGCTGGGCACGCGGCTCTGTGGAAGTCCTTTCACTCCTCGCGGAGCCCCTCCTCCTCTCCTTTCCTTTCCTTTCTTCTCCCTCCACTTCTACTTCCCTTTCTGCTCTGTTCCTCAGGTCTGTCCCTCTCCCACTGTGACACCGCGAAGTAATCCCTGAGGCACTTACCATCATGCGTTCGGAGCCCAGCCACCTAGTGACTGCGCGCCTCCCGGAGCGCCGAGCCCCGCCCCGCCAGGGCTTCTTGGGGCAGGTGCGCTGGTTAGTAAGAAGCGTGGGACGCCTGTCTTCACACTCACACTTGCTTCTGTCCCGTGGAATGGGTTTGCACAGATTGACATGTGGCTCTGCCTGTCCTTGTGGGTGTGTGGACACGTGTGTGCCCTGTGGCTCAGCATGGCCTTCTGTCCTGTCCTTCACCCCAGCCAAGCCTTCTGAGGACTTGTTCCGAGTGCAGCAATGCTTGTACTGGGAGTCCCCCGAGGTTCCACAGGAATCTGCAAACATTGGCAAACTCATTTGCTGTGAAGGATTTTATATCAAGACTCCTCCAAGGGCCATAGCAAAATAGCTCAATCCCAAATTGCAGAAGCAGCCATGGGTCTGCTCAGGGCTCTCTCCTTCCCTCCCCCAGTGCTGAGCTGTCTTGTCTGGGCTCTGCTCCCACCCTCTCTCAAATTGGAAACTTGAACCCTAGAGGAAGTCCTCGATCTGTGCAAACAGTCCCTGGGCTGGACCCCCCCTTCAGGCTGCTTCGCCTTCTCCCAGGGCCTTGGTTGGAATAGGTTATGGCCTTTCCCCCCAGAGCTCATCCTCTTTCCAGGCTAAGCCACTGTCCCTGCAAGGCTGCCCTGTTTCCTGCAATAGGGACCATGGTCCTTGTTTGAGCCTCCGTACATAGCTGACATTTGCATTAGTTCAAAAAATATTTACTTCTTAGCAATTACTGGGGAAACAAATGAAAATAAGACACGGCTTCTGCCTGTAAGAAATCCACAATCCAGAGGAGCGAGTGAGCAAGCGAGAGATGTAAACAAATAAAGATAGTAGATTATTTTAAGATTCCTTTGTAATTCGAAGATGTTTGCATTTACTGATATGTGTTTGTCTCTGAAGAAGTCGAAGTGGAATAGAGCACCTGATTCAGAATTCCTGGGGATGTCTTGTTATTGCTGAGAGTGGCAGTAGTATCACACGCCTTACCACCATCTCACCATATCTGGAGCGCTAGCTCCGTTATACAGTGGGGAAACTGAGGCACAAAGCAGTTAAATGACTTGCCTAAGGTCGGACACTGAGAAAGCAGCAGAGCTATACATCAAACGGTAGCTGAGGTGGCGGTCATAGTCTCTCTCCTTACCTGCCCTAACCTGCCTCCCTCTGACGCTCTCCTTTTCTGATGGGGACTTGCCACCAGCTTGCTGATTGGTGGAGAGTGACCCTTTTTAGGTCATCGACATGCAAGACTTTCAACTCCTGAAATCAGGCCAGCATCAGACATGTGACATGACACGGGAACATTTCCCCATTCAGAGGATCATTAAAGGAAATGAAAGCTGGCAGATCATTGTTATGCACGAGGAAACAACATAAATGGGAAAATCTATGAACGTCGTATACATAAGTCTCTGGGAAATTTGCAGCAGAAACAAATGGGCCAGAGTATGAATGGGTAATGCTTCACCAATGGAACCTGGGAACCTTGGGGCCAAGCTCACAGCAGAATGAGCCATTCTGTTCAGCATGAAATGAATTCTCTGGTGAAACAGAGGAAAGGCAGTTTAAACACCTGCTCCTCGACCATAAGATCTGTGCATCTGGGTTTTGACTTCTGGAAGACGAAGGAATGCTTGAGCATAATCCTCTAGGCATATAGGAGATGCATGGTGGATTCTTCTGCAGGTGGGTGGAAGCCTTTGGGCCACGTTCCCAAGAACCTGGCAGCGTTTGGAGATCAGGGTTTGATCCATGCTCCTTGGGTTCTCTCTAACGGTGGGAATTAGGAGATAAGGCCTCTTCTGAAAGTTGGAAGTGGCATCCAACACACTGCCTCGGAGAGCAGGGATTGTTCAGCAAGCCCCCCTCCTTTCTGATAAAAGGACAGTTCCTGGTTGATTGGCGGGATATTTGAATGTCAAGATTTCCATTCTGTCCCTACTTAAGCATATTCTGAATTTTCTCCAAATCCCTCTCTACTTGGGAATACAGTTCCACTTCTCCTCAAAAACGTATCTTCCTCATGCAGATTTGGTCGATCCACTAGGGCCAAGGCCACAGCCCCTCCCCGTAGGGTCCTTACACACCCACTGGGAAGTGGGAATCGTACACAAACCACACTGGAATCAGTTTGTCCTAGCCCAGCATCCGTTCTCACTTTGTGTAATAGCTCCAGGATTTTCCAAAAGGAATCTTCTGGACAGTTATTTGTTCTCTTCTTAGGATTCCATAGTTTTACAGAGGAGAGGCTCAGGATAACTTACATAATATAGTTTAATCTCAGCACATCTCTTTTTAAGAAAATAAGAAGAATCGTGAGTTAACATTTATTGAAGGTTTAAGTGCATACTACAGTAAGTGCTTGTCATGTATTATCTCATCTAATCCCCACACATACATTCATAACAGAAACACTACGATTTCCGTTTTATAAATGCAGAGACTGAAAGTCAAAAAGGCTGATCGTGCAGAACCAGGCATTTGCACCCACGTGCCTCTGACTTCAAAGTCTGTACCCTTGGCTGCTATGCTCTGGGCTGACTCAGAACTCCTTTTTTTCAAATGAGAGGACTAAATGCTCTGAGAGGCACTCAGTAAAGAACCTTATTTAATGTTGCTTAACATGAAACAACATTAACGGCTTTGCTCAGCTCTGCCAGGGACCATTGCCACAGTCAGCAGGCACATCCCTCCTGACCTATGTCAGAACAGGACACTTGCGTAGAAATTGGAGTAGGGGTATTGCAGGTGGTGGTGGTGACGATGATGGTAGAATTCACCGAGGACTAGTAGGTGCTAGGTGCGCTGCGTGCTCTATCTCGTCTAATGCTCCCAATTACAATAAAGAGTCAGTACTATCATTATCCTATTTAGTAGATGCGGACAGTGGAACATCGAGAGCTATCTTGCCCGAGGTCAGACTGCTAGGAAATGTTAGAACAGGGATTTGGACCCAGACCTGCCTGAACTGGCAGCCCCCTGGATGGTGTTTGCTTTCGTCCTTCCCTTGGAGAGTGGCCAGCTTCCAGCCGAGCAGAGCCCCACCTGCCCTGGTAGCTCAAACTCTCAAAGGACCTGATGATTTTCTGTCAAGGTCTTAAGCATGCCAGAAAAGGCAGGCCCCCTTGTCCGTCTGTCCCTCTGCCTTCTACAAAACAGCAGAGCCCGTGGAGTCTCTGCTGTCAGCCAGAGAGCTCTTCTGTGGAGCTTGGGAGGGAAAGGAAGTCCCACAAGCCCCATTGCACCAGTGTGGGCATCGTTCGATGCAGAGCCCTATAGACCGGGAGTAGATTAAAGCTCCAAGATACTCGAATTTCAAAATTGAAGCAATAAAGCACATTTTTTTCTGGGCTTGCAATTGCCCCTTAATTGGACCATGAATAGCAATTACACTATAAAGCCTAACAGGAATGTGTGGGTAATTAGAGTATGTCTTGGGCAGTGGGTTTTAATGGAGGAACCTGGCTAATCATTGAGTGACTTTCACCCTCTACCAAGTGATAAAATCATCATGAAACGCCTATCAATCACTCAGAAAAATTGCAAGTGTGATTTTCATTCCTGCTAGAAGAGGACTAAGAAGAAGGCTTGGAAACACTCTGCCCAGAAGGCTCTGTCCGTGTCCTTGCAGAAGTGGGAGAAGCAGAAGCAGAGGCGCTCCCACGTTCTGGGAACCTACGATGTCCTGTCTGCAGCTGCTCTGCACACGTCGCTTACTTCATCCTCAGCATGGCTTTGTGGGGAGCATATCCTTACTCCATTGCCCAGATAGAGGCAATGAGAAGCAGAGTAAGTTAAACTCCTACAGCTAGTAAGCGACTGACCCAGAATTTAAATCCCAGTGTTTAACTGAGGTCAAGCTTAACATTCATGACCTTTCAACTCGACAGCTGTTCAGCACTTACTGAGCACTTACGATGGGCAGTGCTTTCCATAAATCACGTGATTTCATACTTTCAACAGCTATGTGAGGTAGGTTTTTTTAAAAATCACATTTACAAGTGAAAGAATGGATATTTGATGGGAGTGGTAATTCTCATCTTGGACCATCACCTTCCCCTACCCTTCTCATCACACACACGCACACACACACACACACACACACACCACATTTCTTCTGTCCCTCTCTCTATTTTCCAGTAGCTGAAGCCACACTTTGGGGGGTTCCCTTGAAAGCAGTCTGTGAGACAATCCAAGAGATAACTCAGGAGCGCCACTAGGGGGTTGGAGAAGATGCACGAGAAAGGGAAGGCCCCCCAAAAAAGGATAAGTTAGTGAAGCAGCTACCAATGTCAGAACCTGAGGCTTCACCTCACAGGGACTAGGAAACAGGGTAGACTGCACACGCCCGCATTACCTCAACTGTGGAGCAACAGACGGGTATTCATGTACCAACTTCCTTAGTCATGGGAAATCCTGGAAGTGGGAGAGTTCATTCCTCCATGCTTCCAGCTCAGAGTGAACATAGCAAAATGGGTTCCAGAGAAAGAGAAGACCGTCAGCAAACCAGTTCAGGCACTTAGGTGGTAAGGCAGGGGCAGGGCACCAGTCCTACAGCAAAGGAACAAACGGGTCTTCAACGAACCAAGAAGCAATGGAGAGGCAACAGAAAGCATAGCTTTGGAACCAGACAGACCTGGCTAGGGAGGCTTGTTATGTCATCCCCTGGCAGCGATTGACCTAAGCTGATGGGCTCACCATCTTTTATTCAGTTCAACTCACTTGTGAGCCAGGGGATGGATGCCCACATCACAGAGTAGAGTAGAAGATTCCAAGGGATAATACTGGTCAGATCTTGACGCTGCACTTACCTGGCATACAGTTCAAGATATTAATTTGCCTGCGCCTTGAAAGCTGCCTTAAAACCAAACAATAAGAGGCAGTTTCTGGTCTAGCCAAAGTATCAAGTCATTCTTCATCTAGGTCCTCTAAAGTAGGAAAGTGTAATTTGTAACTTCTCTCTCCAGGGCGTCATAGATGCCTTGGACAGTTCTATTGAAATCTCCTAGCTCCCATCCCAGAAATACACACAGAAGATACAAAAAGACATCTTACAGAAAGCAGATGGGACACTTCCACAATCATCGGGGGAATCAATATGTAAGCTCAAGGGCATTGAGCGAATTTCCTGGGTTTTTGCCCGCTGTGTACATTCTCAAGTCCTAATCCTGGTCTTGATGTAAGCCTCCCACGTGGGACTCTTGGAAGAAAAGCATCCTGAATGGTGTCTACGAGTGGCGGAGGGCCAGATAGGACCCTTATTATTTATCCCGGTTCCCAGCAGCATTGGGACCATATGCTTCAGTAGGGACAAAAGCATTTTGTGAATCATTTGCTCAGTTGGGCTTTGGGCCATTGGTTTCTCCTCATGTCAGCGTCCTCCCAGAAAATGATTTAGGTCAAACTCAAGGATAAATGCTGACTGGTTTATTCCAAGCTCTCAAGTATAAGAAAAGCAGTGATGGAAAATAGAAACCAAGATTGGAGTTACTTAACCTGGCTAAGAGATGTCAGTCTTCCATGAAAACACACACACACACACACACACACACACACACACACACACACCCCAATCTGCTAACATCTTGGATCTAAGTCTTGGCTTGTTTCTTTTGGGAAAAGAAACCTCCACATGGGGGGGGGGATATAATATTTCACTACCTTTTTATAATTGAGTTCCTAAATTTTGCTTGCTAAGATTCCTCTTCCTTATGAAGCAGAATAGGTCAGAACTACACAGCAGAGGGACCCATAATTTGACATTGCGTCATGTCCTCATTTTCTTCTCCCTGTATTCGCTCCTATAATATTCCAGGACGGAGAGACCCACTCAAAGCTTCAGAGGAGAAGTCGTACTATTTCTACTCTGCGCCAAGGGGCTCTTCAATGTAAGAATAGACTCTGTCCCACCGGGACTTTGGGGGACTGAGGAGGGATCACTTAACCACAAGCATACTGCAGACTGATCCCATCCTCCCCCCACTAAGCTGTCTTTCTGCAGAAGAGGGATCTGCTACCATCTGTGTGCGACAAGAGCAAGTGGCTAGGGGACTGTTTGAGTCACTGGTAAGGATTTATTCCTCCTTTAGAGATTAAAATAGAGGCATGTTTTATGTCTTTTCCCATCTTCCCTGTTTCTCTTTTACCTTCATTTGTCCTCCATAAAGTATATAGTTATCAACAGGCCTCTCAAATGTCATACAAACAGGGAATACACTGGAGACACAAGAGTGACAGAAAAATAACAAGAACTTTACCCGTCCTCACACCCCCAATCTCCTGATACACGTCCCCACAGATCAGCACATTGTGGAGTTATGGACACATGGATTTGGGAACCAGGTAGTTCTGGTCAGAGAGCTGAGCCTTGAGCTACCCGTGCGACCCTGAGCCAGGCTTTCTCTGAGTGTCTGTTTCCTCAGAGCAAAGGGGTAACACTCACATCCGTTGGGGTTGTTGAGAGGACCGCATGAAAAAACATGTGAAATACTGGATGTATTTTAAGTGCCCAATAGATGTGAGGGCTCCTCCCTACTGCTCTGTGTTCCTGGGAGTCTCTGTCACTTTTCCCATGCCACGTGTTAAAGCATGACCACATTACAATGGGTCCCACAAAAGTAGAACAAGGGACACATTTTTAAAAAGGAGGCATAACCATAGGAAACAGACCTGACTTCCGAGATCTTACTGAGACGTAAGATAGGGTTGCCAGGTAAACATCCAGTTAACTATGTTTTTAGTTTGGGTATGTCCAAACAGTGCAGAGGAAATATATTTGCACTAACAAAAATGACATGTTGTTTATTCAAACTTCAGATTTAACTGGCTGTCCTGTATTTTTCCTCACGAATTCTGGCAACCTCCTTGTGTGTGCATTTCACTGCTCTGCGCTGCCCTGCCTGGCTGATGAGTGTGAGAGCATCAGTCAAATTAGGTTGCTTTAATTTGGATCCTGAGCCATGGTGACTGTCCTGCATAATCTTACTCATGTTTTAGGCAACTCTGGAAAGGTATTAACAAGCTTCAGGCAAGCAGAAACAAATATCCTCTTATGATATGTAGACTTGCCAAAAGCAATACAATAGCGAAATGAAAACAGAGCGGCTAGAACCAGATAAACACGTTACCTCTTCATTCAGTGGCATCGATCTATAAAGGAAATTTAAAATTTTTGTCATCAGACTGTGGAGATATACTTTTAGAATATGCAGATTTGCCAGTAGCAATATAAAAGCGAAATGAAAACAGAGTGGCTAGAACCCATAGAATGTTCGTTACTTCCCTATCCAGGAGCATCAATCTCCAAGGGATGTTTCAATATTTTGTTTTGTTTTTGGTTTAAGAGTGTTTCTTTGTCTGTGCTAACAGAGGAAACTGGAGAAGAAGGACAGAGGAGATTTGTCCAGACAGAGAGAAGATGTAATGTGTCCATCCAGATGCTGGATTTGTGGCTGCCCTTCCTTAGAGGACGGTGGTTCTTTGGAGAGGGGTAGAGACAAGCAGACTCTTAGAAATATGTGCAGTGGGAAAATCAGAGCTCACAGGGTAGATTCTATAATCTTGCTTTTAGATAAATATTTTTGAAGCATTTCTATGTTTGCTGTTTTCTTGTTATTCCATCTATCTCTTGCTATGTAACAACTCTCCCTCCCATGGCTTAGAAAAAAATAACCACCGTTAATTATCTCCCAAAATTCTAGAGCTCACCTGGGCTTAGCTGGGGTGCCTTTGCTCCTCATTCAATTGGCTAGGATTGCAATTATTTGCAGGCTTGACTAAGCTGGACCAACCATGACTCACTGAAATGACTAATGTTTGGGGGCACTGTTGGCTGGGAACTCAGTGGGGTGGTCAGCTAGAGAGCTGGCTGATCCTCTACCCAGCTTCTCCACACTATTTGTCCTTCTCCCAGTGCAGCAACTGTATCCCTAGTGCATAAAAGCTGTACATCTCTTTAGGTCTAGATTTACAAGTTATGCAAGGTCATTTCCACCACACTTGAATGGTCAAAGCAGGTCCAAAGTCCAGCCCATGTTCAAGGGAAGGGGATTTGTTCTCACCTCTAGCTGCAGGGAATGGTAAAAAAACAAAAACAAAAACAAAAGCAAAAATAAAACAAAAAAACCAAACCACAACCACAACCACAACAACAACAAGAAAAAACAGAAAACAAATCACCACCATCTTCAATTATTCAGAGTTCATCCTGTGGACACAGATTATTTACATTTCTCTCACATGCAAAATATACATCCCCGCATCCCAGTGACCATAAAAGTCTTATTCAATTATAGCATCAGACTTGGGCTTGAAGACCAGGCTCTTATGATTTAATCATGTCCAAAAGTGTATGAGAAACTTACCTGATGGGCGTGCTACTCCTTGGGGGTAGGTCTTTAGTGTGGTTCTTCTAGATCAGATGGCCTATGAGTTAAAGAGACACAGCCCAACATGCAGTGACAACAGACATAGGGCAACTGCTCTAGAAACTCACGTTCACAGAGGGAGGAAATACGAGGCATATAAACGTCATTGTTCCATAGCAATTCTGAATTCTGACTGGGCACATGTCACAACTCCCTCGGCTCTGGGGGTTACGGATGTGTACTGAGCAGGACCTGGGTTTGCTCCCTCAGATCTCAGTTGTGTTATATCTGTTTCTCCTCAGATCTTAGCTTTGTTGTCCGGGCCATTGGTTCCACCCTCTGAGTCATCTCTCCTGTATTGACTATATTTTCTTATTTTCTACATTCTCGACGCTCTAGCACTTGGACCCTTCATGCTGGACAGATTGCCCCCCCTCCCCCAGAGCTAGCTAACTCTTAGAGATAGGAAACTCCCTCCTCTTCTATGACACCTTTGACATCAGCCAATCCAGAGATGACACCCGCAACCATCTATTTTACCAAACTCTCACACACCAATATTCCTTTTGCCCTAAATCATACTAGAGCCAGGTATTGGAAAACTAGGGACCACCCCAATAGCTCAGAGCCCACCTGAAATTATTCAAACTATCTAATCTTGGGCTTACTCAGCATATCTACCCTACCTCACCCATTCCTTCTTCCAAAAATCCCCATAAAGGCTCTGGATCATTCTTTCCCTTCTCGCCCCTCTATGCCTCCTGACCATCTCTGTCCTTCCCCATGGCCCTGCATGGTGTGGCCTGCCTCCTCCTGCTTTTTGCTTTTAGGGATCCGTGAGTATAAACTCCGTCCTTCGTGACAGTCATTTCTGTGTCTTTGTCTTACCATACCTGATTTAAACAAATCCTGGGTTCGTTTTAATACATCTCCTTTCACCTGAACAAATGATCCATGTTTGCAATGGAATAGCTTTCTCAGGCTCCTTCCTGCCCAAAAAAGATTGGATTTATAGAGGCCCCTTCATTAGCGGTTAGTCAGGGTTTGATCATGAAGGAGAGCTACTGCAAGTACTGTGGAATGTGGGATTTATTATAGTAACCAACCTCCACAGTTGTGGGAGGAACTGAGTCAGTGAAGGTCTAAAAGAGAAAGGTGGATAAACAGAGGAAAGGCACAGACTGAGTCTCCCGGACAAATGGGGTAAGTGGACAGGCTGAAGTTGCCGAGAAAGTCTACCAAAGTGGACTAAGAAGAGGATCTGGGGGAGACTTCCATGGAAAGCTATCTCTTTTGTGTGGCTGCTGCCTTCGAGGGACCGTAGACAAGTATCTGATGGGACCACCGGAATACTATTGGCTCACAGAGCCAGGATCCAGAAGATCTGGACACGGCAGATGAGCCCAGGGATCAGTTGGAAGCCACCCGTGTGTGGCCTCCACCCCACCTTTGGTATACTTGCCTTGACTCCAGACATTCAGTTGGCCTCTTCTTTGCAGAGGCCAGGCCCTCCCACGCTTGTGACAGGAGACTGTTTCTCCTTCTCTGACTCTGTGGACAGAGTTGGTTTGCAGCGCCTGAGTCACTCTCACTGTCTCAGCATTATCTACCCCGTCTTCACCCTGTGGTCCAAGACAGAACATGCGATGGACAGAGTGTAATATAATTTAAATCCTGACCCCCTGGAGCTCATTCCTCCATTTCCTCCTTCCCTTTCTTCTTGCTTTCCATGCTTTCTTTAGGCCAGGCCTATGCACTGAGGACCTGTGAGGTACCTAACCCTGGGCTCGGTGCTGGGGCGGGTCACACCATGGGTAACTGAGTGAAGATGGAGCTTCGTGGACCTGTGCCTACCTTATTCACTCACCTAACAGTTGCAATTTGAGATAGTGTTTGCGGGACTTTGTGCGGGGGTGAGGGAGGCACCCAGCTCCTTCTCTAGCAGAGGACAGAAGACACAGACCCTTGCGAAGAAGCACAGCAGATATTGCGAAGGCCACAGGGGAGTTGAAGACAAACCGCTAGAAGGCATTGAGGTTGAAAAGATACATTAAAGTCAGATCATGGGAGTCCTTTCATGCTTGTTTAAGGATTTGGGCCTGTTTCTGTGCCTAATGGGAAGTCATTAAAGATTTTTGAGATGCAGAAGCCTATGATAAGAACCGAACTTTAGGGAAGTGTAATGCCATGGGAGGACTCGGAGGTGGGGGTGGTGAGTTAGGCTTATCAGCTGGGGGCCGAGGAAGGAGAGCTATCCTTGAGGTATTTGTCACATGAATCCTGGAGCTGGAGTCCCCATGGTGTACATAGTCTTGGGCTGATTGCCAGGAACTCTGAGCTCTCAGAGCTATGGTGTGGGGCTACAGAGGAGCGGTTGTGCCATCCTGTTGATGGCAGTGGGGTGTCAAGATTGTAGGACCAGGATGCGGGGATGTAAGGCCTGCTGGAAGGCAGGGTGTATGCAGAACTCAGGAGGCCGTAGCACACAAGACAAATTCACTTGGTCACACAAGGCCAGTAAACTGTTCTTTTGGCCATGTCCACTCTGACAAATGAATCTTTTCTTGCTACCAGATCAATAGTCACTGAACTAAAGAATTGTTGGAGATAATTTTTAACTCAGTGGAGCCTATTTCCTATAAATCATATTTATTTATACATCCATTCATTCACAGATATTGGTAAAGCATGTGCTGTGGCATTACGATAGGTAGCACATTGATGGTGGGGGTGGGAGTGTGACTGTCCTTTCTCCCGTGAAATAATGGTGATGGTAGACGGCAGTATATTCTTTCCTTTTCTCCTTCTTCTTCTTCTTCTTCTTCTTCTTCTTCTTCTTCTTCTTCTTCTTCTTCTTCTTTAATAAATAATGCCTTTGTTTGGCAAAATAAAATATTGACAACCTTATGTTAATAGTCCACCTCCCTCCCTAGTCCCTGATTCTCCGGATAGAAATCATTGCTTTGTGACAGAGGCTGCACACAGTTTTTATCCTGTTCAAATGTTTATTACGGACTTATAAAGGCAATGATGATATTCCTATCAAGTTTCTGCATGACAGGAATAGGAAAAGGTTCTAATACACAGATATCCAATATGCTGGATCACGGTCCAAAGCTTTCTGAAGAAACAGCCAGTGCCATCAGGAGATGGATTTGGGAAGGAGCTGACAACATAGAGGAAGGTGGTGGTGAAAGAAGAGGCACCATCATTCAGACCACAGCTGGCCCAGGGGTCTGGAGCTGGCCAGCATACTCTCAAAAGAAACACCGACAGACGCAGGGAGTCTAGCAAAGAGTGGCCAGCAGGGGGGAGCCATTCTTTTGGGACAGAAACAAATTAAAGACAGGTGTTTCATTAAAAAAAAAAAAAAAGTGATGGCTTGAGGCAAAAGGTTAAGAGTAGCCTAAGAGTGCTTATAAAAAGAACAACAACAACAACAACAAAAACAACAACACCCACAAAATTATACTGTTGTATTATAGAGACTTCTGAATGTTTTGTGGAGCCCAGCAGGAGGCAGAACTAGGGATAGTGGATGGAGACTACAAGAAACCCAACTGGTCTTACTATCAGAAGAAAAGAAAGAAAGAAAGAAAGAAAGAAAGAAAGAAAGAAAGAAAGAAAGAAAGAAAGAAAGGAAGGAAGGAAGGAAGGAAGGAAGGAAGGAAGGAAGGAAGGAAGGAAGGAAGGAAGGAAGAAAGAAAGAAAGAAAGGGAAAGGAAAGAAAAGAAAAAAAAAGAAAAAAAAAGAAAAGAAAAGGAAAGGAAAAAAAAACCCAGCTATCGGCAGTTACCCCACATGGACTATATCACTGTTTCGTCTACTTCCTCATTCAGTGCATAGCTTCTCAATGAACAGTCCTCATGCTGGACCATTTGGTGCATCTCCAAACCAGTAGCCACTAAAATGCCTGGCTCCCAGTTGGGGACAAGCAAGTGTGTTGAATTTAATTAAATGATTCACTGCTCAGGTGTTGACTGGTGTCCATCATGGCAAGTTCTCATAAAATTCTTTCGGGGCTCACTCTGTTTCGTTGATCCACAAGTAGGGATTACCCAGCACACTAAAATCTTAACTTGTATTCTCTGAGGTACGGACTTCTTGAGGCTAAAACAGCACTCTGCCTCTGTTTCTCCATATGTACAAAACAAACTCCCAGGAGTCCATAGCTTAAATGGTGAATAATTGGAGATAAGAGATACGACACTTGTGGCAGGATTGACATGACAATGACTGATTGACGATGATTGAGGCTCCACAGAGTCAAGCAGAAACATCAGGGAGGAAGGACACAGCTGCTGTGGGTTCAGATAAGGTTCACAGGGGAGGTGGTATTGGTGCTGAATTTGCTAGCAGGGAAAGGGGTAGAGGGTTGAGGCAAGAGGTAAGATAGGGGAGTGTGGGTAGACCCGACCTGGAGATATTAGAAATAAGATGGCTTGGGGAAGCTAAAGACATGATTTGACATGAAGTGAGCACGGACTTTGAGAGGGAAGGGTTGAAGTGACAAGAGACGAAGCCATACGAATAGATAAAGGGTCATGATGGTCTTCTGGGGCAGACTAAGAGGCTAGTGACATCCTGTGGCCAACTGGGCTTCTTCTCAGGGTGAACTATTCTGTGGGCCATGGAGGCTTCCAGTGATGCAAGTTTCCCATCTTTAACCCACATCTACTTAGATAATCGTCATATCCAGAAGTGCTGCCATATAATGACTCAGATTTCTGGTGTGTTTTCTGCCATCAGAGAGATAGGACATCGGCAATCATGTTAGAAAAAGATCTTTATTTTCCCCTTCAAAATAAATGCTTTCTCTCCTCTCTTTTCTGCCTGTTTCCCTCACTTCATTGTCAGTAAGAATCATGGCTTTGACAAATGATCAGGTGAGCTGTCTTCAGACTAACAACAAAGGCAGTTTTTAAAAATTATTATTTTATATTTAAAAATAAGCTTGGCTTCTACAAGTGTTCCTGTTTCCTAGACTGATGACATTGCAGGTGGGCCTTCACTGTGAAGAGTAAACCCTCCAAATTGCTCCCCCTCCTTGTGGGATTCTTAAAGCTGAGACTGTTCGCTTGGAGAACCATGTTTGGTAAGTATATGTTTTACAGCAGAGTTCCCTTCACCTCATACCCGACAGCAGGCATTAAAACTTCACCGAAAATTGACATCAGAAAGTAGGAAGATTGTCCTAGGGCCATGGACCTAAAAGGCTTAAGGACTCCAGATAGTTTTAATAAGATAATTAGAAGCCATAGCCTGTGTTGAGGATTAGACTTCTCTCTTTTGTTTTTTTCAGTAGAAAGCACAAGAGAAATAATGATTCTTAAAGCCATCAGAGCAAAAAGAGATGGGAGAGGGGACTGGAGGAGGAGGAGGAGGAGGAGGAGGAGGAGGAGGAGGAGGAGGAGGAGGAGGAAGATGCCAAGCAGAAAATCTGCAACCATTTGCATGATAAACAAACACATCCAGGCAGCTTGTCCTTTACCACCAATGCTGGAGTAGAGGGCTGGCTGGTCGGAAAGGAGGTGGTTTGGAATCTTGATAAAGCAGAAGGGAAAATGAGCCTGTCAGCCAGGTCACCCCCAGCAGTGCCTAAGCCCTGCCAGGAGCAGGGCTTCTAACACTTTTCTAAAGAAAACGACCTTGCGGATAAGTTCCTATCCCAGGTGGTCTGGGTGCTCACCACATCACTCCTGGGACCCTACTTGCCTCCTGGAAAGGCAATCCTGGCTGCCAGCAGCCTCTTGGACTAAGGTGGTCCCACATATGGTAACGGGGTCCCACTCGCTTTCTCAAACATCACCCACCAGCTTTTCTGTCCTTAGTTTCCTGTCCCTTTTCTTCCCTTCTCAGCTCTTCCTTCCAATGGTGATGCTAAATAATTCCAAATAAATATGATGAGCCTGCGAAGCAAATTGCTACCGAGTGAAATGACTATGGTTAAGAGTGCTAGTCAACAACCAGCACTATTGTAGGACCTCCTAGCACACCGTACACATGGTACTCAAGGCTATAAAGCAGCGTCTCCTGTTACCCTCGAAAGAAAGCTTCGAGGAAGCAAGTTCTTATACCCAAGACAGTTCGTGACTGAGAAACAGAAAGACTGGTTACCATGTGTGAGGTCACACAGCTAGTGACTGGCAGAGCCAGGTGCTGGGGCCCCATGTGCGTGGTCACTCTCGAACACTGATAGTAAGGGGCTTGACCATCCACTTTCCTCATTGTTCGCTTATCTGTGTGAGCATGAAACCCAGGATGCCTCTTTGGTGCTTTCTGACCTCAGCAATTCTAACAAGTCTGATTTTCTGAATTTAATTTCTGTGACTCTTGACGAAAAGGATCAAAGAGTTGCCTTTCTGACCTTGCCCAAACCAGCAAAACTCCCCAGGGCTCCAGCAAAACTCCCCAGGGCTCCAGCAACAGTGAGCATGCAATTTGGAAACAGACTGCGGGGCTGAGCCTCCCTCCCCCAAAAGCCTCTGGATAAGCACTCTGAGCTTCAGTCTTCTCAAGGAAATAACGTCTTCCTCGTGGAGCTATGAGGAGGGCAAATGAAATCTTGTATCTAAAAGACCGAAAACAAAAACCTGTCGCAAAGACGTGCCCGGAAAATACAAGTCCCTGCCCTCACTCCTGCTCCTCCTCAGTTATCCCAGGCTTGCGCCAGGCGGTGCTGGGGACAGCGGCAGCCTGATGTCACTGCTTCGTGCGGATCCTTCCGGTGGCAAGGCGGGAGAGAGGGACAGGCTGAATCTCCCCTGCCTCGAGAGCCTGGCCTGCAGGCAGCAGAGTGACCTGGGTGCTCCTGCTGTTGAGGTGTGACCTTAGGGTGGAGGGACCTGGGCAGGACCTGTTTTCAGTTCGTCCATTTAGTTACCTTCCAGCCCTGGCCTCTGGGGGGTGTTGAGAGTTGCAGACAACGATACAGGAGAAGTATTTGCTATGATGTCCGACGGAGAGGAAACGGTTAATGCACGTAGGTTCTTTTTCTTTTTTTTTCAAGTTATATCATTTATTTTATTTTTTTAATGTTTTTTATTATATTATGTTAGTCACCGTACAGTACATCCCTGGTTTCTGATGTAAAGTTCCATGATTCATTAGTTGCGTGTAACACCCAGCGCACCATGCAACACGTGCCCTCCTTACTACCCATCACCGGTCTATCCCTTTTCTCCCTTTTATTTCCTTTCATGTTCAGATTTAGGCCTCTGCAAGGGCTTGTGCTCTGGCCTGAAGGATTTGGAAGATGAACAAAACGAACTCTGACTGTCGTCGGACCCCGGGACTCTGTCCAGGTGAAAGATGCACCTCACCCTGAGGTGAGAGCCGCAGAAGAAGGGGCGTGAAGGATGAGCCGTCTCCCTCCTCAGCACTGGGGCAGGGAGGCAGAAAATCACAATCACCAGGAGCCGTTCTTCATTTTCTGCAATGAAATCTGGGAAGATCATCTTCAATCAGTGTCATTGCCGGGAAGAGAAGGAGCCACTTTATATGCTAACTCGGGCTTCCCACAAAAAGAAAACCTTGATGAGGCCATCCGTTGGCATCTGCCCTCGGTCCTTCATACCTGCCCCACCCGAGCCACCCACCACCTTCTCCCCGTCGTGCACAAAGCACAGCCCATCCCCTGGGCTGTCATTCTCTGTCGTCCTCATTTCCACCTTGATTCCTGGGGGTGCTCCTTTCCTGACACCCTCTGTCAGCAGGCGGGGTTCCCCGAGTTCTCTTGTTTCTCTTTCCTGCCACACATACGCCTTCTAAGGGGCTCTGTAACACCCCCCACACATGGGTCACCACGGTTGGCCTCGTTTCTGAGCCATGATGCCCCCCACACCCCTTATTTCCTTTTTGCCTCACTTTTAAGGCTTGAGAAATTATAAATTTGTCCTCCAGGCTATGATTCCAACATGGCGCCTTGCTAAACTGCCTTGAGGTTCTCGACCTGGGACCTTGTCAATTTTATTCAAGTCATTAGAACTTCTCTTCCAGAGCTTTTCTAGCAGGATGACCACGTGTTTTATCCCAGTCCATAGGTGAAGCCTAAGGACAATCTAAAACATTCTGTAAGGATGAGCCGCCCCTCACCCTCTCCACTGCTGTCATCCTGGTGTAAGCCCATCTCATGGGTCATCAGCATTGTTGTAATAAGCGCTTGCCTGGTCTCACTGCCCAGATTGCTTACCTTCCCCATGCACCTCCAGAGTCTCTTCTCCGAACAGCAGCAACAGAGGGCTCATTAAACATAAGGGAGAGCTGCTCAAAGCCCATTGATGGCTCCCTCCCCTTGCAAGGAAAAAGCTTTTGGCTTTCTAGCTCCCACCTCACTTCACGCCACACTGTCTGCCCTCTGACCTCACCTTCTACCCTCCTACTCTGCCCCTTGATTCTCCTCGCTGTTTCCAGCATTTGAGGCAGACCTCTACTTCAAGGAATGTTCTTCTCCCAGAAATCCACGCAGGTTTTGTTTTTTCCTTTTCTTCACTTCCTTTATTTGTTTCCCTGAAAAAAACCCACCTTCTCATTGAGGTCTTCAGTAAACACTCTTTTAAATTGCAACCTTTACTTCCTGCATGCTGGTATCTATCATTCTTATTCCCCTTCCTGGCTTTATTGTTTTCTTCACAAGGCCTATCATTTTCTAACACACAATATATTTTTTCTTATGTTTTGTCTGTCTCCTCCCAATCAATTTTAAGCTCCATGAGGATGCGAGTGTTTTCTGTACCCCAGCACCTAGAACCCTTTCTGGTGCAGAATGCGTCCTCGGTAAATGCATGTGGAGTAAATGCACTCTAGTAACGCCGGCCAAGACCAGGACCTGGGCATCTCTCCATCCATCCCCTTGCAGTTTGATTCCTCATGACAATGCACGTCGCCCTTGACTGGCCCCCTCGGTTGCCCATAGCAGGACGATGATCAAGGCTTAGTTCCTTCCTTCAGGAAAGAAACCTGTTCCAACTTTTTTCTAGTCGTTATTTATACCCTAACTCCAACTAGATTTTTCATTACCATGTGTCACTGACTTTAAGCAACTCTTTCGAGTGCTGATGACCTTGGACACACCTGTTCCCCATTCAAGGGCCAGGATGGAAATAAAGGATGGCCCCGTTATTATTACAACTTGTCAAGAAACCTCATTGGTTTGATCGATCCAGACAACCTTCATTCAGAGGGAAGAGACAAATCAGTCATACCAGTTATTTGACAAGGTGTCAAAGACACAATCGGCTATTTGGCTGAAATGAAATATCCTATGAGGTGGGTTGGTTTTGTTTAGAAACATGACTTCTCTCTAAGACTCCATAATAAAAGTCTACACATATACCCAGTTATTCAAATTCTTAGACAGTAAGCCCAAACTTGCCTGTTTACTTGTCCTAAAGACAGGAAACTCTATTTCTGGATGGACATGGGGGGAAATTCCTAGCCACTTCCCTATAATCATATTTGTGAGTTTCAGTAGCCAGAGTCAGATCGGCTGTACCTGAGACAGGGTGGGGAACTAGAAATATTCATAGAGTGGCAATACTGCTTGAGCACTTTGCATGCATACTGTTACTTATTTCTCAGAATAGCCCTCTGAGATAGGTTTTATCAGCACATTTTAGTGATGAGAAAAGTGAGGTGTAGAGAGGTTCAGTACTTCTCCAGAGTTGTTTGATATGCAGCACCAGAGCTGAGATTTGAATCGAGTACTCTCTGATTCCAAGCCCAGTTCCTTTAGTGTTTCAATCCCTGTTCTCATTCTTTCTCTTCTAGGCTAGTTCTGTGGCCAGTTGCGTAAGAGTTGTCTCTCGGATACGGTCCTTTTCTGACACACTGTGTCACCCATTGGGGCTCCCTGAAGTAGCCAACGGTTCAGAAGGAAAAGTAGATTGAATATCCAATCCCTTCCCCTTACATGATCCTTGGAATGTATCTGCTTTCCAGGTATGTACACAAGCATTGAGGGATTAGCCGTTCCTCAGTTAACATCCAAGGTTGACATTACTTCCTTAATTCTGTATTAAGATTTAGCCAGTTGCTAGAAAGAGAAATCCACCTTAAATGTCTTAAGGAATAAAGCAAATGTATTGGCTTCCTAAAAAGTCCCAGAGCTAGCATTAGCTTCAGCAACGGTGGAATACAGGTGCTAAAATGATAGCATCAGGAATATGCCTCTCTTTATCATGTCTCTGTTTTCTTTCATGTCAGTATTTTGTGACCAACCTCTCCCTATCAGGTAGCAACATGGTTACAATTAGCTACACTTATCTCACCTGAGCAATCCCAGAAGAAAGAGGCATTTTCTTTTCTAACATTTCCAAGAAAACTCAGGAACTGAGTCTCACTGGTCTGGCTAGGGCCATGTGCCATTCCTGAACTCACAAAATGGCCAGGATAATGGAACGATTTGATTAGCTAGACATAGAACGGGATGGGGTCAGCACCACTTGAACAACATGGATGAAAAGTTTGGGAAAGGCATTTTCAAAGGCAAATCAGAATATTATGTTTTCAGTAATGGCAAGAGGATACTGGACATCCAACAAAAATAATGCAAAACAATACAAAACATCCAGCCACAACAACAGATAGCCACCACACCAACTGTGTGATGTAAGGTAACCTGCATATGCTCCATGTCGATTGCTTTGCTCATCCATAAAACAAACGTAGTGTATTTCACAGCATTAGTTAAGGATTCAATGAGACCAAGTTTGAAATTGCTTAGTACAACTATCGATGCTTTGTAAGGCCTCCAAATAGCACTCTATTATTTTCCATTACAATGCCCCGGGCCTCATGAGTCTTCTTACACCTTCCTATATGCAACTCGATTGCCTTATTTTCCTCATGCCTCTGGCTCCTTATTTGAAGGGCCCAGAATTTCTCAGACAATTTTGATAATTTTTTGATGGCTACAGGGTTCATGGGAAGCTGGAACTTTCACTGAGAAGGCTGCCTCAAAAGCCGTTGGCAGCCATCATTTCTCAACGAGAGCCGCGTGTGTATGATTTGTGCGGACACAGTATGAGGTACGGGTACACATCTCATTATCCTGTTAATCCCCTCACATGTTGCTCTTTCTCCATAATCTCCTTTCCCCAAAGACAGGGAGGAAGAGGGAGACAACAGTAACACACATAACAGATTGTGCTTTGATATACATGAAAGATCTGGGGTGGGGAATAGCATCTTCTGTAGAAAATACTCCGTAAAACTTGGCCCCGGGAGCAATTAACCGGCTGAGGACTATCTTTTGGGGAAAGTCATATTAAATAAACTGTGGAGATAAGCTTCTGGGGACAGCCTTTTCTTCCCCTGTCTTCAAATCCGTTCTGTAAATATTTCAGGAAACGTGCTGAAAGCTGCCGTGCTGGTGGGGGAATAGCACTGGTTTAGAAAGCACAGTTTATAAGCCATGTTCTTTGGAATGCCGTAAAAAAAGTCAGCCGACTTTTGGAACATGAAAATGGCATAGAAAACAAAGGAACTCCAGGGAGCAGGTGACCATGACACAGAGGATTCAGTCTTCTCATTTTGTTTTTGACACGTTCTTTGTCTGAACGTGAACTTTTTTCCATTTCAGAAGAAGGAAAGTGCCTGGCAATTAACATTCACTCATTAAACCAGGATTTGTTCTGGAGTCAGGAGATCTGTCCACGAACAAAACTGACAAGGTTGTTGCTCTCAAAATCTGATATTCCAGTCAGGGAGACAGAAAGTCAACAAAACGAAGCAAGAAAAATATGGGAGAATAAATGTAAGCCGGAGAGTTGAGCCAGGTTTAGGTGGCAGAGCGAGGCCACGGCCGTGCTGGCCCGAGTGGTTGCAGCAGGTGAGTGCGGGTGCTGCGTGACCCTGTTTACAACCCAGTACACACATCCAGCTGCGGGAGGGTAATTCTGTGGCCAGTGGCTTAAACCTGAAACCTTTTCCTGAGAATTGTCCTTAGCTGGTAGGAGATGCCTGTGAGGCAGCCAATGACTGATTGATTCCACAGTACAAAAGCCGGGCTCCTTACTTCAAGGCAGGCCACCTATGAGCAATGATATACGCACCAGATCTTTCCCCCACTATAACGAATAGATCAGTCCAAGGTTAGACATTACCTAAGACCACATCTAAGACTGTGTCCTTGTTCTCTTTTTCTCTTCCCCTCTCTGTTTCCCTCACTCCATCGCAGGCTTCCTCTGAGCATACCTTTAAATAATCCATGTGCTCCCCAACCCCTCTCTTAGGCTCCGATTCTAGGAAACTCAACCGAGACAGTGGGCGAGGAACACTGCTTTTGAGTTATTATATTGAAACTGGGAAATGAGTGATGAGAAGGGTCCAGGAATGCAAAGACTTAGGGAAACAAACTTGGCATGCTTAAAGAACCAAGAGAGAATCTTGGGTGGGGGGTGCTAGAAAGGGGGAAGTAGGAGAAGAGGGGGTTGGAGAGTCCTAAGAGCTGAGCCTCTATCTTATAGGATAAGGATCCTGGATTTTAATCCAGGTGTAATGTGAAGCCATTTGAAAGTTTAGAGCCATTGTATGTTCTGACTTGTGTTTTACAAAACTCCCTTTGTAGAACAGATAATCCTGGGATCAGAATGGAAGCAGGGAGACCAGGTGGAAGATTGCAAACAATGAACTTGGTTTGGACTAGAAACTAATTGTAGACGTATTATATGCCAGACAGTTGACCTGCACTTTCCAAGTTTTACTAACAAATCCATGAGGTCCTATGCTAGCCATTTTAGAGATAAGGAAACTGAGACACAGATTGCTTAAAGAACTAGTGTGAAATCATCCAGCTATTAAGTGGTATATCTGCTATTTAAACCAGTCTATCTGGTTCCAAAACCAACGTTTTTTCTTACTGTACTGTCCTCTTCATCTGATTTCCATGTGTAAGGTTTTCTCTGAAAATAGCTCAATCTCTTTGGCTTGCCATGTTTGGGTTATCAGAGGTGTGGAAGCATCTCTGTACAACTGGGGATAAGAGTCCCTGCTGAAGCATCAGTGTGTTGGGCCCCCTGAAAGGCCAGTTGCCATTATTCAAACACATCTGTTTATAATTATGAGGTGCCCTTACACTTCCCCTCTTTGTCAACGTAATTACTCTCAATTATATGAACACTCTGCCCTGATCAGCCCAGGGATCCACTCCCCTGCCAACTACAATGGTTGATTTCCAAAGCCCCTGCCATCCAGTCCAAACATATGGATCCTCTTCTCGGCTCCAAGCACAAGAGGATTCAGGTCCAAAAACAGTGTGAATAGAAGCTAGTTTTTGCTTTGTCTTGATCATTGCAGGAATGCAAGAGATGGTTAAATTACCTGGGGCCAGGTTTGCCATTTGTCATGACTTTGTCAACTAGAGGGAGATTGTTAATGGGCATTTAATTTGAAAGTTGTTCTCTTGCCATGAAAAGCCATGACAATCCCCAAACTCCTCCTCCCAACACGATGCAGATAGAAAAAGAGAAGCCAAAGCTGTTTCCAGTAATCATTTTAGATTTAGGGCAGAGGAGATCTCCCAAAGTTCAAGGAGGGCACAGATCTGATGAATAGCAAAATAGGAAAAGCAGTAGCTAGAGCTTTCTACATGGCTGATGACGATTCCAGATTGAAACCCAAGCTTTGAGAAAGGGCAGGTTGAAAAGTTCTCTGTAGTTAATATGAAACTTTGAAGTAAATACAAGATAAGTCCAATTTGGTGCACTAGAATATGGAAGAGAAAAAAGAGGAAAATTATCATTTACTTAGCCTTCCTCTTGCCAGGCGTGTTTTAAGGTGCTTTACCTCTATGATGCCATGTAATCCTTACACCAGTCCTACGAGGGGGAAGGATTATCATTCTGGTTTTCTAGTGGAGGAAATGGACTCAGAGTTTAACAGTTTGCCAGAGGCTATACACTTAGTAACTTCCGTTGTTTCAAAAGTTACCAGAACTTTCCCATCTGCAATGGTGAAAATGGAAAAGTATTCCAGCAAAGGAGAAGTCCAGAAGAGGAAGAAAACATGACTGGGAAAGATAGATTGTCTTTGGAGATACCTGACCAAGAGGCTCGAGCAGCTTTTGAATTTGTTGTTGAGGGAATGGTTAGGAAAAATACACAATCCCAATAATACAGCCTAATGAGAGATAGAGAGAGAGAGAGCGCTCGTGTGTGTGTGTGTATGCGCGCACATGCACACATGCATACACACCAAAAATAACTGCATATAATTGCCTTTCATTCATTTCATAGTGAATGATATAGTTGCTCTCAAATATCCCTCTTTGACCCTATTAATACAGAAGAACCATCCAAGTCTTGTAATCCATGTACCATGCAGCTTGTAGGGTAGGTTACCACTTCCCAAGGCAAGACACTAAACAATTCTATCTCCACTGGACTAAGGCAGAGCTTAATCCTGTGCTCCTCAAAGGAAGTCATTAATTGTCCCAGGTCAGATTCCAGACCCGTAGTGATCACCTGAAGTTAAATCCATAGGCAGAGCAGAGCTGTTGATAGATAGGAGTCTTTCCAAAGAATTTCTGGTGATCTACTTGGCTTCTCTCTGTTCTACCCTATAAATGTCAGAGTTTCTTTAAACAATTCCCCCTGTTCCAGCAGATGTAGAGGCACGAGTCTTACATGCAGGCTGATGGTGTAGGCCCTCTCTCTGAGAATAAGGGGATGCCGTTGGGCTCCTTCAAAGGAGTCCCAGCCTTCTCTTTGTAATCTCCTATTCGGAGAAATGTGTTGGGAGAATCTTGACTTTAGCATGGACTCCTTCCTAATTCTTCCCATTAAGGTGGTCCTACCTCTATTCAGGAACTCAGATACAGTCTGTCCCTGATGGCAAAAAGTATATGTTGCTCTTCAAAATTTTTTTCTTTTCATTTTTTTTTCACTTTCTTTGTTCATCTATTTGGCTCATCCTTCGCAATTTTTTTCCTTGTCCACCTAGAACTCAAGCTGGTCTCCTATGAACTCTTTTCTGAGTAATACACAGCCAACTACAGTGGATAGAATTTTCCTTTATTCTCTGGTGTGTCCTTTGAGAATTGAGAAATGCAATTGCCAATCTTAGCAGGGTTCAAAGAGAGCTGTATTCAGAAAGAATAAGTGGGAATATGATCAAGCAAGCGTTTTCAAGTCTCAGTAAAATGCATTTTGCTGAATAGACAAGGCTGAGAAGCCAACTTACAAAAGGCAATCCTCTAACCAAAACAGCATGGTGATGTTCCCCTGGCTTTGAAGGACCTCTCGCCTGGCCAGAGAGATAGCCATCTAGTCGAGTCAACTGTATGGGATCCTAACGCAATATTTAGCTCATGGCAAACTCTGGACCAGTTTTCATAATTCCTCTCTCATGACTTCCTAATTAGGTCCCACTGATAGAAATAAATATAATAATAGCAAACACCAATTCCAGACCATCACCTGTCAGGGGATGGTTCAAAGCACTATTCCATGTGTTTTCAATGACAACTCTGTGAGATAAGTATTATTTAAATCCCCACTTTACTGGTGAGAAAGTGAGGCTGAAGTGAGACGAAGTGTTATCATGGCCACACCACAGGTCAATTTGACATCAAAGTCAGTGCTCCTAGTGCTTTGTGTCTCTGTTAAGGTTAACTACAGATTAGAGCCCCATGTAGGGGGAGAAAGGTCTCATAAGGTATGGGATGCCACCATGCGCCAGGTACCATGTGAAGAAATTTATACTTGATTTATGACTTAATTCTTACCACAATCCCTCTGGCAAGTTACTTTCATTATCCTTCTTCTGTTCTGCAGACACGGAAATATGGGCTCTGGGCCGGTAGTGTGGTCCCCAAGGACATAAACTGATTCAACAGCTATTTGCTGGACATCTGTGAAGTATCACGTCCTGTGCTAGATGCTGGAGCGAATGGAGTAAGTAAAGTTACAGCTCAGAGAAGGAGCTGGACACTAACTGAAGAGCCACACGAAGGGGTATATGATTACAATTGTCCCAAGTGCAGGCCAGGGTGCCCTCGGAGTTAGCGTGCGCCTCATCGGCCCATCAGAGGAGACATCCCCAAGGAAGTGCGGAAGGAGCTGTAATCTAAAGGACGCATAGGACGTAGTGAGGAGGAGAGGGAGGACCATTTCAGGCAGGCAGAAGAGCTAGTACTAAGGCCCTGTGGGAGGAGGGAGTGTGACCCATGTGAAGAGTTGAAAGGGACTTTGAGAGTGAGGGAGTGTCAGGGAGCCATGCAACCAAGGGAGGCCAGTGAGTTTGAGAGGAGCAAGGCTTGGCTGAGCCAGGAAAAACCACACCACTGCCCCCAGCCCTTGTTGTTTACTCTGTCATTTTCCATGGGGCCTCAGGGTTCTACAGAACTGTCTACAGTTGACCGCAGAGGTCACAGGGAGGTTTAGGAGCAAGCGCAGTGCAGGCAGAGGCCAGCTTAGCGGAAGAGGAGGAGAAGAGGGGAGACTGAAACATACCTGGCAGGAAAGGTTGCCTGCGGTGAAGAAAAAAAGAGGTAGTGTTCTTGCCAGGGAGAAAAATGCCAGTTGTGGGACAGAGAGCACAGTCCCAAGGGCGCAGAAAGTGTGTGTATATAGAATGGAGTGGTGGGGGAAATTCCTGGTTCGATTTCTTTCATTATCGAGTATAGCAACATTGGAAAAAATTAAAAAATCAGAAAATCCCTTGAAGGCTGAGGCTTGGATTGACCATCCTCACATCAGCATCCCAGAGCTCTTTGCCGGGTGGAAGGCCACAGGATGTGGAACCACTGGGCGGGGGTCTCTACAGAGCCTCTTAGGTCTGGTGCATAATTACTTTCCATTGGTTTGGATCCATGCCTCTCTGTACAGGGAGGGCCTTGGACAGTGTGGGGAACAGGAGCACAGGGAATTAGACCTTTAAATAGTCATATTATCCAGTCAATTCAGACATTGTGGTCTGTCCAACCTGCCCACAGGGTTGAGACTTCACAGGCAAGTCCATGTAGCCCTTATTTGGGAATCTTATATTCACTAACCTGGCGTCTGGTCCTTCTCAGTCCTTCCAGTTTCAGGATAATCTACTCCACAAAACCTAATCTCCTTAAGGCTGGGCCCCCCATACCAGAATTCCTACCCATCCCACCCTATTCAAGACTAGGTTTGGATAACAGAGAATCTGGATAGTGAGGCACACAGGCACTGGTTAATGGGATCCCACGATGCTATTTGAATGCCTGGTCATCCTGCGGTGCCATCTTTCCATGCACCCATGCCTCTGCTGATCTCTGACCTCATCAGTGAGTTTCTTGGACCCCTTGTAGACCACAGCCACTTGTTGCCAACTGTCTTTTTACCTGTACCTCTGGGAATCAACAGGTACCATCTGGCTGCCCACCTGTAGGTACTCTGATACCTGATGCCTCCCATCTGCCAATTGTCTGTTCAGCCTCTGCTTGAATGGCCACTCTGGATGCTGGATTCCATCTCAGCCTTTTGCCAGGACCACTTGCCTGACACCTGTTTTCCCTCCCCCGGACAGACAGCTTGCTTTCTTGCTTTCCCTTGCCTACTTGCAGTGGGTTCCACCCTCAGCAGTCATGCTGTCTCTGAGTCCTTGAGACCTGGTACCTTTACACCCAGGCCATCCAGACCCTGAGCAAAGCTGGCTGAATTTCAGCAGGGCAGGCCCTTTGCAGACAGAGACTGAATTTATCTTGCTGCCCTAACCTTGGATCATAGCTTACCCATGGTAGATTGTAGGCTTTCACTAAGCCCCACCACATGTTCCCAGCACAATCTGTCTTTCATTTCTTGCTTTGCTTTCTGGCTGTCCACAATTTAATGGCATCTGAACTTTTTGCTCAGTCACTGCCACCTGCCTCTTACTGGGGAAGGTCTTTGTCCCCTTAAATTCAGTCTCTAGCAGGGGTTTTCTACCAAACTGAATGGATTTCCTTGAGCCACAAACCACATCCCACCTGACCGTATGTCATTCATTTCCTGGGGATTCCCGGGTCCATGTTCTTCCTCAAGGACGGCCTCCATCCAGTTGTGGTATTTGGACTATGGTTATTGCTATTGGTATCAGTCCTAGCAGGGTATCTGAGCAACTTACTTAATATTTCTGAGCTTCAGTTTTCTCATCTGTTAATGGTGTTAATAAGCATGTCTATAACACAGAGGTGCTGTGAGGATTAAAAGGTTAAGACACGAGGTACACTTGGAAGAGAGCCTGGGAGACAGGGTGCCCCGGACCAAGCTTAGTTATTACCCCTGCTTCCTGTCTTTCCACACTAGTGTGCTGGGCACAGGGACCCGGCTAGGCTAGGTTGATATTGTAGACCTACTGTCAGCTCCGGGGTGGTTGGCCATCTTAGCAAGATCACTTAGGATCTTTGCTTGGTCTCAAAAACAGAGACCCTACAGGAATCAGAAGGAGTAAAAGGAATAAACTTGCAGCCATCCATTCACTCATTCTTTTAATCATTCAAGAAATATTTATTAAGCCTCTGTTCCATGCAAGGCATTGAGCTCACTGTTTTGCATGCCTCGTCTCCTGTACACATCTCCTTGGGTTGGGCATTTCCCAGGAGCTGGAATCCCCATATGGGGAAAACTGGATCCATATATCCTGCCCCAATAAGTTCTGCTTTGTGAGCCTATGACTCTCCTGTCAGATAGTGGGGTCTGTCCAGGCTGAGGGAGCTGAATGCCCTCCATCCTTGCTGAGGTCTCCACATCCAGAGTTGGAGTGAGAGGGGCATTTAAACCAAATCCTTTCTAGAGCTCCCCCCACCTTTGGTTTCTAGCATCCTTGAGGCTCTGACACATGTTCATTCTCTCTTCCTGAAAGAATGCTCCCTGGACCCCACCCTGCTGTCCTCTGGCCCTGCCTGGCTGCAGCCATGCCTGTGTCTCTCTGCATCTGTAAGACCCTTCAAGGCAGGGTCCCCATCTGTCTGAATTATCCACGTCCTTCACCAATTCAATGCTAAACAAGCACTCTGGGCAAACGGAAAGAGGACACTTTTTCCTCCTGGAATAAAACATACAGCCACAGTCGAATATATGTTGGACACTCTAATCAGATTTGGAAATATGTCTATAATTAAAACTGCCAAATTGAACACTAGTTCTAAAAATTGGTTTCATTAGTAATGGGGGAAACTATTTTAATTCATCAGATTATAGATAGTTTTGCTGCTTTTTAAAAAAGAAATTAATTTTTAAAGAAGAGAATAAAATAAGAAGCTAGAAAATAGCATATCTCAGGCAATAAGTAAGAAAGTTCCACTGAAGTTTCTCATGCCTTCCTCTTTATGCTTCTTTTTAAAAAACAGGAGCAAATGTTCTGCAGTGATAAAGGTGCTAAAAAGAATGACTGGGAGACAAGGATGTCCTTTGGAAAATTTTGTCTTACTAATTTACAAAGTTGCTTGGTTGATTGATGGAAGGATGGACAGCGCTTAGGAAGAGTGAAGAAGTTTTCAGAGTGGCCTGCCAACCGATCTGGGTTGGCAAACATCCATCTGGTGCTTAAGTGGGTATTACTCTAGACCACATCTAAGTGCAGCTGAAAGGCTCAGGGCCATGGTGGCTGTTGTGAGTAGCTCTGGTTGGAGAGGGCTGAGTTCTCTTCTAAATGTAGACTCAGTCACAAGCTCACTGGGGATCAAGGTCAAATTGCTTCACCTCACTTGGTCTTGTTAACTCAGATGGAAAATTGGGTTAGAAGCAGATCACATCCGTGGAGGATAGTGGCAGCTACCCAGGGCAGATTTTATAGGGTAGTGTGGTCTCTGAGGAAGGAAGGATAGCTTAGGTGGATGGATAGACAGGAAGGAGAAAATAGTACAGGCTCTCTGGGGATCAAGAATCCCCATTACCATCAGGAGCATCATGCTGGGAAATCTTTTCCGTTCCCTACTATGAGTTGTTGCCCAAAGTCTCTGCTTCTCTCAGACCCACAGTGAGGATTACTGCCCAAACTTGGGTTGGGCTTCTGTGGGCTGCAGGAAATGGAGGGCATTTGGGGAATGAGCAATGCTCTTGGGATGAAAGGTACTCGATATACGCTTGGCCAATGAAAGCAAAGGGAAGAGGCTCATTTTTCCCGGCCCCATCTCACAGATTAGCTCCAGCTTGAAGCTCTGGTTCCCTGGCTCTTGCTGGAGGGGCTCTGAATTTCTCAGATGAAATTCTGCTCAATACTGATTCTGTCCACAGATGACAGGCGACTGTGTGCTCCTGGCTGTACCTCGGCATCCTTTCCCATCCCTACCACACTCATTTCTGCCCAAGGGATCTGGGGCCCAAGTCCCAGAGGAATGACCATCAAAACTTTCCGTATGAAGTAAATGCACCGTGGGATATTTTCCTAAAGTGGATTTATCGAATCCCTTTCTATGGAGATAGTGATGGAAGAGCCTAAATGAGGTGTGCTCACTCTGTGTACCTCCAGTCAAGCATAACCTCGGAAAGAGAGATAAATTGGTGTCCTCCACTCACCGTAGAAAATGAAAATTTTCTGCTGGGTACCTAGAGCCGGACAGGAAACCATTGATCATCCTGAACAAACATCCTTCAATAAATCTTTATCTCTTCCGAAGATAATTGGGAGGACAGTGGCTTTTGAGTTTACTCTCAGCAATCGCCTCCCTTTCACTCTTCCGGGTGTATTTGTTTTCAAAGCCATAATATACTACATGGCCCCATCCATCAAGGCGGAGGAACCCCAAATGATTTCCTGTTTCAGCTCCAATGTGTCAAGCTTGAAAATTCTCTTAATCCACTGGCTTTGTGAGGTGCCTGGCATTTTCCATTACAAATAAGCATGTCATGTTGCCTCATCCCTCGCAAAGGATGTGTCCACACTACCAACCCCATTTCTCTGTTTGGATTGAAAACCTCCACTCCTTCCCTTCTTTGAATTCACTTATTCAGGTGTTCATTTCACATGTAACCATTACGTGCCATTCACTGTGCCAGGATGCCCAGTGGCTAAAGTGGACCTGGTCACAGATGTGAATGTGCATGACGTCTACCCAAATAAATGTCCCTGGGGTCCCGGCTTCCTTGTCAGTACCTCCTGAGGTGTGCCAAGAAAGGCATTTGGTGGGCCACGTTCATAACCAAACCTATACCTTTTCAGTTCTAAAAATCATTCGAAACATTCAAAGTGTTAATCTTGGTATTTTTTGTTTATTTTCTGAACTCTTAGTTAGCTGTGTGGCTGGTACATCAATATCCTAAGATCCATATTCATGTTTTTAAAAATCTAGGTTATTATAACGTATAACTTTTAATAAAACTGTCCTTACTATAGTAATGCAAATCACGGCAGCCCTGAAAGGTCTATGAATCAAAGCCACCACCTCCCGCCCAGCGGTGGTAGTTCTTTGGTATTCGCACGATAACCTTTAAATAGAAGAGTGTGTTCTTAAACATGCTGGGTCTCTGCAAGGGTTCCTCCCACCACGTGATTAAGAGGCCCAGCCTTTGTGTTGCACTGTTATGTGCAAAGGTAATGGAAAGAATTTTTCATGTGACAAAAACAAATGTTGACTCTTACGAGAAGATTTCACAAGCATCTCTTGAGCGCGAAGGTCACCAATACAATGCAGCTCGTTCCTTTTTGTAAGTGTATAAAATGCAGGAAATGATGGCTCCTATGAACAGAGGGAGATGTCAGATTTCACAATGAAGGCTGTTTCAATAAATTATAAAATAGCAAATGGAGAGTGATGAAGCAAGTTACCTTTAGAGTGGAGATGTCCAGAAAACCCCATGTTTACCAAGTGATCAATGCTAACGTCACCCATCACGGAATAAATTGGCATCCTGTGCTTCCTGATGGGATGTGCTGAGTGAGACAGAATATCGCTTTTATAGTAGTGCTACCAAAAATCACAGTGTGAATCTAATCCTGAGACAAATACAAATTGAGAGAGAGGTTACAAAAAGAGCCTGGCTTGACTCTTCGAAAATATCAAAATCATGAAAGAGAGAGAAAAGAAGAAAAAGCAGTCTGCACTAAACAAGATGGAATGAAAAGCGTGACCTTGGATTAGAGACTGGATTAGAAAAAGAAAGTGATACAGATCAGATAAAGATCTATCTATCTACGGATCCATGCATAATATTCTCTCCGTCTCAACGATGTGTGTGTATCCCCTAAGAACAAGGATATTCTCTTACATAACCATCACACAGTTATCAATTTGAGGAAGGTTAGCACTGACAAAACAAAGTAAAAATATTACCTGATCCTCTATCCATATTCAAATTTTGCTAATTGTCCCAATGCCCTTTAGAGGTGGGATCCGCACACTACAGCCCACCTGCCATCTGTTTCCAGAAGTAAAGTTTTATTGCAATAAAATCATGCCCATTTGTTTACATGTTGTCTATGGCAGCTTTCACATTACAACCACAGAGTTGAGTAGTTGCAACAGAGACCATATGGCCCATAAAGCCGAAAATATTTATTATCGGGCTCTTTACAGAAATAGTTTGCCAACCCCTGTTTTAGAACGAGTTTACTCCAGCTCTCTCCAGACTTATGCATTGCACTCAGTTGTCAGGCCCTTAACAACTCCTTTAACCTGGATTAGTTCCTCCCCTTTTCTTTGTTTCTTAACCTTGACATTTTTAAAGAGCGTGAGACAGTTATGTTGCAGAATTCCGCTCATTGTGGGTCTGTCTGCTGTTCCGTCACGATCAGACTCAGGCATGCATTTTGGGCAGGAGTACAACTGAAGTGACATTGTATTCTTTCCAGTGCATCATATCAAGAGGCTCCTGATAGGGTTTTGTCCCAATATGGATGATGCTGCCTTTGGTTGGTTGGCTGAGGTGGTGCCTACCAGAAGAAAAAAATATTTTGCTCTAAAGCACATTATTAAGATTAGTAACATGCACGTACGGGCTATATATTTGGTGATAACAATCTACCAATATTACATTTTCATTGTTTGGCAATTATGCTGTGGTTATATAAAGAGTGTCCTTATTCTTAGGAAATTTTTACTAAGGTATTTAGGGATGTAGGGTCATTATAATGACCACATATCAAAGGATGCAGCATTCACACACTCACACTGTAAATGTGGAAAATGTTACCATTTGGCCAATCTAGGTAAAGAGTATGTGGATGTCCTTTGTACTATTCTGATAACTTTTTAGTATGTTTACTTATTTTTAATTTTAATTTTAATTAATTAATTAATTTAGGAGAGAGAAAGAGTGCAAGCTGGTGGGGGGCAAAGGAAGGAAGAGAATCTTAAGCAGACTCTGTGCTGAGCGGGGAGCCCAATGTGGGGCTCGATCTCAGGACCCTGAGATCATGACCTGAGCTGAGATCAAGAGTCCGAGGCTTAACTGACTGCGCCAGCAGGCACCCCAGTTTAATTTTTTAAAATAAGGTGTTAAAATAATAACAATATTATATTACCTGGCATACAAGACACAATGGAGTGTCAGAAGACCGTCAAGAACTGGGGTTGAACATGAAGAACATCCTCTTAGTCCTGTAAGGAGCATTTGAGGGGACCACAGTGGATGATAAGGGAGCCCCCAGGCCATTGTCACATTCCCAGCCATGGCATTCACCCACTGCACTGGATAAAGTAGATTTTTATTTAATTGAATAGAATGCCCAGTGCAGTTTTGATTTACCCACAAAAGCTACAACTTCAACAACAACAAAAAAAATCAAGAAGGAAAAGAAAAAGGAAAAAGAAGAGTGACGGTAAAGAATTTTAAGAGAGTTTAAGCAAGCCAAAACATATCAGTTATAAAATTGATGCAAATTAGTAAAGAGTAATGTCTCAGGTAGGGTTCAACACAAACACACTAGAATATAAGGTATCTGCAAACAGATAAGCCTGAAACATAAACTACAGAAGGGACAGAGAGCAGAAAAGCGGTCGCCAGGGGCTGGGGGGCTGGGAAGCAGGGTGGGGAAGTGGGGAAAGGTTGGTGGGGGGCACAAACTTTCAGCTATCGGATGAATAAGGTCTGAGAATCCAAGGTATAACATGGTTACCAAGCATGATAACACTGTATTGTATAATTAAACTTGCTAAGAGAGTAAAGCTGAAATGTTATCACCAAAAAAAAAAAAAGGTAAGTATGTCAGGCAATGGATGTGTTAATTACCTTGATGGAGGAATCCTTGCAAAATGTGCATGTATATCAAATCATCATGTTGCACACATCAAACATCTTACAATTTTATTTGCCAATTACACCTCAATAAAGCTGGGGAAAAATTACAAAAGGGAAGAGTAGCCATAGATCAGGCAAATGAAAATGCAGAAAACAGATGCAGCAAAATTAATAACAGGCAAAAGAGAATGGAAGGGCAGAAGCATAAAAAGATACCAAGAATGTTATTTTATATTTTAAAATAAATAATTCACAACGAAGACATAATATTCACAAAATGAATAGTAAAACATCCAAAAATGTAAAGAAAAAACTGTTAGAAATCTAAAGAGAAATTGACAACACCATAATTATAGTAAAAGTCCAAAATGCAAATTTTAGTGTTTGACCCACTCTGATGACAAATTCTTTTTAAAGATTTATTTGAGAGAGAGAAAGATTTATTTTAAAGATTTATTTGAGAGATAAAAATATGCATGTGGGAGGAGCAACAGAGGGAGAGAATCTTCAAGTAGACTCCCCGCTGAGTGTGGAGCCCAAGGTCAGCTGGGACTCATGACCCATGAGACCAGACCTGAGCCAGACCAAGAGTTGGCCACTTAACCGACTGAGCCACCCAGGTGCCATGACAAAAATTTTTAAAGTTAGAGCTTCCTTAATTACTATTTCAGTATATATCAAATATACTGAATATATATATATACATATATATATATATCAAATATGTATATATGCAGATATACATATAGAGATACACATATATATCAAATTTGTAACTACAGGAAATGACTACAGAAAATCCACTTTTTTGATGCCCCTATCGTATGTACATAGGAAGATCAGATCCAATAGTATAAAAGAAAAAGAACCTCATTGAGTCCAAGAGTAGAAATTCTACAAGTCATAATTGACTTATTAAAGTGCAAACAAAACAATATTAAATAACAACCTTTGACAAAATACCCGCTTAATAATTATAATCATAAAACAACCACTATATTTAAAACTAAATAACAGAGGATTAAGCAAAAACCTTCATTTTTTAATTTTTAATTTTGATTGAAAAATGAAATTAAGGATTCTGTCAAAATTAGTGTCAAGCTATCAATACAGTTCAGATTATCTCACACAAAGCTAGTCTCAAGAAAATTCATAAGCTTATCCAGTGTACTATTAAGTATGAAAAAAACCTGTAAAATAAACTTTCACTCTAGAGGCAAAGAAAAATGATAAATTTCTACAAAAGTCATAGAAACATTTAATAAAACCAAACATAAATAAATTAGACTATGATGCAATAAAATTGAGAAATCAAAGACCTGATTCTTATAAAAGAACAATAATATGGATGTGTCTCTGGCAATATGAAAAATTGCATAAATAAAACACAAAAATATATAACATTATGCATTGAAAGTAGGATATACGCATGAGAATGAATGACATAATTACAATGGAACGCAATATGTTGTTACAAGTTTAATAATATGGGGCTCATTGATAAATGCATGACTTTCTTGAAATATGTAAATTACCAAAATTTATTCAAGAAAAGTTAGAAGAGGAAAATAGGCCATTAACTGTGGTAGAAAATAAAAGTTGTCCATGAACTTTCTCCAAAATGAATGTTCAAGCCAAATCATTCTTTGAAAGAATTTTATTCAATGTTATTTAAACCATCAAAGTATAAGAAACTAATAATACAAATTTCTCAATTAGCTGTATAAAACTAGCATGAAACTGATGCAGAACTTTAAAAAAAGATAACACCAAAAGAAAACCTGTACTCAATCTCACTATGAATATATATACGTGTGTGTATATTCATAAATAAAATATTCAAAACTGTAAAAATGATATACTATAGACTTGCAAGAGTAAATCCCAATAAAACAGTAAGGCAAAGGAATTTGAAATTTTGCAAATTGTTTAATAGGGAAGAAAGTCCAATATGATTATCAGAAAGATAAGCAGAAAGGGAGGTGGGTAGGGGATGGGGTAACTGGGTGATGGTACGTAAGGAGGGCATGTGATATGATGAGCACTGGGTGTTATAGTCAACCAATGAATCATTGAACATTATATCAAAAACTAATGATGTACTATACCTTGGCTAATTGAATTTAAATTAAAAAAGAAAGATCAGCAGAAAAAGGTATTTGATGAAAACTTGCATTCAATATATTATTTTAATATAGATCACCAGGAAGATAAGAAAAAGTCTTCAGTTTGAAATCAATAGTCATCATCATGCTTAAGTGATACACTAGTGCCACTGCCACTAGAGCCCCGAAGGGTCTCAAGTGCACTGCTGTTCCTTACCATTGCTACAGCCAGTGCAAGAATCCAGGAAAAATAAATACCACATGCATACAGGAAAGTGGAAAAGGAACAGGCAGTTGACTATGTGGCAAATCAAAACAATTTATTCAACAAATGTAGATATAGTGAAATTATCTAAGAAAGCTACTTTGCATATAATTACGTTTAGAAATTTATTCTACGATTCAGAAGTAACCATTTGGAAAAAATGAAAGAAGTCCATTTTCGGTATCTAGTATATATGATATCCAGTATGTAGTACATACTGAATATATATCTATATTATAAAAATTAAGTAAGTTATCTTCAGAAATCTTTTGAGCAAAACTGTAAATTTTTACTGAAGAAAATAAACACTTTATATGCATCATATAATATAATCCTTATAAGTAGCCTGTGAGATAGATATGATTATCTCCATTTCACAAAAACAAATACTGAGATTCAGAGTGATTCAGTAACCTGCTCAAAGCCACAGGATTGAACGATCATATTATAGGTTTATTTGAGATCAGTAAATAACAAAAATATGTAGTAACCAATATAGGAAAAAACAATAACGAGCAATAACAGGAAATCCAAAGACATTCAGCAAAGTATTTAGATAATGTAATTATGATAAAGAGAGGTATTTTTGTTACAGGAGAATAGATTGTGTATTGTTAAAATTAAACAATCACTATGCCCCTAGAGAAAAGTATCATTTACATGCTCACTCCACAATATACACCAAAAATTTTCTGATAGGTTATGAGATGATAAATAAAAGCATGAATACAATTAAATAATGGCAAATATTTGTTAAATGTCAGGCTGAGAAAACCCTATAAGAATGATATCAAAGGCAGAATCCATGAAGAAAAACATTAATAGATTTTACTAAATAAAAATGGAAAAGTCATATAGGAAGAAACTCACTATAACTCAATTACAGAAGTAAGCAGAGAACTGAAACAGCATTGTAAGGCGAAGAGTCTATGTCTTTAATCTTCAATTTTTTTAAAAAATGCAAATTAATTAGCAGAAGAGCAATATAAAATAATCCCGCTAACTTATTGTGGGGTTTTTTTTGTGGGTTTTCTTTTTGGTAACTAGGCTAGGTAAAATGTCTTTGCCATTTACAATCACACTATAATGCGCCCCACAGTCTTCCATTCGCCCTCCAGACATGACATTGTGGAAGCTAAGGACAGAGTGCTTATCAAGACAGACACTCTCCTTGTCCTTATGGGGTTTCCATTTCAGTGGGGAGGTAGCCAGCAAGCAAATTCACTGAAAAGTTAGTAAGGCAATTAAAATTACAAACGTGTACAAGAACTATGAAGGTACAGGTAGGAAGTGACCGGGGATTCCTTCAGATAATGTAGTTGGTTGGGGGGGTGGGGGGCTATGCTTCTCTGAGGAGGCAATTGCCAAAATGAAAATGAGATGGAATCTGCCTGGAAGATGAGATTAAATCACCAACAGAAGGTGTTGAGGGAAAAGTATGTGGGCCAAGGGAACAACAGGTATCAGGCCTTGGGGAGGCAGTGGTTAGATGTGTCACAAGAAGGGAACGGAGACAACGGTGGCTGGGTGACAGGCATTGTGGTAAGAGACTATGGCCAGGGCAGAGTTTAGTTTTCATTCCAACTTGATAGGAAGCCTTTTGGAGGAACATGGAATCTGGCTCACCCTGGAGACTGTGTGGAGAAAGCTCAGTGGTGGAGGGACAAGAGTGGCCATGTTGGCTGGAGGCTATGGCAGTGGTCCAGTGTGAGGTCTGTGGTCCACACTGTGCAGAGTGTCAGGCAGCAATGGAAATAAGATGTGATTGTAGGTACTGTGATTCCTGATTGCAGGGAAAAAAGAGTAAAGATTATAGCATGAGAGGTGAGTCTTTCTAGAATTTCCTTTCAACTCTACCTGGTAGATTTTGTTCCCCTGAATGCCAATTTTAAAGGGAATATAGACAAACCAGATGCATTCAGAGGGAAGAAGCTGAGGTGAGCAAAGGGCTGAAAGGGGATGACAGGGGGCACCTGGGTGGTTCAGTCATTAAACATCTGCCTTCAGCTCAGGGCGTGATCCCAGGGTCCTGAGATCAAGCCCTGTATCGGGCTCCCTGCTCCACTGGGAGTCTGCTTCTTCCTCTCCCACTCCTCCTGCTTGTGGTCCCTCTCTCGCTGGCTGTCTCTCTCTCTCTGTCAAATAAATAAATAAAATCTTAAAAAAAAAAAGGGAGGGGGGTGACAGGACTGAGGAAGGTAGGCCTGGTCTGAAGGGAAACCACACGAAGGACATAATCATTGACAATGGACCATGACTTCCATGGCTGGACTTGGATTGGGGTCAGCGGGCAGAAGCTCCAAGAACTTTCTGAGCTGTAGATAATGAATAACCTCATAGATAGAGTAGCTTGAAGAGGGGTCAGTGGTGAGGGAAGGCCTGCAGGTGAAGAAGGGATTTGACCATTCAATAGCACTGTGACAAGATAGCCGAGTTCTCCCTCGCTAGTCCCTGAATATTTGTCATCTCTGGGACTGGCCATTCCATCATTGCAATTATCCGCGCCAAAATTTTGGAGCCCCCCTTCCTTGTCTTCCAAACTCTTCTCTTTCTCTATGCCACTCATTCAAACTATAAGCAAGTCCAGTTAGCTTTACCTTCAGAATGTACCCAGAATCCAGTTACCACTTACGCGTCCTCATCTCAAAGTCTCCCATTGCCCTCCACTCTCCCTTCCTAGGCCTTCATATACCAGCCTACACAGTCTATGGAAAACCTAAGTCAGGTCCCATTACTTCTTTGTTTAAAATCCTCCAACAGTATTTCATCTTATTGAGAATAAAATCCAAACTCCTTGCATTTGTCCACAGGCCTCCTCTACTCCCCTCTGGAGGACTTTATTGTGTCCTCCTCCCTCCACAGCTCCTCTCCTCAGCCACACTAGTCCCTCACTCTTCCTAGAACCCCACAAGCATGGCTTCAGCTCAGAGAAGGCACTAGGCCTCTGCCTGGTGGACTCTTTCCCCAGAGGTCTGGAAGACTTGTTTCCTCACCATTCCAGGTCATTTTCCAATGGGGAAGTCTTCCTGGAAACCTTATGTGGCATCACCTTCCCTCAGTTTCTAGGTGGGCTCTGTGAGGGCAATCAGCTCTCCTTGGTTCATGGCTGTATTTTCAGTGCCTAGGACATTACCTGACCTAAGGCAGTTCTTCTCAAGCGATGGTGGCATAGATGAATTCATCCCAAATATTTCCTAAGTATGTATTAGGAATCAGAAACCACAGAGATGCTGAGGAAGCCAGTCCACGTTAAGAAAGTCAAAGACTAGAGGAAGGGATAAACAAGGAGCAGAGAGGGGCTGGGAAGCAGCCATGCACTGGTGGCCAGCTTATGGATCCTCGCCTCATGGTGGCACCTCATTAACCCTCATGGCTCCATAACATGGGCACATGGTCTTCATCCTGAAGAGAAAGCTGGGGGACCATGGTAGGGTTTCCTTCAGGGAAGTTTTGTAATTTATTTTTTAATTTTTTTTAAAGATTTATTTATCTTAGAGAAAGAGAGAGCACGGGGAGAGGGGGAGGGAAAGAATCTCAGGCAGACTCCCCGCAGAGCACAGAGCCCAACACGGGGTTCGATCTCACGACCCATGAGATCATGACCTGAGCCGAAATCAAAAGTCAGACACTTAACCGACTGAGCTCCCCAGGTGCCCTGGAAGTTTTGTAATTAGAAAGGTTGTTCTTTTTTTAAAAAAAAAAATTTTTTTTTACAGATTTTATTTATTTATTTGACAGAGAGAGAGCCAGCGAGAGAGGGAACACAAGCAGGGGGAGTGGGAGAGGAAGAAGCAGGCTTCCAGCAGAGAAGCCTGATGTGGGGCTCGATCCCAGAACACCGGGATCACGCCCTGAGCCGAAGGCAGACGCTTAACGACTGCGCCACCCAGGCACCCCTAGAAAGGTTGTTCTAAGGGCACCACGGAGCTGGGAGGGCAGTGGGAAGGCAGCAGGCAGCTATGACAGTCCCTATGAGGAAAGATCCTGGTGTGAACTAAAACAATAGATCAGTGGGGACGGAGAGAAAGAAATGGCTTTTAGAGACGAGTGGAGGTGGAACCCCAGCGTTCAGTCACGCAAAACCATAAATCAAGCATAATCCTGGGAGCCAGATATTATTCCCAGAAGCCACCTCATTTTATCTGCTAGAGTTGTTTCTTTTTATCCCTTTCAATAAAAGCAATTAGAAATACTTTCAGAATGTCTTCTTCATCAAAACTGAAGCTGTCATTCGGCACACTCTGGAGAAATAAGCGTGACTCTAAGAACCCAGCCTGACATTCCGTGGCCGGCTCATCCTGCGTGGTGAGCAATAAAACGTGAACAGTGAGGACCCTGCCTCTCCCAGCCCGGGGCCTGAGCCGCAGAAAAAGAAAGACATACTTTGGGGGAAGTAGATTCATTTGCGGATGTGGTGCGTCTTTTATTTCAGCAAAAATCTAAATCTGTTGTCAGACTGAACAGAACGGCCTCTTTCTCCTCCTGCAGCACCGCCCACGCAGCCAGAGCCCTGCTTCCCACCGATCCTGATCCCCGGCCGCTTGCCTTGGCTTCTCGGCCCCATGAAAGTGTCTAAGTCAGAGGGACTTTGACTGTCACATAGAATACTGACATGTGGGCAAATCAGAAGCCACACGGAGCATAAGCCACATGAAGGGGAACCATTGCAAAGTTTGAGAGGACTTTTCTTTTAACCCATGGATGGGAAGAGAGAAACAGACAAGCAAGCAACCTTCAGGGGAGCAGAGAGACACAAAATCCGTGAAGAGCCAGGGAAAGTGCTATATGCTTTGTAGGCGTAACTCCACTTTCTCTGCCCCGCCTGGGTTCCCGGTGAACAAGCCTGGGTTGAGCTGGGCAGGAGGTCCACTGCCTCAACATCACAACTGTAGATTTCCCCGGAAGAAGGTCTAGCCTCCGAAACCAAGTCTTTGGCTAGCTGGGAGACAAGGCAGAACAGAGCGGACCCAAGACTAGACGTCTACCTCAGTAAGGTGGGCTCTACATGATGGAATCCCTGGCAGGTGGGCAACTCACAGTCAGAACCCAGAACAGAAAAGTTGTCACCAGCATGCATTTATTCATGCAACAAACCCCTCATGTGCATTCAATTCTGGGCAAGAAATGTGGCAGAGACTCATTCCTTTCCTGTTTCAGCTTCCCATCTAGAAGCGGGTGTGACACAGCTATCCGAGCAGCCCCCAGAAGATGCCATCGTTTGTACCAAAGACCACGGAGAGCTCTTTGGGCCCTCTCTGCAAAGGTGCTTTCTTTTGTTGAGATGTGGGAGACAACACAACCCGTGACAGGGCGACATGAAGCTGCATGGATTTGATGGGAGAAGTTCTGTGCACTGCTTATCTACACTTTATTTTCTTGCTTTTGAATTCGCAGGTCATAATAAAGCATCGCATGTCCACAGTTCAGCAAGAAGAATTAATTAAGGGGAGACTTTTAATGTAGATAGCAGCTTACTGAGATAATGGAAAAGGCTTTGGTAAGACTTGGCTTAATTGGAATTTCAAGCAATTCCTCTCTTGTTGTACCAGGGATTTTTACTGTTAGAGACAGGATGAGCAAGCTGTTTAAAGAGCTTACGGGCAGAACTGGACTCCGAGGTTTGAGGAGAGCTGGATTTGTCTCAAACAATCAGGACAGCCTCAGAAAACAGCAAGCAGGAGCATGGACTTGTTCTCTTGTCACTGAATGGACATGGATTGCTATAAACCTCTATAGTCCCAGATAACCCAGAAACCAGGAGAAGAACCGGAGGGTCAAGTTCCAGTGCATCAAACTTGCTGCCCATTTCTAGGTATAAATAGGGGATGAGGCAAAGAGGGACCAAAGGCAGAACATGGGCTTTGGAGTTTGAAATGCGTGGGTTTATGGCCCGATTCTCCCTTGGGCATTTCTGATCAATTCCAGGTAATAGTGCCCCCCCCTTACAGGAGCGGTGCAGATATTAACTGTTCACAGAACATGTGAAATGCATAGTGCTCTGCTGGAATTTGTGGCCTTCTCTGGGTAGGACACATCAATGGACAAGACACAGACACTTCCGTAAAGAAGCTTATAGTGGGATGCAGATGGCAGACAAATTATATTGGCCGAGATGAGACCTTTTCCATTTGAGTCACTAACTGATCATTACCTTAACTGAACAAGTGGAAGACAAAGCCAATTGAAATTACTGCCTTTCAAGGACATGACAGGGCTTCAGGGAAGAAGACAGTGGCTCTTTTTGTGGGCTCTCTAAGGTGGGTAGGGGCACCAGAAGAGGTTTTAGTATTGCTTCCGAGTCCACTGCCCCATGGGACAGGTCTTTGCTTTTAGCCTGGGTCTAAATGCTGCTCATCATAAACACCTATGCCTGCAGTTCAATGCGACCATCACAGGGGCTGTTTGCCTGCAAATTAGCTTGATTCACATCTGAATTACCAATGATTACCAATGATTAGTTGATTATGTCTTGACTTGAGCTCCGATTGCCATAAAGTGCTTTATGTCACCCTAAAATACACCCCATTGAAGGCTGATTCTGTTTGCTTCTTGTTGTCTCATTGGGGCTAAACTTTACAAAATCCTCCTAGCACACCTAAGGGGCAGCTTTGGGGAACAAGTGTGTCTTCATGTCTTGCGGCACTCAGTCCATTTACCAGGTCAGGGAGTGCAAAGAGCAATTCCTTAGTTCCAAGATAGGGATAAGAACTCTTTCAGGGGTGGCGATTTCCCAAGTAAAAATAGTATTTCTGTTCTTGTGATAACAAAGAGGATGAAACTGAATCCAGGGCATTGTCCTGAAGCTTTTTCCAAGTAGCAGATATTTAGGACTTTGAAAATAAGCAGTCTTAAATAAGTAAGACCCCAAGGCAAGAAAGAATCCAGAAGAAAATGCATGTACTGGAATAATAACCTTCTAAATATAGCAACACAGAGCTTCCCCAATGCAACAGAAAATTCCACAATGAGCTGTTTAGAAGAGGTCGGATTGTAGCAGTTTATGTGAAGGAGAAATGGACCCATATCTATTATTCTCCTCGATGTATATGCACCAGGGTCTAATATGACTCCATTACTGTAAACAGCTTCCATGTTTGTCCTCTAACTTTATGTGCACAGCAACATTGAGAAGTACATATTTTTATTCCCATTTACTACCAGGGCTGAGAAAGGCAAATAATTTCCCCACGTTCTTGTAGTCAACAATAGTGCAGATCCAGATGAGGAACATGGGCTTTTCCTCCAATTACCAAGAGTTTTTAGTCCATGGTTTCCACAAGACTGTTTTGCTTCTATTCTGTGATTCCCCAGAGCAGTTTCCTGAAGGTTCTATCTTAAAACTCCTAGCAGGACCTCAATCCCAAGATCCTCCCAGCCTAAATGGGGATTTTCAAATGTGAGTGCATGTCAGAGTTGCCCAGAGGGCTTGTGAAGCCACATTCTCGGGCCCTACTCCAGTCTTCAACTCAGTAGGTTGGGGAGGCAGGTGGTGCCCAGAGAACGTGCATTTCTTTTTTTCCCTTTTTATTGCTTCATTGCGATAGACTTTACATACCATAAAATTCAACCATTATAAGTGTTCAATTCGATTATTTTAATAACTTGACCACCTTGTACAACCGTCACCACAGTCTCACTTTAGAACATCTCCATCACCCCAGGAAAATCCTTTATGCCGGTTTGATGTCACCATCAGATCCCATCCTCTTCCCCCAGAAACCGCTAATCTAATTTCTGTCCCTATAGATTTGCCTACTCTGGAATCACCCAGTATGTGGTCTTCTGCATCTGCTTTGTTTCACTTAGTGTAATATTTCTGAGATACATCCATGTGCAGCATGTATCAGTACTTCCTTCCTTTTTCATGGCTGAGTAATATTCCATTCACTGGAGAGAGAGAGAGAGAGAGAGAGAGAGAGAGAGAGGGATACATATATATACATACTACTTTTGTTTATCTATTCACTGACATTTTGCATTTCTAACAAATTCCCAGGTGATGCTGTTCTGGTGACACTTTGAGAACCACTGATTTAGGTCAACATTCCCAACCTTGGCTGTCCAGAGAAATCTCCAGGACACATTTCACAAAATACCATTCCCAGACCTCAACCAGATTCTGATTTAAATGGCCTGAGGTACAGGGTTCAGGACCTGGTACTTTTATAAAACTTCTCAGGTGATTTGACTGCATAGCTGACGCTGAAAATTACATCATGAAACCCTTGCTACTCAAAGTGTTGACCAGCCACAGCAGTGTTTAACCTAGAAGCTTCCTGGAGTACAACACAGTGATTCAACACATCCGTACAACAGTTGGTGCTCATCAGGACAAGTGCGCTCCTTAATCCCCATCACCTATTTCACCCATCCTCCACCCACCTCCCCTCTGGTAACCATCAGTTTATTCACATAGTTAAGAGTCTGTTTCTTGGTTTGTCTTTCTCTTTTTTCCCTTTGCTCATTTTTTTTAAATTTCACATATGAGTAAAATCATATGGTATTTGTTTTTCTCTGACTTATTTCACTTAACATGATACTCTTGAGCTCTATCCATGTCATTGCAAAAGGCAAGATTTCATTCTTTGTTATGGCTGAGTAATAGTCCATTGTATATATACCACATATTTTTAAAATATTTTATTTATTTATTTGAGAGAGAGAATAAGCACAGAGGCGGGGTAGGGGCAGAGGGAGAGGGAAAAGCAGGTTCCTTGCTGAGCAGGGAGCCAAACATGGGGCTCAACCCTAGGACTCCAGGATCATGACCTGAGCTGAAGGCAGATGCTTAACCAAAGGAGCCACCAGGCACCCCTGTACCACGTCTTTATCCATTCATCAGTTGATGGACATTTGGGCTGTTCCATAGTTTGGCTATTGTAGGTAATGCTGCTGTAAACATTGGGGTGCATGATCCCTTTGAATTCGTGTTTTGTATTCTTCGGGTAAATACCCAGTACTGCAATTGCTGGATCATATGGCAGATCAATTTTTTAACTTTTTGAGGAACTTCCATTTTGTTTTCCAGAGTAGCTGCACCAGTTTCCATTCACACCAATAGTGTAGGAGGGCTCCCCATTCTCTGCATCCTCGACAACACCTGTTGTTTCTTATGTTGTTGATTTTAGCCATTCTGACAGGTATGAGGTGATAACTCATTGCAGGTTTGATTTACATTTACCTGACGATCAGTGAGGTAGCGCATCTTCTCATGTGTCTGTATGTCTTTGTTGGAAAAAAATGTCTGTTCATGTCTTCTACCTATTTTAATTGGATTAAATAGGTGATTCTTAGACATATGGGAGTTTGAGAGGTTCTGCTTCACAGCACAACAAAATGCCACAGAGCAGAAGACATGAACAAGGGGAAATTTTCATTTTCAGACTGAACTGTAACAAGGTATAAACAAAAGGCCACTAATGAACAGGTGGTTCCTTTAGTATGAATTGCCAAGATTTGTTCTCACACTGATTAAACTACAGGACAATTGCTGGCCTTACTCTTTGATTCCTGTGGCTACTAAGGAATCCGTCCTTAGTGAAGGAAGCTGGGTTAAACTGCCTGCCCTAAATAGATCTCATTCTTTTTCAAGAGAGCACATTTTTTAAAAGATTAATTAATTTATTTTAGACAGGGAAGGGGCCGAGGTAGAGGGCGAGGGAGTCCTTAAGCAGTCTCCTCACTGAGCTTGGAGCCCCATGCAGGGCTCGATCTCACAACCTTGAAATCGCGATCTGAGGTGAAATCAAGAGACGGCTGCTTAACCAATTGAGCCACGTACCCACCAATTCAGGAGCCCCTCAAGAAAGCACATGTTAATGAGTTCTGTCTGTGTCCATCCTAATGCAGATGGGCTAGGATTCCTCCAACAACTCCTTGTCTGAACTTCCATGAAACCTTAACATCTTGATCGCATTGATTATGACAACTTTTTCGGAGCACCTGTTTAGTTCTGGGCTTGGGGGTGCGGGTATTCAGGCACAGAGACCAAGATGCAGTGTCTACATGGAGCTATTTGCTATACTGAGGGGTGCAGAGACTCCAAGGGACAGGTGATACTCAGCCCCAGAAGGGAAGATGGCTCCCTTATGGAAACACATACTGAGGGGAAAACATAGTAGTCAGGGAAGGCACCCGAAGGAGGTAATTGTTGGCATAATTATTGAATAATTAATAAAAAATTAACTGGGTTAGGATGATAAGAAGGTACAAGGGGCACTAATGAAGCATAGGGAAGAAGTAGGGCAAAGGCCTAGAAACATGAACACTTTGAAATCCTGCTTCATTTTTAAGACACGGATTCGTAAAAAAAAAAAATTATATATATACACACACACACACACACACACACACACACATGCACACACAAACACACACAGAATCTCAAATTAATATTGTTTGTGGAACATCAGGAGAGGGGTTTGAGCTTGAAGCCAGAAATGCTTTCAATACACAGATAGAGACCCAACTATATTTCTAAGAAGGCAGCATGCTGTAAAGAGGTCAAGACTGAACTATATAGGTGTGGGGGATCCGACACATAATGGTCTATGTAGGGTCACTTCCCCTGTCCTCACCCAGGGTGACAACCTGTTTCCTTCTGGAGCCTTGTGACTTGGGGACACCCAAGAACATGTTGTGGGCTGGTGGAGCAGAGAACCAGCCAAATGGAGAGTCTGTTCCTCAGGCCATGAACAGTCCCAATAGGCAAAGGGAACCTAGGCTGGAAGCTGAAGGTCCTGACCACTGGGATCCTAAAATCAGAGACTGAGACACAGGTTCACATTAGAGCCTCGTACTCACCAACCGTGTGAAAGGGTATGAGTTAAACATCAGACATAGGGTCAAGTTAGATATAGATAATCAATCAGTGATAATTTCCTTCTTTGCCACGGCTCCTTTCCATGACAATATTCTGGAAATCATACACAGATTCCAAAGGTCACTTGCACCATTCACTTTCCTTATCTAGTCCGGTACATTCATAGCCTGACCTTTATCCATACAACCAGAGCCTCACACTGGTGACTACAGATCCATGCAGCACTCGAGAATTTAAAGTTTGTTTTCCTTCCCTCCCTGCATCCCTCCCTTTCAGTTAAATTTTCCTGCTGCAGCTGTCTGAATACCGAGGGCTTAGAAGACATTCACAATGAGCGGAAGGGAATTAACAGTCAAGGGATTATTTTATTTCAATCCTCAAAATAACTCCATGAAATATATAATAATATATGATCCCCATTTGATAAGTTTAGAAACATTGAGACGTATTATCTTGCCCAAGACCACCCAGATACTAAGTGGTAGAAACTATTAGTCCAAGGTTTTCCCTAGATCGGGCTGCAGACACTATAGGGACATGAGTTGTCAGATGCCCTAGTTGCAGTGCTGGTTGGATCACTGCCCTCGGAGATAGGCTGTGATAGTCTTGGGAATGGTCCTGGGCATGTGAAATGTTGCCGTGCGTCTGAGCAAATACGAGAGTCGTCTCAGTTTGCTAGGAATGTGTCTTGGACCAGGCAGCTGAGGTGCTGGCCGGTGAGTGTGCTCACTCCCCTTCACGTGTTCATGTGTTCCACTTAGAACCCGTATTGTGGGGTCAATGCAGGACTCAGATCCAGGGAAGGGCACATGAATCACAGCTGCAAAACAATTCCATTTTGTCGGATACCAGCAGGCGAGTTAGCTTGAAAACAAATTATGCGTGCGAAAGGGCTGGATGAGTCCATGGTGGACAGGCCTGGAGTATAGCAAGTTATTTCTTGTCCTTAATTACACCATCCTCTGGTGGGGACAGAAAACAAGGTAAATCTGTTACATTCTGTCCTGAGAGCTGAGACCCCCCTTTGATTATTTCAACTTTTAAAATACTTATGTTGTTCGAATGAATGTGATTGTTGTTTTAAATTTGTAAATTAATATAATTAACGACGAAATCCTAACTGAAGTGTGGGATTACATTTATTTGGCATCTACTCCATTAATGTCTAGCATCTAAAAAGCATTGTTAATCGTGTGCACACTGTTAATTATCTCAACATGTTTAATTGCTGTTTTCTTAAATAACTAGTAGGCCATATGTAAATGATCTTTCAAGCATTAACATTTCATTTTGTGAAAAACTGAAGCACTGATTGCGTGATACATTAGACTGAACATGATCTTGGGGCCATTCATGCTGTATTATGAAAATGGGAAACGCTTACCCCTTACCACCCCAACCTAAGACCCCAATGGCTTGGAAGCCAAACATAACAACACTTGCAAGTACTACGGAATTGTCAAAAGAACAGTAAATCTGCAACATAAATTGTGAAATGTATGTTAGAATTATATTTTTCCGGTTAATTTGCAACTTTTTGTCATGCTATGAAACAAAAATAATGATTTCTAATATTCAGGGAGCACTCACTATATTCCAAACCCTGTGCACAAGCTTAGTGTATTTTCTTCTTTTTTCCTCTCGTTCTCTCTCTCTCTCTTTCTTTCTTTCTCTTTCTCTTTCTTTCTTTCTTTCTTTCTTTCTTTCTTTCTTTTTCTTTCTTTCTCTCTCCCTTTCTTTCTTTCTTCTCTCTTTTTTAAGATTTATTTATTTACTTACTTGAGAAAGAGAGAGCATGAACAGGGAGAGGGGCAGAGGGAGGGGGCAGAGGGAGAGAATCTCAAGCAGACTCCCCACTGAGCTCTGGGCCCAACTCAGGGCTTGATCTCACAACCCTGAGTTCATGATGGGCACTGAAACCAAGAGTCAGACACTTAACCAACTGTGCCACCTAGGCACTACAAGCTTAGTGCATTTTCACTTTTCATTTCATTCTCCCAAAAGACCTATGATAAAGATAATGTGATTATCACCCCATTTTATAAAACCCAGGCAGGGACAATTAGATAACTTGCCCAAGGTCACATACTGGTGTGGTGGCCATTTGGGATGCTTGTTTAATATTTCCTAGTTTCCTCCTTTCACGTGGGATTGCCCAGAGCCACATGGGTCTGGCATAAAGCAAGAGTCATAAACACAAGCTTTAGGAGGCCAAGAAAGACCCTACCAGGATCTAATCCTGTCCTGTCAAAAATAGGTCAGTGTTCTCCACCAACTTCCAGGCATAATATGGATCATGCTCCTGTGTGACCGCTTTATAGTGCTACTGACTAATGGGGTGCAGTCCTGCCTTGAGTGAGCCTATTTGAAACCCTGTAATGTTTCACAACCCTCTGATTCTCTATGTACTGTTCATTCTGCTTTGGAGAGAGTTTATCTGCACACCCCTACCATCACCATCAGCCCATCCCACCCTGCTTGGAAGGATCCGAACTATTCTTCAAAGCTTAGTTCACAAGTTCCACATTCTGTAAAGCTTTTCCTAATCTCCCCAAATTGTGTTACTTGATTCTTGTGTCGAATGTTTCTCAGACAATAAACTTGCTGGCTGTACCTACCATATCGTATTTCTCCATGTAACCCTAGGACCTAGCAAGAGATCCATGAAGTGTCTTGAATGCACGAGGAAGGGCACATAGGAAAGGAGAAGGAAAGTAAAGGGGAAGAGGGAGAAGTGGGAAAGGAGAGAAAGAGAAAAGGAGGAAAGAAAAGAAAGCTTAGGTTCCAGCCACACCCACTTTGTAGTGCTGGCTGGGGCACAGAGCTATAGCCCAGACAGCCCCAAAAGGCTGTCCCCAGTGTGCAGAGCTGCTTTCTCTGTGACCATCCTATGACTACTGCCCAGAGGCTGGCAGTATCTGGGGAAAGAGGCTTCTCCCAGGATCCCTGAAAGATTGTTGCAGTGTCTGGGGTTCTGGTTGACAACAAAAATGGCTTATGGCAGTTATTACTTTCTACATCAAGAACTCAGAGCAGTCATGAAACTCCAACCCTCTCTAATCACAGCACCCTGCAGCCTCTGAGATCTGCCTTGAAACCTGAAAGCAGCCCCCCCTTGAATATCAGTATAAGGAAAATATCATGGTACTCCTCAGACAGCTCTGGAACTCCTGGCTTGTGTTCTAGGAACCAAGGGTATAAACTCTCCAGAACATTAGAATCTTTATTCTAGAATCCTGGGTTCCCTGTCAAGACAAGTGGGGCCTCCTCTAAATGGTTAATATGGCTGAACTATAAATTATAGATGGTCTGACTGACGTCTCTTTGTCAGAGAAACTTCGAGAAGGAGAAGTCTTTCAAACCTAAGACCAAGCTCATTTCCTGGGGCTAAAGGCTTGGAAACTAGGACTTGCCCAAGCAACCAAATGCTGACAGAAATTGTAGTGAGGCAGAATGGAGCCCTTTATTTAGAGAAAATCTGGACCTTTCCAGTCTTTAGTGCACTGACATGGCAGGGGGGTGTTGCTGTGCTAAATGTTTTTTGTTTGTTTGTTTGTTTTAAGGTTTATTTATTTGAGAGACAGTGAGCATGTGAGTGGGGGGAGGAGCAGAGAGAGAGGGAAAGAATCTCAAGCAGACTCCCAGCTGAGCACGGAGTCAGATGTGGGGCTTGATCCCACAACCCCAGGATCACAACCTGAGCCAAAGGCAAAAGTCCGATGCTTAACTGACTATGCCATCCAGGCGCCCATCCCCTGCTAAATGTTTTACACAATTATCTTATTCATCCTCATAACAGCAACAAATTCATTTTCAAATTTATTACGCCTGATTTACAGCTGGGGAAACTGAGGCATAGGGCCATGGCACTTGTAGGGCTGTGGGAAACAGATATTGAGATAGAATTAGGAGTACAAGTTACTGTGAAGTCACACATGAGAAAGAACCAGGAAGGCAGCAGGACTGGTCAAGGGGAGTCATTGGGCAACTGTGTGAACTAGACAAAGACTAGTGCTAGTCCAACGGGGAGCACAGCAAAGACTGCCCAGCAGAGGAGGACCCTGCTAAAGGAACCCCTAGACCCCTGCACACCACTGTGCTTAGTCACGGGCAGGGGCTGCCTCTGCAGTAGTGTAATCTTGGTCTGGAAGTCGAAGTAGACCCTGCTCACAGCTGGAAAGTGTCAGCTCTCCACAGTCCTCTCTCCTGAGCAGGTGCCCCCAGGTGAAGGGGAAGCTGAGATGCATATCTCCACGTCTGCCACAGGCAGTGAAACTTTCCCAATCTAATAAATGGTAGTGAGCGGTGGGGCCAGCATCTGAACCTAGGTGGTCGGACTCCAGCCCCAGCCCTTGTTGCCACGGCTTTACTATATTTGTCTCTAGTGCCAAGTTGCCAGTCCAGAAACTGCAGGTGCTTCCACCTCACTTCTCCGCCAAGCTTCCCTGTGCCCACTCGGCCCATGGAAAGGACCTGTGAGTCTCTCAGATGACCAGGACAGCTCTGCTGCTGGCCACCAGTGTAAAGTCCCAATGTGGACTTTTTGCCACTTACCCTTTGTAGCTGCAAAATATGGGCCCCAAGCTCTTTGCAAAGATTGCCTGCTTTGTTGGCAGCTCTCTCTCCTTCCTTCCCTTCTAGGTCTGAATCACCCTGCTTTCCAGCCTAAAGTTTTCCAGGTAACAGGAAAGAAAAGCTAGTATCTTAGCCTTTGTCAATATCTTGACACATGAAACGCTCTCTTTATTTTTGCAGTTATTCTACTGGTCTTGTGAACCTCCTTTTTCATATCATCCCTTCTTTCAAAAAACTCAAGAACTGGTCTGAAGAAAATACTTGTGCCTACCTCATCCCATCCAAAATCAACCCTTCTGGCTGCCCCGAGTCCCAGCATCTTCCTTCTCCTGGTAAGGTGCGACATTTACATCGGAATCTTACCGTGAATTAAACTTCAAAGTGCCCAGTAGCTGCTCTCTCTCTCCCAAAATGCCTATAGAGCCCTTCTACAAATAAAACCCTTGGTGGCCAGCCCTGATACAGTGCAACATGGCAGGCTACCTGCTCGGATGGAGCTGCAGAAGAGAAAGAGCCCTGGAACCCTTGCTACATTATCAATGAGCTGACCAAGGAGCCATCAGAGAAAGAGATGGAGAGGCACTTAGGGGAGATTGCCCCCTACCCTGATTGGGTATTGAATAGTTTCCAGATGAGGATGACTTTCTACACAGTGGTTCTCCTACCGAGTCAGCTGTCAGCATAGTAATGTGATTCCTGTGCAGCCCCGAGTGAATAATGATAACCTGGCACAGACGCAATGACGCATTGACAATTTCAGGGCTGCTTCTGCCAGCCCCGTCCTCCCCAGCCACTCACAGGTTTCAAGCCTCAGTCCTATGTGGTTTCTTAATCTTTCATGACCCAGGGAGGGGACAGCCAGCCAGCGGGGGTGTGGCTCTTGCTTCCGTAAGGTCATTACGAGCATGATGGAGTTGCACCTTGAATATCCTATCACCCTTCCCATATGGCAGCAAGGCGTGGAGTCTGTCCACAGTGTGATACTGTTTTTCCCAATTGTTTTGACATTGAGGCTAGGCCTGCAGCAATAACCCAATGGAAAATGTAGCTAAAGAGATGGTAACGTGCCACTCGGGAAATGAAGCCGCATCAAAAATCTAATTTCCATGAACAAATTTTCAGAGCACTCACTGATGGGACAATCATAGTCACCTAAATCTTTAACTGAGCATTTACAAACTATAATTCCATTAGATTTTAAACCAGACTATACTTGCAAATGTGTGTTCATAGAAATCTAATTAAAATAACCCGATACCATATCATGTGAGAATTAAAAAAAAAAGAAGACTATAAGCTACAGCACAAGAAAAAGCTATAGCTCTATTTTCCCTGGTGAATATTGAACCAAAGAGATCTTAAAGCCCTATTGGAAATTAGGATAAAACCTGAAAAAATTTTTGTGTGCCAATTTTAATCTTCCTCTTATGCAGGGGCATTGTCTTCACGTCTGTTGTGAAGGGCACACTCAGGGCCCAGTGTCTCCTTAGGGACCTCTTGCCTCGATCTCTGAACTGGGCCTCAGTGCCCAGTGGGGAGATCAATCACTCAGGCATCTCCTGGGACACCAGGTCAAGTGGCAAAAGTTCACTCTCCAGGATTCCTGGTCCTCAAGACCTCTGTGGCATCGATTGTCAACTTGACAAAGCAGCTGACTTTTTGTGTGCAATCCGCAGACAGCATAAAGCAGAGCAAATCACGAGAGGCCAACATTGAACCTCAGGCTTTCTCAAGAGGAAGAGTGATGGGGCATCATTCGGAGTAGGAGAAACTGCATATATCCAGCACCATTTAATAACTGCATGAACAGGGACTAGTTGGATAACCCTTCAGACCTCTGTTTGTTCATCTGTGGATGGGGTGGTTGCCCCATCTTGCATGCTCAGAAACGCTCCTCATCTGAGGGGGCGGCAAAGGCTCCCTGAGCCTGGAGCTCTGAGATGCGAGAGCAAGAGGGAAGCAGGGCACCTGGTCAGGACTGTTCCTGAGGGATGGTGTGGCTCGGGAGGCCCCATAGCTCTGTCCATAAGTTACTAGAGGAAACAGGTCTCTGTCTCTGCCTCCACATGGGGGAATATAAATGGCACCAGCGTTAGGTGGCAGGGGCAAAGCCATTGTCCAACTGCTCATTATTCGGAAATCAAGTGCAATTTTCTAATATGGAGAAATTGCAGGTTGATGATGTGATCCCAATGGAAACAAAATATAGTGGCTGATCCCTTCCGTCCTTCAAAGCCTGGTGTCAGCAGGGAATCCCTTTGCTGAGGGTTAAAATATGATGGTTTGAAAGGGTAGACTTTAAAACATAAATATCAGGTATTTGTGTTTTACTTTATGGAAATTCTTGACCATTTAGCTGTTTGGTAATTGCTATGCAGAGCTGAGTAAATATATGGTGAGTTCCAAATCATTCAGTACTAAGAAAATGGATATCTCCCTCTTTACCCTTGTTCTCTCTCTCTCTCTTTCTTTCTGTGTGTGTGTGTGTGTGTGTGTGTGTGTGTGTGTGTGTGTGTGTGTGTGTAACTTTTCCTTAGAACAAGTTCTCTGGACACTGTGGTTTTCCATTCTCTCTAGCTATGACTGGAGGTCAGCTAGAATGTTGTGAAATGTCAGAACTGCCAAATAGCCTCCTTAATTTCTAATTCAGAAACATTGACCAAAGTGATGAGAAATAGGAAGGAAACTGGATTTCTCTGAGCACTAGTTGATTTTTCTCATTACTCCAGCCCTTTCTCCAGAGCACATTGGACATCTCTACAAATAAATACTTGCATTCCCTCCCTTTCTCTCCATTGACAGCTATCTCCAGGGTGGGCCAGTGACGAGGCAGGACCTACTGGGGGGAGGTTGACCCAGATGCGTTGCTATGTTGTGATTCAGGATCTTTGCACAGGCCATGCCTTCTGACCGGGAAACTGCCCCTACCTGCCACCCTTCTGGCCAAATTCTCTGTCATCCTTTAGATCTCATGTTAAATGCCACACCAGCTTTATCTGACCTCTATAAACCCTTGTGATTGGTTTTCACTGTACCCTGGACTTCTCCTTACAACTTATCATGAGGAGTAACAAAGGGATGGAATGGCTGGCAGGAGCCAGAGAGCAAGAACATGGGGGTCTTAGAAGGCCAAGGGAATCAACTGCCATTTAAATGATATGCACATAATGGTTCAGCCTCCTCTATAACATCAAGATAAGCAAGGCATGTGGGGGGCAACTTCCAAATAAAGATAGGTGGGATGGGCCTTTGGGGAAACTTATTTCTGTCTTCTCGCTCTGTGGAAATTTTTATTCTCCAAGCATCCGATCACTGCCCCAGACCCATTTTTATACTTATGTTGTATTTCAACCAAATTCTGCTAGATTAAATAAAATATATTCTGCCAGCTTTAAGATAATTTTCTGGCATGGATGTATTTCAAATTCCTGACTCATCTTCTTTACCTTTGTTCTCAGAACCTACATCCTCTTACAAGTTAACTCAGCTCCTGAGTTAACTTGTGCTCCTTGATGCTAAGGTGTGCTCCTTGATGGCTTTGTGCACGCTGGCTCTGTCCATAGCTGGGGTCTGGCCCACCGCCAGCCATTCTCAGCTAGACCTTAGAAAAAGTGGTCAGGCCTTAGTTTGTGCTCTGGGCTTTAGGGGAGAATTAAAATCCAAGAGAATTAAAAACAAGACAAGGTCTCAATCTTTGAGAGGTCTGATCTTTAGAATAAGTCGTTTTATTTCTCTACTGTGAGGCAGACACTAACCTCTTGAATTAAATAACCAGAGCTCCAAACCACCTAGAGCAAGAGTCTTAATGACAGGTTCTGAGGGTGAGAGAGGAGCTCCTGAGTTTAGAATTAATCCTGAGTCTGGCGTCCAAAGTCAGACATCTTCATCTGTGGGTAGGTGCAGGTGGTATGTTCTCATGATGCCGCCATTTTTGTATCTTGCCAGGTTGGCTCTCCCTCTGATGTCCAAGTCACTCCTGGGGATTACTGACTCCTTCAAGAGATCAGAAGCCTCAGACAGTGTCATTTATTTCTAAGGGAAGTTGTGGCAGGTGATATGAGTTGCTACGTACCAGGAATGACTGCATGTGGAAATGTGCCTTCCTCACCTGATAAGGAGTGCTACCCAACAGTTCCTCTGGGCTTTCACAGCTCATTATCACCTCGTTAGAGAGGATTGCAGGTTAAACTCTGGCACCAAAAATCCACTGTAGATTGGTCCTTAGTGACATGATTATTTGTGTTCTCCTCTTCAGAATTCAATTTACATGCTAATTACCTTTTGTGCACCTAAGTACGTTTAACACATTTACCTGTATATAGAAGTGATTCTCTTCTTCCTCCTTGAACTCCAATTTTGTTACGTTACCATCTCACTGAGAAGCAATCATACTCCTTGGGCCTTTTTAGCCCAGAATTGGAGGCACTCCTCTTTCAAAACTCAGGAAGCCAGGCTCATTAATTTCGCTTCCAGAAATGAGAAGCAAGGACAGAACTGTCTGCATTCCTCAACACGAGAGGGCTTTTTTCCTGCCTGAGTCATTTTGCAAGGCAATATGGAAATTGGTTGTCTAACATTCAATCCTGGAGATCAAGTGACTTCTCTCTATCCAAATGTGGCTCCAAAGTCTTCAAATAGTTACTAAGGGAACCATTTTGGCCTCTTTAGTGTGTTTGTGTGCAAGTGTTCTGAAGCACAAAATGCCAAACTGTGTGCATTAACCGAGGTCTGCTCCGTTGCAGATTTTACTCTACAGTTTTAATTCAAATGTAATTGACCATGACAATGCTGAAGGCGCTAAAACTCGCCCTTTCTTGGAATTAACTACAAAACATTTCACCCATTGGTGAGATATGCTGCATAGGAAAGAAAGACTTATGCAAACATCCTGTTGAAAATTCATAGGAAAATTTCCGGGAAAAGCGTAGAAATGGAACTCAGAGGATAGTGGCACAAAAGTGAGGCCCAAAGACCACGTGGATCAGCTCTTACTCCTCTTTGATTTCCATCCTACATAATAAGACGGACTTGCTGTGACAAGACGAGCTGCTCTTGTGATGCTGCTGCCTCCCAGTTGCCTTGATGCTGCTTTTCCCTGAATGATTTATAGATTCCACCCACACCAGGCATTCTACTAGGGACCTCAGTGTGGGAGTGAGAAGAAGGATGACATATTTGGGATTCTATGAAACCACTTTCAGCATTTCTCCTAAATTGGATCCTGTGAGTCTTTCTCGGAAAATGTAATTGAAATTGGAGTCTGTATCTCCAGTTGAATAAGACATCATATGAGAAACTTATCAAGACCCCGAAAGGCCAAATGGTGTTTGGATGGGTGTTTCAGCAGGGTGAGAAAGCCCTGATGTTGAACATGGGGTCTTGGAGACACCTCTTAAAGCAAGAAAGTGCAACAAAGCCACTTGGGATGACTTCAGGGGATGCCCTGACCAGAAAGCATTTCTTGACCACCACCATCCCCACCCCCACCCTCTGCCCCAAATGACTTCCCCAAACGTGCCACATAGGACTCCTCAGATTTCTATCACAACAGCTATGAACTAACTTGCACTTAACTTTTTACACAAGTATCTCTCTCACCAGAAAGAGAGCTCTTCAATACCGTAATTGTGTTTCCTTTGGCTTTATCTTTCCATTATCTTAGCACTTAGTAGGTATTCAATCAATGCTTGAGCTGAATAATAAAAGACCATCTATATTTCCTATGATTTATGGAAATAAGCTCTTGTTCTATTCTTTGCTTAGTAAGTTTACTTTCCCGTGCCCCCATTTCCCAGGCAGGTTAGTCTTGAAGGAAAATCTCTTACAGCCTCTATGTGACGCTCAGTTCTCTGTCCCTTGCTCCAGTGAGTACCACCACAGACTCGTGCGTCCAACTGATGATGATATTATAGTGTCTGCTATCGTGAAAGGAAACTGGGGCATTCCACTTAGAAATCCACCCAGTTTCTGAGTTCCAGAGTTATCTGGAAGAGGGTTAAACAATCTAAGGCAAGTGTCTGTCTGCCATTGAAGAAATGGAAGAACCACAGGTCTGGACAGTTACGGAAGGAGAAATGATAGTTATCGCTAGTTGACCCCCAGGCACCATCCAGGTACAAGATTCCAGGAAAGCATCCCTTGAGTTTTCGTAAATGGTGTTGAGCAACCCCCTTAACAGACAGAGTCTATGCCCTGGAAGCCACTTGACTCTGGAAATTCTCACACTCTCACCATCTCTTGTGTAAAGAGATGAAGCTGGCAAAATCTGAGTTAATGAAGTAGGGGAAGGTGGGAGGTTGGGAGTGGATGGGGTAACAGGAAGGGTGGTGGTGTTTTGAGGGTAGGAGACCAATACAGAATACCTCTTATCTTATCCTCCATTCTCTGCTGCTGAGAAGTTACTGGACATTTCACAGATTGGCTTCAGGCAAGTAGGGCTTTATGGCTTGTCTAGCCTGATTTCCCCAGAAAAACTCTGCCCAGGAGTGAGCATGGGAGGGAGGTGATCTATGATGGGAAAGGGACCTATTATTTCCTGAGCTCCTACTATTGCCAAGCATTTTACACGCATTATTTCATTTAATATCCACAAAATCTTAGCAGTTAATATTGTTGTCTCCATTTTACAGAAGAGAAAACTGTGGCTCCTAAACAATTTATGTTAAGATTTAAAAGTCATTATGTAGATGAACTGACTGCACTGTCTCATTCCAAAGCCTATGGTCCATTCATTTTATGAGGAGAGGGGAAAGGCAAAAATGAAAAAATGCAAGGACAAAGAGAAAAGAAAGAGAAGAGAAAATGCAGAAAAGAATAATGGACTAGTGAGCCCCTTGTCCTGAGTCTGTATTGGAAGGAGGTCTCAGGATAAATGACAATGAGCAGATCTACTGGTCTTCTGATTCTTCCTGCCTTACCTCAAGCTAGTTCTCATCTATATTTGGTTCTTCGTTTCTTTCAGGAGGTCATCAGAATTTTGGTGAATTTCTGTACCAATATGATTGATGAAATAGGCACAATGAATACAAAAAAAATCACATTAATTTTTAGGTCATTCTAGTAAGTACGCTTATAGCTTCATAAGTTGCAATTCCTTATGGCAGAATGATTGTTTCATAACAACCATGACTTTTGTCTTGAGTCAAGGGGCATGACTTAGGACTTGTTCATGGTCAATGGTCATGGTCAATGCACACTGTCTAATCTATCCCTGGACTTGGGAGTCAGGAGTTTGGGTCCTGGTTCTCATACCCATCACTGGTTGAATAAGTTCACTTAGGAAAGAATGTTGAGATCCTGTTGTTTGTCATAGTCACTGAAACATCATTCCCAGATTGATTTTGCCTTTTTAAACTTGAATATATTCTGATTATATTGTTTTTTAATTTTAATTTAGCCATGTCTGTGCATTTTTTTATTGAGAATGCTTTTACTTATTCTAAGATTAGAAAATTCTCCTTCATGCATAAACTTTGTAAATTTTAATTTCTATTTTAATCATTTTTTGTGCAATTTTTAAAATATTTCAGTCCATAAAATTCATTTTGCGATATTGTATGAGGTAGGGATTTCATTTATTCTAGCAATGGTTATCAAATAATCAACCTTGTCCCTATTGATTTATGATGCTTCTTTTTAGGCTGAGGTACTCTTTTTCAGCTCAAATTTCTCGTCTATTATGCTATACTCTAGCCATTCTGGCTCATTTTATAGAGGGAGATCTTCTATAGGAATGTCTATAATTTATAAGTGGTTTCCCATTATTTGCCTTTTCCATCTCTCTCTCATTATTATTCTCTTTTGTCTGTTCTTCCTCCCTTCCAGGCCCTTCCAGCCAACGCTATAAATCTTTGTCTTCCTGCTATCATCCTTGGCCCTTTCCTCTGATTTCTGGAATAATTTCTCAAATATTTCCATCAACATTAATTCCATTTTATACACTGTCAATTGTATTCCTTTTTGATCCCAATGCTAATTTTAAACATGACGTATAAAGTGAATACATAAATAAGTAAACCTGACTTACAGCTTTTTTTGGGGGGGGGTGTGGCAAACTTTAAAATTTTTAGCTTATGCTATTTTATCTCAAAATTTTGCCTTTTTATCTCACCTATTCTCTCTTTATATGTCATTTTCTTTTTTTATGGTTCCTCTTTATCTTACTGAGAATACAAATCAGATATTTTTTATTTTTATTTATTTTATTTTATTTTATTTTATTTTATTTTATTTTATTTTATTTTATTTATTTTTTAAGGATTTCATTTTATTTATGTGACAGAGACAGCCAGCAAGAGAGGGAACACAAGCAGGGGAGTGGGAGAGGAAGAAGCAGGCTCCCAGCGGAAGAGCCCGATGTGGGGCTTGATCCCAGAACGCTGGGATCATGCCCTGAGCCGAAGGCAGACGCCCAACGACTGCGCTACCCAGGCGCCCCAAATCAGTATTTTTTAAAAACATGATCTATTTTCACAGCAACTGTCCAAGATATGTCTTTCCTCTGAGTCTACCACATCTGTTATGCTGCAGAATTTTCTCATAAGGCACAATATTACATATAATGAGGCAGCAAAATAGTTGGCAGAGATCCAAATCCTCTCAGCTCTTTCTTTGTAGCTTGTTGCCTCTGAAAGTTCTCAGGGAAAGACTGCAGAGAACACACTCGTATCTAATTTGTCAGTAGTCTCTACTTGGCCCATCTACTTGGCCCATCTACATGGCACTCTCGGGTAAGAGGTAAGCCCAGGTGTCTGGCCCCAAGGACACAGAAGAAAGTTGAAGTTTTGTACATGACCCTTTGCCCTCCCCCCACCCCAAACCAGTCAGATGCCTCCATCACTCAACTTCTCCAAACCTTTAATATAATAGTGAGCATGTGACTTTCCAAGAAAGAGAGAACGCTATTCCCCCAGGAAATGTCCTCAGACAAGTGTACCACCGTTTGAAGTCTAGATCATAATGAATGATAACACCCACCATTGGCCAAGCACCTACTGTATGCAAAGCACTGAGGAGTTTGCTAACACAAATCATCACTTATCGTCAGAAAGGGGAGGTTGTGTTATACCCATGCTACGGCTGAGGAAACTGAGTCTCAGAGATGTTAATTCTTAGTCAAGATCACACACCTTTATTCCAGTAAAACTGGAATTCGAGTTCAGATCTCTTTAATCTCAAACTGACTATATAAGCCAATAGACCTCCAAATGCTAAATAAAATAACCACAAATGTCCAAAACCAAAACCAAAAACCCTCAGACCATATGTGCTCTGTGATTGGTCGGCCAATTTATATCCGTCCTTAAGACAAATAAAAGAAAATAATTTAGAAATATGATAGTAGAGAGGTCCAAGAGAGGGCATTTACCACTTCATTCCAGATCATCTGCAGAAAGATTGTTTGCATTTTTATCTACCCAATTTTTCTTGAGCAATTGTCAAGTATTATCTCTAGATCTAAATTAATTAAAGTTGGCCAGAGGGGACAAAGACAAGGAAACACATTTCACAAGAACATATTAGATGCTGTTACCCACCGGTGCTGCTCTCAATCATTGAGGGAGTCGCGGAGGGCACCATCGAGCTGATTTTTATTCTCTGTCTTCCCCCGTAGTTCATATTCCTATTATCTCTGGCATCTCACATTCTTTCAGCTCTTCCATTTTAAACGGGCACATCTATCCCCAACCAGCTCTCCGCCTCTCTCCATCCCTTCCATGATATTTTAGGGAGCCGAGACAGGATTCCCTGCTTTTAATTTGTTGCCTTTCATTCCCTCCCCACGGCATCCCGACTCCTGAGCCCCCTCTCCATTAAACGGTTCAGGCAAAAGCTCTACTTAACTGACTAATAATCAAATGCAGTGGGCCCTATTCAGTTCCCATCTTATTTGGTTTCTCTGCAGAAGCTGACCCTGGTGTCGACCCCATCATTTCTGAAAACTTCTTTCCTTCCTCGATACCTTTGATGTGACTCTCTCTTGCTTCTCATACCTCGGACAGCTCTTTTTTTTTTTTTTTCTGTTTATCAAGCCTTCTTCCTTTTACTTCTCTAAAATGATTCTCAGTATCTGTCTCTACCTACTTAAAACTAACCTTATGAATACCAATCTTTTCCCAACTCTTAGCTCCTGAATCAATGAAATCTCCAGTTACCTACTGAACACCTGCATTTGGATATCTTCCAGCTGTGCTGACACTAACAGCTGTAAAGTCCATTTCATAGTCTACCCCTCAAACCTGGAGTTCATCCTTCGCCCAGTTTTGTGAAAGCGGTCTTGTGAGCCAGCTGAAGTACTCAAACCAGACAATCTGAGGGCTGCTCTGAGCTACTCCTTTTTGGTTGTTCCCCTCTTCTGCGCTCAGCCGCAAGGCCAGCAAACCCATCTCAACGGCCTCTGTCCTCCTCCAGGTGAAATCACCTCTCAACAGCACTGCCCCAACTGCTCACCAAATACACCTCTGCCTCTCCTCTTTGTCCCTCCCACATTTCCTCCAATGTCCTGTCAAGATGACCTTTCTAAAACACGAATACTTTCATAAAACTCCCTGATAACTAGGAATCTGATAGCTTCCCACTACCACGTTATTATGTTGCAAATTTCCATGGCACAAAGAATTCTTAATATACTGGCTTCAGGTTGCTTTTGCAAATTCACCTTTCTCCTCCTCTGAGCCCTCCTGTCTATGCATATCATAACTCTCCTCATTGCCTGTAACACGCCGTGAAACTTCAGAACTCCATGTCTGTGCTCATACTGCTTTCTTTCTTTATTATTCAACTCTGTTAAGACCCATTTCAAATGTCACATCCTTTCTGCTGTTCTCTGGGATCCTCAAAGGAAATCGATTGCTCACCTCTTCTCTGTGCACAGTGTCAGCATAGTGCCCAAACACAAGCTGTAGTATATAACTGGAAGGACTGCTTTTCACTCTTGTATCTCAGTATTGGTTAGACTCCATGACTGACTTCTTTACTCTTAGGTACTAATAATTTCTCTTGTTTCTTTAGTTTGCAAACATAGCCTCAATTCAGAAATTAGAAATGTCAAGTTCCAAAAATGTAATAATCTTCAAACACATTATCGGCTACTTGCAGTGGAAGAAGCAGCCACAGTTCTTCTCTTTTTATTAATCTTTTGAGGGAGACCAAAGAAGAAAACATGACAGGGAAGTTCTTACTAGAACTGGCAGCTCTACCAAATGTCTTTGCGGCCACAGGCCCCCCTGGCAAATGTGGACAGTGACTCCCTTGGGTATTTCTGCAGAACTTTGGAGGCCCCCACTTTTCCACAGTGCACTGTTGTTAGAGGTTTACATTCACTCATGCTACTGGAATTCCACCACCTTTTTACGTAGTGTTCTGAGAAGGGCACCAAATAGCTCTGGGCAGGTTCTCTCTTCTGTGAAGTATGCAGCTAGGTCCCAGAAAAAATGCTTATTCCTCTTTGCATTGCCAACAGAGGTGAATTACGTTGCTTCCCAGAAGCGCCAGCAACTTCCCTTCTTTGTTACTAGTGGAGCAGTTTGTTTTTCCTGCCCTTCACATACCCTGGCAGGATTCAGTCCCCTTTCAGCCTCTCTTACTTCTCAAGCCCTGTGTGAGGTTCCTGTGAAAGTCCCATCTCCAGCCTCGAAGGGAAAGAGGCAGCGACCTCACCCACCTAGTTCACCCACCCCCAGCCCTGGTGGGTACCAAGGAAATCAGGCGCCACATCAGTTCATGCCAAAAATATTTCATCATGAAATCTTACCTTTTTCTCCAGTTTCTCAATCTTTTATAGCCTAGATCTGTGTCTGGATTTGCTGTTTAAGATGACCTGAGTCATGAAATCAATTATCAGCTGTTTATTGCAGAATCCTGCCTTTTAGCATAGTATAATTCACTTTAGAAGTAGCATCTTTAGTACTTTGGTTTCTTGGTTAAAATTTTTATTTTAATATCCTATGGCATGGAAATTTACACACAGGCTTAGAACACAGTTGGGAGTAGACAAATGCTTCTTCTAAGTGATCTCAAATCTGAATTAGTCCCACTTCCTGAGTCTAGTATCAACCAATCATTTACGGCATGAAGAGTGCATAGATTTTTGCTCCTGGGCTGTGACAGTTCAAAAAGTCTGGGATTGGCCTCCAGTAAGGAGGAGTGAGCTCTTAATAAAGTGATGTACCCCAAAGTAATAACTATGAACTCTGAATTAGCCTAAAAACAAAATAAAATGAGAGAAAACCACAAATACTCTTTTGAATATATCACCGAATTTGATTCACTATCATTATGTTTAGGATTTTTGCATTAGAACTATTTTATAGATGTCCAGTATCATAAAACCAACTTGTCCATTAATACAAATATATTTTAAATGATGTCATTTTATCATATAGGTACCCTCCTTCTCTTTCAAAACTGTCTTATTGTGAGTGATAACTTATAGGGTGACTCTAACAGTAAATCAAAGAGAAAAAAACACAACAAGGGCACCTAACAAAATACCAGAGTGAAACAGGAAGAGCACAGTGCAATGACTCAGAGAAGGAGCCATGCTCTGGGAATGATAAGGAAATTATCAACAATGAGTTGAGAATAAAATAGCAAAAGTATTTTGGCATCTTCCATAAAATAGAAGGAGACGTGTATTCTCAGTGAAACAAGTGTAGCACACTTTAAGCCAATGAGAAACAGAGACAGCCATTCAACAGAATGAGATAGGGAATGAAGACAGTGAGGTTTACAGGGAAATGGATGATAGGAGAAGGATTTGCAAGGCATCTATACGACCAAATAACAGAATTAAAATCCATGTTAGAGAATAAAAAAGAGAAGAACTGAAGTGACTGAACAGAACATCAGTAGGCCTTGCAGATCCAGGGCAATTTAAAACCACACATTCGACTTGCCTCCCTGACAACCTCACTAGAATGCATGATGAAATAGAAAATTGGGAGAAATCTGTACCACCACTTGGAACTAAGAAAACATGGCACTCAAAGGCAAAACAAAAATTTAAAGGCTTCGTGAACTAGAGTGCAAAGGCTCTGGATAAAACAAGAGCCAACTGGCTCTTGCAGAGCTCCCTGCACTTGGGAGTGGATGGAAGCCTCCAGCAAATCCCCATCATCAGTTCCAAGTTTCAAGAAGCAGGGCCTGAAGGCAAGTTTTGGCCATTACATTCCTGGTACCGTTCAAACGCAGCTCTGTGAGGGCCACTGGTAACCAGCACTGCAGAACTCTTCTTGTCAACATTGCACCAAAGAAAGGAGGAGAATTTGCTCCAACTGGCTTGTAATGGGGGAAGATCGATCTCCTCACAAAATATGTATGCTAATGCAGGTATCTCTGAGCTATCACCACCAGCAGCAACAATGACAGCAATGACAAGGAATGAGAGAGAGAGAGAGGGAGGGAGGAAAAAGGACAGAGAAGGCCTTCACCAGAGCATGCAGATACATTACTTCTTTGTCCCTCTCTCCTCTACTCGGACTACTCTACCTCCATGGACAAAAGAAAGAGTCAGCAAATCGAAACATGTTCCCCTCACTCATCCAGCCCCCAGAAGCTCTGTGTGGTCTCTAACCATGCCCATCTTGATTTCCAATCTCAGACACAGAGATCCCTCCTGAATGAGAATGAACAGAAAACAAAACAACACATGATTTCTAAAGAAACTGAGAAATGACATGAAAGGTTGTTTTCTAAAACAAAGTATTCTAAGGACAAAAAAAAAAAAAAAAGAAAACCTTCAAGAAATATTTTGCTTCCTATATTTATCAAGATCTGAGTTCAAAATAAATGTGTGAAAAGAAAAAAATGAACAGTGAATACTGCGTTCAAATGAAAAATGAAATTATCTGAAAGTGTAAAGTCAATGAAGGTCAGAAATATCAGATTAGAAAATGTGGAAAACAAATAGTGGATTAAAAAATCTAGTTTGTAAAATATCAAATAGAGCTCAGCCAGAAATGGTAAGAAGATGAATATAAGTTCAAGAAGAGAATCTGTGGGGCGCTTGGGTGGCTCAGTTGGTGAAGCGTTTGCCTTCAGTTCAGGTTGTGACCCTGAGGTCCTGGAATTGAGTCCTGTGTTGGACTCCCTGTCCCTCAGGGAGTCTGCTTCTCCCTCTCCTCCCCTCTTGTGTTCTTTCTCACTATCTCTCTCTCTCTCTCTCTCAAATAAATAAAATCTTTAAAAGAGAGAGAGAGAGAATCTACAAAACAAAGACAGTATTTCTGTGGAAAGACACATACATACAAGAAGACTGCTACAGAACACATGAATAAGCAATAAATAAAGAAAAAAAATCCTATCGAGTTGAGGATTGAGGCTTAACATTGAAAATTGTATTAAAGAGGTCTACCCAGATTGGTGACAGTGAACTTTCTGAACCTAAAAAATTAAAGGAAAAAAATGAATCTGAGTTCTCATTTAAATGACTCACTGTGCATAAATATTTTCCTCTTCTTTCTCTCAGAATTTTATGAAAATGACAAAATTACTCTGAGATAGGAGAAAATGGTAATGATACAATATTAAGAAGAATGCCTTCAAAATCAAAGAAACATAGAGTATTTTTAGAAGATATTAAGCTAATGGAGTAATACTGATACCCAAACTTAATGTAGCTGAGGATCCTTGAAATCTATAAAATAGAATAAAAGGAATCTCTGAAAAATTGAGTTTTCCAAAAAAGTCCCTTGAAAACAAGATCATGGAAATCAAGAGCAGGGAGCTGGAACAGTGTGAGCAAACTTACTGTGTAATTGTAGGATTACAAAGTAATTGCTGTGATCTCCTGCTCTCAATCCTGCTGTCTGCTATATTTTCCAAGTGGATAAAGCCTGCAGGACCACTTTTTATAGACTGTGGGAATTCTGCAAATTCTATAAGACAGTGACTTTGAGCTCTTGGTGTGTGGGGGCAGGTCCTCTTACATTGTCCAAATAGCCTTCTTCTGCACTTCTAAGTAAAGCCAGTCTGCTTTTACCTTCCCGTCCACTGGATGCAGCTGGTTTTCCGCACTCACTGCTGTGGCAGTAATAACGGTCACATATTAGGAAAGTCTCATAAACAATGATCACAGCTGAATCTATAAGTTCATTAATACATGGAAATGAGGAAGCCAAAAAATAAAAATCAGACATTGGAGGGAAAAAGTAATTTGAAAAACTTAATACCATGAAAGGGAGAAATCAAAATAAACAAACAGGATAACTAATACCAACAGGATCAGAGTCAGCACTGAGCACAGAAAGATTTCAACTATTTTATATTCGTATTTTCATAGAGATGAAAAGATACTCAGAAAAAATAGAGCAATTATTTCTTTCTTTAACAACAGGATGACCAGGATTAAAAATTACAACAATAATACAAAGATTGGATAGCAGAATTGTCAGGGATAAAGATTATTTTGGTGATTGGGAAGATAAAACTGGAAAACTATTCCAAGGGACAGTTTAAAAAGTCAAATCAATAAGAATTAAAAGACACAAAGCAGAAGACATGGTGGTTATATCTATAACAGCCAATATCCTTTTAAGATTCCTACTGACATCCAACTTTTTATCTAAAACCCTGGAGTCTAGAAAATAGCAAACAAGACTAAAGGAGTTTGAATGAAAAAATCCTATCCCTATCAAACTTTGATCCAACTCTGAGGGGGGAAAATGGACGTTTTAGACATCAGTGAAAATAAACTACATATTGCTTACCCTTACTTTTTCACCACACATATTCATTAATATACAAACTGAGAAATGAATCTTTTATGTGGAGGCTATATAATGACAATAGCAATTAACCTTAAATAGGTACAGATAACGAAGCTATAGAACTTAAGTACTTGAGTGTTCTCATTCTGAAAACTAAGGGTCCAAGAGGAAGAGAAAAATTCAAAACGTACTAGAATTCTTGCCTTGTTACAGGAGCCTAGGGGTAGGTTATAGTTAGCAATCCACTTTTGACTTTGGTAGGAAATTCTAAGTTTAAATGCATTTGCTTCAAAGTCAATGTAACAACTAGTAGAATGGCTATGTGGCGCACAGTCCATGAAAACAAAAGCAAAAGGATCAACCTGATAAAACTCAGGAGGAGGAATAAGAATCCATTGTTAACTTAATGAAACAAAACCTGATAAAGAAGACACATATCGTGCATCCAGAAGTAGTGCTGATTATTTTTGATGAAAGTACTCTCATTTAAAACCACCTGGAAATATCAGATACAATGCAATAAAGTTTCTTTTACTTGCTTAGCTGAATTCTCAGGAACGTTAGAGAAATCTTGAAAGTCTAACATCTAAGATGAAAACTATAAGAGGGATCATAAGCGACTGAAGACCTGGCTGTTCTGAGGGCATATTTCAGTAATAATAAACCCAGGTTTGACCCTTAACCTCGGGGGAAAATGTCTTCGGTGCATATAGGTGAGGGTTAAACTGAATCCATATATGGATTCCCTTGCAGGTTTACACCTTCAAAGAGTTACCTGTTTTGAAAGACAAATAACAAGAAATTTTGATTGCCTTGATCATGGTGCTGGGTAAATAAAACAGTCCCTTCCAAAAAGTCATAATTGCCAGTCTTCCCCATACATAGGGAAGGGGTTTAAATTTATTTGAATGTTCCAGAAAGTAAAAATTCTAGATATGAACTTAAAGTGGTTCTAGGGCCTTGAAATCCTTTTCAGGAGAAAAAAGAAGGCAGCCTTCTCAACTTTGTCAGAAATAAATACTTGGTAAAAATGAGCTCCTACACGGAGAGTCACTGCAGCTAAAGTGAGTCGAAACAATTCTCAAGAGAATTAAATCTCCAAGGAGTTCAGACAGAGGAATTAATAGATACAGAACATAAAACCTTTACTTAAATGGTTTAAAGAAATAAAAGAGAATCTAAAATATGCAAAAGAAGATGCTATTTATGAGGAGCATTGAGTATTTGAAAAGTAAGCCAAATCGAACTTCTGGAAATTAAAACTTATATTCACTTAAATAAAAATTCAGTGAAGAGGTTAAAAAGCAGAATAGATAATGGATAGAGAAACGGTCAACTAAGAGAGTGATCTCAAGAAATTATCCAGGAGGCAGCGTAGAAATTAAACGTATGAAAGAGAGGTTGAGAGACAATGGTGGATAGACTGATAAAGACCAACTACATGCAACTGGAGTCTAGAAAAAAAAGAACAGAGAGAGTGAAGGAAAAACAATATATGAGCAGTTAATTCTAGAATCAATCAAATACCTTGCTTTTCAAATTTTAGAACTGAAACAAATCCTAATCAGGAAGAATAAAAAGAAAATGATATGTGAGTGTAAGCTACTGTAACAAACCCTAAAATTTTTAATGACTCAAACCTGATAAAAGTTTATTTCTTGCTCATATAAAATCCAAAATGAGTACGGTGATTATTGAGTGCCATCTATCATTTCTGCTCATATTCTTTTAGCTGGAAAACACACCACAAATTCCAAAGAAGGCTGGGAAATGCAGTGTAGCTTTGCAGCCAGCATAAGTAAGAAAAGGACATTGATGAATGCATAGTACTTTATCTGATACATCTTACCTTTCTCATCATGAAATATTCATTTTATCCTTCCCCTGTGCAAAGAGATAACCCAAATGCCTATCCAGTCCTTGAATCTGGTTCAAAGTTCAGTATTGCCAGGGGATTCTCATTCTTCCCACCAGGTTTGTTTGTAGCTCCCCATGGGCCAGTGATCTATGCATAAAAATAAAATGTTATCTGCTCTCTCTTATACGCAAAGGTGGAGAAGGCACAGAGTCTCCAGAATAAATACTTTCATTGTGAAAACGTGAGTCACTTGTTCATGGGACTAATAAAATCTGACTGCTCAGGCTTTGTGAAAACCACCTCCTCGTCTGTGGCAAAAGTTCTTTGGAGTGATTTTCATTCTTCTTTCTGGCCCTGTGTGAGGTGGGTGAAGGCACACGGGTTCTAGCAGATATTAGGAGTTATTATAAAGTTAGGTAGTAACCCAACTGGACTACTAACACTGCGTTCATAAGAGTGCCGAAGTTTTGACGGCGGCACTTGATGATGGAACAAATCTTTTTGTATTATTTAAGGTGCTTTAGAGCATCAAAAAGAATTCTAATTTATTTGTAACATAAAAGGTACAAAAATGTATAGAAATAGATGAATAGATCTTTGAAACAAAACAAGAGAGCCTAGGTATATATGCCAATTAAATACACGCACAAGGGGCTTTTTTCAAATCAGTGAGGAAGGAATAGATTATTCAATTATTCAATGTGATTCATTTGGGAACAAGATATAAATACTTCACACCATTCACAGAAACAGATTCTAGATAGATACAATAACTTTCCCTTTTTAGTGCTATAAAATACACTATAAAACGCATCAGAGAATATTCTCGCATTCTTATATAGGGTACGATCTTTCCTAATCAATATATAAAAAAAATTCCAGCAGCTACAAAGCAAATGATTGACCAATTTGATTATATACCTTTTTAATAATATTGTTTTACTTTATTTTTTTTTTTTTGCAGAAGATGTAATAAACAAAACCAGCAGGCAAGGAAGCCTGGGAAATATAGTCCTCTAAAATACAGAGCAGGGGGAATAAGGGGAATGGATTTGATAACAAATAGACAAATAGAGTGGGGGCAGAGCCTGTTCTAGACTGAGGAATGGAGTTCATTAAACCAGCTGGTCAATTTACACGAAAGGCAACTCTTACTAATAGACATCCCAGAATAGGGAAAACTAACCAGGCCACTCAATACCCATCAGTGCTATCAGTTATGGAAAAAGACAAGATTAAAAGCAATGACCTCAGATTTAGTGCTTGAGATCATCCTTGTTTCAAATGTGGAACATTTTGCTTACATGAAAGACAATGGTTGTGTCTATTTCAGGCTGAGAAACACACCAGGCCCTATTGAAAACCATGTAATCACAATGGGCCACTTAAATTTGAATGGTGCTTTGATATCTGCACAGAGCTCTCCCTTGTGTTATCTCATTTAATCCTCTCAAAACTATTTGTCTGATAATATCAACCTTCTTTATCTACGAGAAATAAATGCTGAGAGAGTTAGACAACTTCCAGAATGTCAGACAGTGAGCAGAGGAGTCAGGATGCAAATCCAGATCTTCCCCCAACATAAAAACAGTAACATTTCTACCCTGTCACAGTGACCTGTCCTTGTTTATTCAAGGGAGTTTAAAAGAGTCTATAAACAAGTTTCAAAGACATCACAGTTTGAAGTAAATGATTTGCAACACATGCAATCCACACAGCATTCCTGAGCCTACACTCTGTGATGTGCTCCTTTGTACCAAGATGAAAGGCAAGCAGACAGAAAAATAGGTAAATGACAGAAACGGACAATTTCCATTGATAGACCGGTGATGCGTAGTAAGGAGGGCACGTATTGCATGGTGCACTGGGTGTTATACGCAACTAATGAATCATCGAACTTTACATCGGAAACCAGGGATGTACTGTATGGTGACTAACATAATATAATAAAAAATCATTAAAAAAAAAAAGAAACGGACAACTTAAAGATAAAATATATATAAATCCCCAGAAATATATTAAATTCTGTTCTCCCATACGGATAATTTTAAAATGCAAATCGAAAATTTGCATTTCTTGCCTATCTATTTGGTAAAGACCAGGTTTGGTTCTATTCGGTGTTGGGTATTTATATATGTGAATTTTATAATGATGCTTCATTTTGGTAATCTACATTTTGGTAAGACTACAAAAGAGGTAATACCGATGGATTAGCAATTGATTAGAAAGCAGCTAATGTGGTATTTTCTAGTAACCAAGACCAAGAACTTGCTGGAGAAGAAAGTAAGGCTTTGCCTCCCGTTCCCATTTCTACTAGAAAAGATCTGAGAATATGTTAAATCTCTGGATAAGAGTTCCTTAAAAAACATAAAGCAAAGATTGTTCTGTCAAGGAGGAAGGAGGGTGAAAGAGGAGAAAGAAGAATAAGGAGGAGGAGGAAGAGCAAGGAGGAGAAAGGAAAAGAAAACAGTGATAAAGGAAAAATCGAGGCATTGGGACATCCCTGTTGTGTGCTGCAGGCACAGGCAGTGTGGGAAGCAGCTTCGGCCTGAAATCTCTTCCACCTCCAATTATCTATGTGGACATGCACCCTTTACATAATGCATATGGCTCCCAATCTATTCATCTACACCAATATTATTCCCGGGAAGAGAGGGTCCTGGAAGAACATATCAGGTAGGCGCTCACCACAGAGAGAAGCCTGGAAATAGAGTGCCATGAAAGACAAAGGAAGGAAAACACCAGGATCCTTTCACGAAGGATGGAAATTGCTAATGGTGACAAAGCCTGCAGGGTACACAGGGTTGACAAGAGTCCTTGGAGTTAGCAGTGAGGCAGTCACAAGGGGTCTTGGCAAGAAGGCTTAGGTGACCCGGGGAAGAAGTCAACATGCAGTGGGTTGAGCCCGGTGTGAGGGGGACAGAGCTGACCACATCTAGGCGGCGAGAATGCTATTAACCCGGGCAGAAGGAACATGTGAAGGTTTGACAAGAATGCTAATGATTTCATTTGTGTTCTTGCTAAAGAATGACCGTGGTCAGAGGCTAATAATCTCTTGACTTTACAATCCCTCATGTTCTACTGTCTGGAACTGGAAATTGAAGAGGCCCTGAGCTGACATCGGGGAGAGGCCAACACTCCTTGTGTTTCGGGGATTCCGGAATTCCCACGTGTTCTTAGGAAAGCACATCCCTTTGCAACCCAAAGAATGTATGCAGTGACCACAAGGAATAAGGAGCCCTCACCACAAAATTATTCACAACATCCATACCAGTAAGTTCATCTATACTAACAGTGCCATGTTTGTTCAGTTCCCTGAGCAAGGCATATTCCTTTACAGTTATAAAACTTTTTCTCGCCATCTGTAGCCTCCTTCCTCCATCAGTCTGACCAAAAAAAAAAAAAAAAAAAAAAAAAAAAGCCCTCTCCCCTCTAACACTTTCCATTGTGGAGGTTTTCTGGAGTTACCCAGAACATTGATACTTTTCTCTCATCCTAATTCTGCATCTCCGAATGCCCCCCAATACAACAGGGGTATTATCTTAGGATGGCTCGTGCACTCACCTGACTGATGCCCCAGCTGCTACACTGACCAGGTCAGGAAGCAGGGCAGCCATTACAGAAGCTCGCCTGTGGGGTGGGGGGTGTGGGGTGGGGGGTAAGGCACGAGCAGTGCTCAGGGACAGCACTGCACTTCTTCCCTAACTGGCTGCCATACAGGTGTTTGCACACCTACAGGAAATACCTGTGGCATGAATACACCTACATAAGATGCCTTGGCTCCAAGCAGCTGCGGGAACCATCTCAGATTCTGTCTGCCGCACTGAGCTTTCCCTCCACGCGTGAATCACCGGCTGGATCCTCCGGCTTGCTTCAGTTACTATATGAGACAGATCAGGACTCAGTCCCACTCACTGTGCTCCATTCCACTGAAGAAAGGTGACCAAGATGGGGTGCCTGGGTGGCTCAGTCGGTTGAGTGTCTGGCTTTGGCTCAGGTCATGATCTCAGGGTTGTGGGGTCGAGCCCTACATTGGGCTCCACGCTCAGTGCAGAGTCTGCTTGTCCCTCTCCATCTCCCTCCACCCCTGCCCTCGCTCATGCTCTCTCTCTCAAATAAATAAATAAAATCTTAAAAAAAAAAAGGCGACCAAGAGCTACAAGAACAGATGGGATTTGCTGGCATTTTGGCTTAGCACAGGGGAATGTTATACGTGAAACCAGGACACTTGAGGGGGAAAGCCTGAGTCTCAGCTGGAAAGGCTAGAGGCCACATTTGGGCTTCAGCCCTGCAGAGGAGAGGGTGGGCCAGCTCTTTCTAGAAAGGGTGGGGTGGAGGAGAGAAAGCAGAAGGCAGGGTTAGCAATAGTTTGTGCTCATGCATGACACATCTGACTTTCCTGAGAATAAGCTGGCATTTACCTAGGGATCAGTGACAATAGTACCCACTAGGAAGGGGTGAGATTGGCAAGCCCTGCAAAGAACACCTTATTACCTCTGTTCGGGGGATTTGCCCTGACATCTTAGATCTGTCAGTGGGAGAAGCAAGGAGTGATGGTTAAAGGCACAGGCTACAGAGTTCAGTTCCACCCCTTACCACCTGTGATCTTGAGCAAGCTATTTAAATTATTAACATTTGGTTTTATCATGTAAAACTTAAAAATTAAAAGTCCTAGCTGATAGGGTTACTGTCATTATAAAGCATATGAAACACTTAACATAGGAAGTGCTTCACCATTACCTAGTAGGTGTTCAATGGACAATTATTACGTGGAGGGTTTGCAGATTTCAGGATTTCCAGAAATTTCTGTTTTTAATTTTGGGTAACTTTTGTGTTTGTTTGGTATGTTTTGTTTTCTTATGTCATCAGCTGTGGTTTTGGTGGGAAGTTGGGAGAAGCTGACGTACAGAAAGCTATATACTATCTAGTAAGATGCTGTATTTAACTGGAGTCTCAGAGAAACTACGATACTGTAGTTTTAGTTTTTTGAAGGATTTGATTATATTTTAATTACTTGCAATTTGATCATCCAAAATGGCATCGCTCATATATACAATGTATTTAATAATCTAGAAATTACATTTTCTTTGGTGTTCTGAGCACACAATTTCAAACATGGGCAGGAGGGTTCCCCCCACACCACCAACAAGCATTTCTCAGGATACCAGTCTGAGAATTCAGCTCAATTCTGACACTACCCGAAGATGGCATCAGATCTCACAGGTCAAGGGCTCAGTCCTACAAGATGGGATGTGTGTGCACATGTGTGCATGCACACACACACACACACACACACACACACACCCCTACACACTTCACATGGCAGTGGCAAGCCCAGGCTGTTACCTGCACTGCAGGCTCCTGACAACTGGCTATAAATCGGAGGGTCCCATGACTTCCTTGGGTTCAACTAATTTGCTATGGCAGCAGCTCATAGAACTCGGAGAAACATGTTATGTAGTAGATCACCAGATTATTGTAGAAGAATATAACTCAGGAAAGGCCCAGATGGAAGAGCTACATAGCGCAAGATAGGTGGGGAAGTGTTGTGAAGCTTCCATGCCCTCTCCAGGCCTACCACTCTCCCCAATCTCCAGGTGTTCACCAACCTGGAAGTTCTCCAAACCTAGCCTTTTGGGGTTTTATGGAAGTTTCATTCTAGGGGCACTCTTGGTTAGATCGTTGGCCATTGGTAATTGATTCACCCTCCAGGCCTTCTCCCCTCCCTGGAGGTCTGGAGTGGGACTGAAAGTTCCAACCCTCCAATCACTTGGTTGCGTCTCCTGGTGATTTCCAAAAGTCACCTCATCAGCCTAACAAAAGACAGCTTTATAACTCTCAACACTTAGGAAGTTCCAAGGGTTTTGGAAACTGTGAGCCAGCCAAGAACTGTGGTCAAAGACCAAAGATATTCGAGAAATTCATGTATTTTGGTCATCTGAATGACCAATTATATATTTCTTATAAATCACAATATCAAACATTTCTTAACTCAGTAATCTGGGAAATCTGCCTTAATTGATTTTCTAACTATTGACATTTTGAGCACTTTATTCTCACTAAACATCCGTATGAAAGAATAAAATGGACTAGTCCTATGTAAAATGCCTTGTCACAAAGAGTTAAGGCACTGTCAATGCCTATGGTTATAAAGTTGTTTTAAACCAGGGGCATCTGGGGGGCACAGTCAGTTAAGCATCTGATCTTGGTTTTGTATCAGATTATGACCTCAGGGTCCTGAGATTGAGCCCTGCATCAAGCTCCACGCTCAGCGTGGAGTCTGCTTGAGACTTTCTCTCTCTTCCTCTCCCTCTGCCCCTCCCCCCTGTGCTCGCACTCCCTCTCTCTTTAATAAATAAATAAATAAATCCTAAACACACACACACACACACACACACACACACACATATACACACACTAAAAAACAAACCAGAGCCCTTAGCACCTTTCAACCTTCCAAAATCTTTGACATAAATGAGTGAAACCATATGATAATTGTCTTTCTCTGCTTGACTCTTTCACTTAGCATTATCTCCTCCAGTGCCGTCCATGTTGCAGCAAATGTCGAGAATTCGTTCTTTTTGATAGCTGAGTAATATTCCATGGTATATATGGACCACATCTTCTTTTTTTTTTTATTTTTTAATTAATGATTTTTTATTATATTATGTTAGTCACCATACAGTACGTCCCCGGTTTTCGATGTAAGGCTCGATGATTCATTAGTTGCGTATAACACCCAGTGCACCATGCAATACGTGCCCTCCTTACTACCCATCACCGGTCTATCCCATTCCCCCACGCCCCTCCCCTCTGAGGCCCTCAGTTTGTTTCTCATAGTCCATAGTCTCTCATGTTTCATTCCCCCTTCTGATTACCCCCCCCTTTCTTTATCCCTTTCTTCCCCTACCGATCTTCCTAGTTCTTATGTTCCATAGATGAGAGAAATCATATGATATTTGTCTTTCTCTGCTTGACTTATTTCACTTAGCATTATCTCCTCCAGTGCCTGGACCACAACTTCTTAATCCAGTCATCCGTTGAAGGGCATCTGAGCTCCTTCCACAATTTAGCTATTGTGGACAATGCTGCTATGAACATTGGGGTGCATATGGCCCTTCTCTTCACTACGTCTGTATCTTTGGGGTAAATACCCAGTAGTGCAATTGCTGGATCATAGGGTAGCTCGATTACAATACACATGGCCTGGAACCTGTCTGAGTTTTTCTCCATCTGTGTGGATTTTGGGCTCTTCATGAGTGAAGCCTCCCTGCTTATCAACCTTCTCTCCTACCACTCTGCCTGGCTCTCTATAGTCCAGCAACATTGCCCTTCCTCACTCCTGGTTTCTGGATCTCTGCCTGGAACACTGTTTCCCCTTCTTTTGAAGCTAACATCTACCTGGGTTTAGGTCCCCACTTCAGTGCCTCCTTCTTGGGGACACCTCTGATTCCATAGTCCCCTCCTAAATCTTTTTATAGCACACTGTACTTTTCATCACAGCCCTGAACACAAATGCATTTATGGTTGACCCTTGAGGAACACTCACAGTTGAAAACCCACATATAACTTTTGACTCCCCAGAAACTTAATTACTAATAGCCTACTGTTGATGGGAAGCCTTACCAATAACATAAACAGTCGATTAACCCCTATTTTGTATGTTATATGTATTCTATACTGTTTTCTTACAATAAAGCAAGCTAGGTAAAAGAAAATGTTAAGAAAATCATAAGGAAGAGAAAATACACTTACAGTACCATACCATGAAAAAGCCACAAACAAGTGAACCCGTGCGGTGCAAACCCATGTTGTTCAAGGGTCAACTGTAAGTGGTTATTTATGTAATTTTAACTTAATTGCAGCCATCCCTATTAACATGTACTTTTCATACTGAGAGACACCATATCTTTTGGTTTACTGCTATATTATTCTCAGCATTTAGCCCAGTACCTGTTCAATAAATATTTATGAATTGGGTAAAGAAGTGAGGAAGCAGGTATAAGAAGCCAAAGCTGGTTCACCTTGAAGCTGGGGCTCAGGCTTGGGATACAAACACACCTTCCTGTGACTCTGAGCAAGAAACTGAACATCTCTAAGCCTTGGTGTTTTCTTTTCTGTAATATGGAGAGATTATATTATCCTCTCCCAAGTTAATTGTAAGATACAAAATAGGTTGTGTTGTATTCACAAATACTTATTATCGTGCCCGGCACAGAGCAAGCACTTAGAAAGTTGTCAGTAATGAAGGATTACTAGTATTGCAAGTAAAGTAAAAGAGCAATCTAACTATGTCCATGATCTAGGCCTTGCCTGTGTCACTAAGACCCGAACAGCTGATGTTACAGCACAGTCAATAGCGATGGCAGCTTAAATCTTTCTCAAAGCTGATCAAGAGTATACTGATCCCGCTTCCACGCAGGAAGAACTTCTGCTGCCTCTTCACTTACTCTGAGAGACAAGTTATCATTTGAGTTGTGGCATCACACAGCTTCTCCCAGGAGAGCTGCTGGCTTTCCAAATAGAGCCAAAATCTGATCCTCAATTACATTGTTTAAAATAACAGATAGTGTCTCTCCTTCTAGGAGGGCTCAGCAGGATCTTACAATCATCACCCTAGCAACTTCTAGTTACTAACCAGCATTACGAAAGAAAGAGAATATTCCAGTAACATGTGGTCTGAGCAGACACTTAGACTTCGCATCTAAATTTACAACACGTCGCACTCTGCCACCCCCAGGAGTCCACACAGTCTAGTAGAACACATGAATATCTAGCTCCTCGGAACCCAGCCTCTCCGACATTTCCATGTCAGATGTGGTTTGTCCTCTACATTTGCAAAACAAAATCTTTTCTAAAAGTCTATTTAATCACTTTTCATTTCTGATTAAACCTTGTAGAAGATTATGTTGTACCAGGGAGAGCCCTGTTCCCTTTAGAATACAATCTCTGAAAAACTTTGAAGGAAAAAGCAAGTTAAAAAGGAAATGTTCATGGAGTTAACTATTATTACTAAGGGAATTCATTTTATAATAAAATTTCAAGCAGTACATCGGAGAGAAAACCATGGCTAAATAGCTATGAAGACAAGGGAGGATTTATTCATACAAGAGATGGTTTAGGAGAAAGAACTTCTTGGCCAATTTCCATCATTATTGAGAACAAATACATTATATGCATACAAAAGGGAATTTCACAATGAAGCTAGTCTCAAGATTTGGCACTACCTAACAAGGAGTAAAAAAACCCAGCTTTGTCATAGAGTTGATGCTAGAAAGTTGATCCCCAGTCAAGGATTACAGTTGCCAACTCTCTGGCCTCTTGAATCTAGATGAGGTCACGTGATGACCGTGCCTCGCCAAGGATAAATGAGCAGAAGTGCTCCTTGTTACTTTGGGGCAGAAACATTTAAGAAGTGGGGATGGTCTTCAACCTCTATTTCCCCATCTGTTGGCTAGCTTGTGAGGAACCTGAGGGGACGGGGAAACCACAAGATGGAAGGAGTCTGGATTCCATAAAAAAGCCACTTGTAGACAAGCCACTTGCAGACAGGAATATCCACCCTGTACTGTTTCATCATAAGAAATATATTTCTCTTGTCTAAAGGATTGGAATTTTATGAGTAATTATCACAGCAGTTAACACTGTCCCAATTAGTATATTCTTTTAAAAGGGAAGACAGTCATACATTTTTAAAAGGTTCTTGAGAACCTGAAGTCATCCAAGAAGCCTGACAGGGTGAGTGCGGTCAGGATCCTATAAAGTGGCAGCTCTGTGTTTAGTATACGACAAGATCTATCACTGGCACATGTTTGTTCTACTCACGCAATTTCTCTGGTGCTTTTGACTTGGCCACACTTTAGAATTCTAGGAACTATTTCTGTAATATTACCAATTACTAATTTGCGACACTTTCTCATTTTTGGCATTTGGCTCCTTGACTTCATGCCCCTGTAATGGACACTGCGGACCACAGAGTCATCACGTGTGAGCTCATTATTTCTTCCCCAATGCATAGAATGTCTGATGTGAGTAACAGTCAGCACGTTGGCTGAAACACAGGCCAGGAAGCCATACCTCTAATCATTCCAAAATATATGAAGCAAATGAACTGCAGACAGGCAGACAAAGCCCTTACCAACTCTCAGAAGCAGCAAGAACTTGCAGATCCAGATCCTAGTCCACTCATAGGATGGATGCACTTGGTTCCAAGACTGAAGTTAGGGTTCAAGTTGATTAAGACAATGGTGGTCATCAGAATCAGAATTATCATTATTATTTTTTTTTTACTTCATCTAGAGACTCTGTTTGCATTAGTCTGGAGCTGGGCTTGGGTAACTGCACTTTAGACCAGTTTGCTGTGTGCTTACAATATACATTAACACTTGAGAACTACTGTATTAAGCTGTAAGTTATAATACATAAGCAGCCATGAAAAGGTAGTGTAAAGGCTGATACAAAAATGTAAATAGAAGTATTTTGTTCTAACGTTAAAGAGGAAATGGAAAGACATAGCTTTTTAAAGAGGAAAAAACACATATCATAGCATCTGCTAGAAGCCACCTGAATTACAGGTCCTGTCCTCGTACCATAGAGTCTTGTCCAGGTACCTCAGCCCCGTGGAGACAGCACATTTCACTCTAGGTTCTTAAATGGGGGAATGACCTTCTGTAAGGCAGAGGCTAAACTCTGAAGCAGAACCAGGATCCGTGGTGGCGCTGGCATAAGGAAAGAGGATATCCAGAGAAGGATGGAGCACCATAGGGCTGTCCATCCTTTGTGGACACATTTCAACCCAATGTTAAATTGGTTTCATAAACGTTCTACTTAAAAACCCTAGTGTAGGGGCTCCTGGGTGGCTCAATCGGTTAAGCATCTGCCTCCGGCTCAGGTCATGATCTCAGGGCCCTGGGATCGAGTCCCACACCGGGCTCCTTGCTCAGCAGGGAGCCTGCTTCTCCCTCTGCCTGCCACTCCCCTGCTTGTGGTTGCTCCCTCTCTCTGGTAAATAAATAAATAAAATCTTTAAAAAAAATACCCAGTGTAGCGGAGCAGCAGAGTTATTAAGAGTACAGATTTGGAACTTCAGGTCCAAAACATAAGCATCTATACCCACTATAGAGAGTTGGTCTAAAGGAAAAGATGGAATAATAATTACCTTGTTCTAGGGGGTACCTGGGTGGCTCAGTAGGTTAAGCATCTGCCTTTGGCTCAGCTCCTGATCCCAGGGTCCTGGGATCAAGCCCCATGTTGGGCTCTTTGCTCAGTGGGAAGCCTGTTTCTTCCTCTCCCTCTGCCTGCTGCTCCCCCTGCTTGTGCTCTCTCTCTTTCTCTCTGTCAAATAAATAAATAAAATCTTTAAAAAAATATAATCACCTTGTTCTATGCATTATACTAAATACTTCATCCACAGTGTAAGATGTTAATTTAACATATATATTTATACAATATATATTTATATATATTCTGAATATCTGGGATGTTAGCCCTATCCTTCCATAGATGAAGTAAATCAGTATTTGATAAAAGTTCTTTCCTAGTCCCAGAAGTTCATTGACATGCAGCATCCTGTCCATGCTCCTTGCCAACGCCCTAAAAGCAACATAATATCAAGGGGCTTATGTAATAGAGAATAAACAACAATATGCAGAGTACATATCTAGACTCAAGGCCTCATTCTTGTCTTTTACTGCTCCTGTTAGGCTCACAAAACCGCTGCCTTTGAATGTGAGGTTTCACTTCTAACACTCCTAGGTGATGTCAAGATTCCTAAGCTATGTGGATTAGTGGCTCTCTGATCCTAAAATCCAGAAATCAAGGCCTTCTTCTGTTGCAGGGACATCCAATGGTAAATATTTATTCCTTAGGGGTCAATATTTTGTGCGCAGTTTCAGGGGATGATTTATCATTTTCTGTTGGTCTACTACTCCCTTTTGCTACCCTCTCTTTCCGATTCAGTTTCTCTCCAGAAATTGCAGCCCTACAGCAAAAATGTAGTTCCAAAGTCGCCATCACTCCTTCCACTGAATGCCCTGCTAGCTCTCACTCCTCCCTGCACACACCCCATCACCACGCGCGCTTATTTATAAGCATATCTACGTATTTTCAACAACCTTGCCGAGGCTCGGACAAGCTCTTCTATGTGATTAAATATTCAGAGAAACACTGCCTGTTGCGGTGGCCGGGCTCAGGGTGAGTGCCTCTTGGAAGAACACTGCGTTCTTTTCGGGTGAACGGCTGTGTCAAAGAACCATGGGCGCAGCTGAGGGTAGCTCACCAGGGCCAGGGAGAGGCAGCATCAAAGGAATGATCTGAAATGTGAAAAAGAATCAATAATCATTCTTCAAAATAAGGCCTTTTCAAACATGGCAAATGTCACTGGCTCTTGGCAACACTACTCGGGATTTATTCTCTCAAAAAGGGCACCACCACAGGGCTGGAATAAAAAGCCCCGGTATGTTATTCTTTGAAATGGCAAAATGACAGAAAAGCAGGCATGGGAATTCAGACCCAGATGCAAATTAAATGTGCATAATTCCTTGGAGTGTTTTGATCCATCTTCTCGTAAGGGCTGCGCTGCTAGGCTAAGGGTGGGTCAAGGGAGGTGTCACGCAAGTGCAGGGAGGGTAAGGCCAGAAGGCGTCCCTGCAGAACCTGGACACCCTCACTCATACGCCAGGTTCGAATGAACACCAAGAGTGAGAGCTAATTTCTTGTTTCCTCAGCTGCTTCCGTCTCGCACGCCTCCCTCCCCCTCCTGCCCACCTCTGAACATCTCCAGCTGCCTCTGATTATTCCACTTCTCTCCTTCCCTTGACCCCAAATCAAGCCCCCTGGGTTACTCTGATGGCCTCTCTTCTTGTTCCCTAATGCTGCTTTCTCATTGCTTCCATGCACTCGTCATGTTTACATCAGAATAATGGGTCCAACCCAGGTCTGATCAAACCACACCTCCTGCTTGCCTCCAAATCTGTTGGGGGTGATCTACAGAAACGGTACATTCTGCATCCTTCCCAGTGTAGCTCTGGATTTTTTTTTTTAGCACAATCTCCTCTGTGAACCCCCAAATCCCTATAATGTCATTACAGCTACCCTCCAAATATACCACACGTAAACATATGCCATGCGTCCTTGCAGCTGTCCACCAGGGAGCAACCTGTATCCACCCTTCAAATACCATTGTTTATAATGGAAGGCTTCATAGTGTTAAAAAGAGCTACACGCTGTACATGGAGGGATCTCACAGCCAAATGCTGAGCTGAAGAAAAATGTTACCAAAGAGAACATATCACATAAAATCCACTTCTATGAAACCCAAAACCAGGCAAAATAAGTCCATAGTTTTAAAATCATAGTTACCTCTTGGAGGTGCAGAGAGTTGATCGGAAGGGGCACAAAGAAGCCTACTGGGGAGATGGAAATGCCCCATCCAAGGCTTTGATCTGGGTGGTAATCACACGGGCACATCATACGTAAATCCGGATAGTAATTACATGGGAGTTTACATGTGTAGAAATGCACCGAGCTGGCCAATGAAGACGTATCAGTTACGCCTCACTTAAAAAGCAAACAAACACTAACAGATAAGTGACATTTGGGAGAAGCATTTCTTATGTTCCACTGGTCACCACATCCCAACCTCTGCCCATAAAACAAATAACTCTCTTCTTCATGTTCCTACCGCCTATTACAGCTACAGTTATAACAGATGGTCCTTACTGGTATCTCTTTTTGCTCTTAGCTTGTGGCATCTTTATAAAAAGGGATTGAGTGGCATTTTCTTTTCATCCCCAGCACTTAACACAGAGTTCGGTCAAATGTTGCCGAATGAATGTAATAAGAGTCACAAATAGAAATGAGTGGGCCCTCTGTGCATGTGGGGCCGTTCCTGCTGTGAATGTCCCCTAGCACGGTGGCGTGCTTGTCAAAGGGCTGGACTCTGAACCATCATCCTCTCTCGCCTCCAGGGCTGTTCGTAAACGCACTGTCTGCCCCATTAAGAAACGGAGCGGAGGCAAAGTAATTTGCACCCCAGACCATGCTACGCGGGGCCAAGAGAGCACACACGGTGGGCTCACACACAGTCAGCTAGGCAAACATTAGGCTGGTTCGTTGTTTAAAGAAAGCAAAATTAATTTGTAGCTGTCAGTCAGTTCAGCGAGATTTGCTTCACTTCCGAAATTTATTGACAGGCTCTAATAACTGGCACTTAAATTGTCTTTTCTGGAAGCAAGCGACAAAAGTCAGGAACTGGAAATGCGATGTTCACCTCTGGTTCCCAAGCGAAACAGAAAGAGGCCATTGTGGTCATATAGTTTTTATACCATTTTCAAATCTTAATAGACATTTTTGCTATTGGAATTTTCCCAAATTAGCTTGCCGTTTTTCTTTACTACTGCAGGGTTAATACAGTCTGAGTGTTTTGGCAAGGTTTACAGCACAGAGAGTGAGGGGAAAAACGGATTGTGATTGCCTATAATAAAGAGGGTGGCGAAGACAGATTCAACAGCCGTTTTATTGAGGGACTTCTGGTGATCGGCACTTTGATGTATTTTAATTCAAATACTCTTTACAATAATGCTGTGAAGAGAGATTTATGAGACCAAATTTACAGATGAGGAAATTGAGAGTGGAGAGGTAAAGTAATTCCCCAGTACCACATAGTAATGCTAAACTCAAAATTTAAATTAATATTTCTTATGCTAACTCCTATGAAGTTTGATGCGGTAATAACCTGCAATTTTATAGATGCAGCTTTTAAAAAGGAAAAGGTCCTTCCTAACTTCCCTCAAAACTCATCACCTGATATGTAGGATAGGTAAAGTTGCATTGCAGATGATGCCGAAATTTTTAATTGAACAGATGCTAATGATATTAATGGAGACAAATATAGAAAGAAAAATGGGATTGGGTCTTGTCGCGTTTGAAATAGCAGCCTGACAGCCAGGTATAAATATGCACGAGGCCCTGGAAACACAGGTGTGTGTGTGTGTGTGTGTGTGTGTGTGTGTGTGTGTAGCTTAAGTTAAAAGATATAAATTTGGAGGGGTCACTGGGTGGCTTAGTAGGTTAAGTGTCTGCCTTTGGCTCAGGTCATGATCACAGGGTCCTGAGATTGAGTCCCGCGTCGGGCTCCTTGCTCAGTGGGAAGCCTGCTTCTTCCTCTGCCTGCCGCTCCCCGTGCTTGTGCTCTCTTCTCTCTGACAAATAAACAAACTCTTAAAAAAAAAAAAGAAGATAAAATTTGAAATTGTTATATAGTGGCTGCTAAAATCATGCATTTACGGGGATAGAGAATGAGAAAGAGCTGAGGGCGGTGGTCTGGAGAATACCAACATTTTATACAGTGAGAGGGAGCAGGGAGAGGGTACAGGAAGAAGAATTACAACAAAATACAGAATAAATGGTGAATAGACAATAAAGAAAAGGTCCCTTAGAACGTGGAGGGAGGAATGGGCATGGACTCAAAGGAAGTATAAGAAATTACGAGCAAAACAAAGTCACGAGGGTCTTATTAATAAGCTATCCTAAATACCTGTGGGTACAGAAATGTCTCAGCCGGAAGGCTGAAGGTGGAAGACAGGGGGTAATAGGGGAAACCATATATGGAAATGTGAGAACTTGGAACTCGAAGAAAGCTGCTACTGCGTCAGTATCGATGATCAGTGCAAACGGGAGGAAGAAAGATATGCAATGTGCTGAACAGCTGAGATGATATGGAAAAGTTGACACACTATCAGAGGAATCATTAAAAACAAAATGGTGGACGAAGTGAAGGGCACAACATTTTAAGTGCCTCAGGGGAGTTTTCTATAACAGAGAGGTAGCCACCATTTATTCCCCATCCCTTCTCTTCCTTCCACGTGGAAGGTCATCATTAACAGAACACTCCTGGCCTCTCTCTGCAAACTTCACTTATTCTCCCCCATGGTGCATGGAGTAACTTATCTTAAAAAAAAAAGAAAAAGAAAAAAGAAAAGATTTTATTTATTTGAGAAAGAGTGAGCGAGAGAGAGTGGGAAGAGAAGGAGCGGGGGGTGAGGGGCAGAGGGAGAGGGAGAAGCAGACTCCCAGGACCCTGGGATCGTGACCTGAGCCAAAGGCAAATGCTTAAACAACTGAGCCACCCAGGTACCCCTGGAGTAACTGATTTTATTGGTAAAGGTGAAAAGAATAAAATCCATGCTTATGACTCAGAGCCTCCCTCTTTCTCTTAGGAGCCGGCCTTTCCAGCACAGGGCGCAGGCTCTCCACGGCACTCTGCCACGTGGCCAGCCTCACCATGAACGGGCAGACCTATCTTTTCCAATCCTGGGGAGTCAGTATTAGGTCCCTGATCTGCAAATATCTGCCTCCCTCTCCAGTGCCACTATTATAGGCAAAAGAAGAGCAGTTTTGATATCCCTTCTGCTAATTGTTTGTCTTAATGTTCAGTAGTGCATGAAGGTCCAACGTGCATGAAGGTGAGATGCTATTGTTAGGCACTTCCTTCCTCATCAGGATTAAAATAAAGGCAGTATGGGCATGTTTTGTCAACCACATCTAGACTGAGCCACCTGAGGACAAGGATGGGCTCTCCTCTTACCGCATTTCCCACAATACCTACATGACCCATAGGAGGCACCCAGATTAATCAGGTTTAATTAATGATGAATTAAATGTTTCCAAACTTCTACAATCTTGATTTTTTTCTCTCTTCCTTAAATGGTTAGGTAACAGAAAAATTTGGCAAAACAGGGCTCTCACATATTCGATACAAAAAAATACTCATAGATAAGAGGAGTTCCTACATCAATAAGGAAAAAAAACACCAAGAATCAGAAAGAAAATAGAATAAGAATATGGATAAAACATTTCACATAAAAAGAAATAAAGTGGCCGATTCACAGCCAAAATGATGCTGAACCTTATTCAAATCAGAGAATGCAAATTAAACAATAATTTCATTGGTTCACACGATTAAAAAGATTGATGATATCTAAAGTTGGTGAAGGTTTAAGGGAACAGTCACTGTCTGTTACACTTCTAATGGGTGTGTAAATTAAGGAAACCTTTCTTGGTAAGTGATTTGGCCATGGCATCTAAACATTAACTGTGCATATCCTTTGTCTAAGCAATTCCATGCATAAAAATTTATTTGAAAATATTAATACATAATTTCAAATATATATAGGCAATGGAGGTCTTTTCAGCATTTTAGGAACAATCTTAGTTTGGATTAGTAGGGGCTGTTTAAACAAATTAGGCTACAACTACGTTCTGGAATAGTCCTTAGCTAGGGCTCTCAATCTCAGCATTGACATTGCAGTCTGAAATACCTTGGACTGCATAACTCTTTGTTGTGGGAGGTGGTCCTGTGTGTTGTAGGATGTTCAGCCGTGTCTCTGGCTTCCATCCTTCCCGGCTCCCCCTTCCCCACAGTTGTGACAACCAAACATGCTTCCTGACATTGCCCAATGACAGCATGTTTCCAGGCAGTGCCAAATTACAACCTGTTTCTAGACATGGAAGCCAAAAGACAGCCTGTGGTGCTGGGGCAGCATTATTCCTATTTAAACATCACAGGTCCACAACAGACAAAGGAGAGCACCTAGTAAGTATCAAAGTGTTCTAAATACTAAGGTTCCAAATAATAATTTTCCACAAGTGAAAATAGCATGTTACAGAAAAACAGAGTAATCATTCATGTTCTAAAAAGATAGAGATGAACATATATAGGTTTGCCAATGAAGCAAGCAGAAGTGAGTATAGGAAGACGTATACCAACCTCTAACTGACAGTGGTTTCCTCTGAATGGAGAACAGGAGTTTGGGAGCTTTTTCTTTTTTCTTTTTTTAAATGCTTTAGTGCATCTAACTAAAGGAAGTTAGAAATTGCATTCTACTACAAGTAACAAAGCCTTGAATTGGTGATTTGAGCAAGTCCAAAGACAGGCAGCCCAGGGCTAGGATTGTGGGTCCACTATGTCTTCCAAGACCAAGGACGTGGATTTGATCTCAGGTAGGCTTATGTGCCCAGCACCTAGTGCTCATGGGATGGTTGCTCTACTTGGAGCATCAAGTCTTCCTTCCAAGAAGGGGAAGGACAGCCAGGTACCAGGTAAGCTGAGCTCATCCTCTCCAATTACATGTCAGAACTATGTCACACAGCCACATCCATCTACAAGGAATCTATTTTTTTTAAATTCAATTTAATTAATATATACTGCATTACTAGTTTCAGAGATAGAATTTAGTGACTCATCAGTTGCATATAACACCCAGTGCTCATTACATCAAGCGCCCTCCTTAATGCCCGTCACCCAGTTACCCCATCCCCCCCAACTTGCCTCCAGCTGCCCTTAGTTTGTTTCCTAGATTTAAGCCTCTTATGGTGTGCCTCCCTTTCTGTTTTCATCTTATTTTATTTTTCTTTTCCTTCCCCTATGTTCATCTGTTTTGTTCCTTAAATTCCACATATGAGTGAAATCATATGGTATTTGTCTTTCTCTGATTTATTTTGCTTAGTATAATACCCTCTTGTTCCATTCACATCACTGCAAATGACAAGATTTCACTCTTTTTGATGGCTGAGTAACATTCCTTTGTAGATGTATATCACATCTTCTTTATTCATTCATCTGTTGTTTTTTTTTTTAAAGATTTTATTTATTTATTTGACAGAGATAGAGACAGCCAGCGAGAGAGGGAACACAAGCAGGGGCAGTGGGAGAGGAAGAAGCAGGCTCACAGCAGAGGAGCCTGATGTGGGGCTCGATCCCATAACGCCGGGATCACACCCTGAGCAGAAGGCAGACGCTTAACCTCTGTGCCACCCAGGCGCCCCTATTCATTCATCTGTTGATGGACATCTGGGCTCTTTCCATAGCTTGGCTATTGTGGACATTGCTGCTATAAACATTGGGTTGCAGGCACCCCTTGGAATCACTATGTTTTAAGCTTGCCTCTTACCACTTGAATACAAACAACAGTAGACAGCTAACAATAACGCCATATGTGAAATGTTTTCAAAATGAAGAAAAAGGAAAGGTAAGAAGCGGGGGAATGGAAAGAAGGGAGGGGAAAAGGGATAAGGATAGAAGAAAAGATGGAATGGACGCAGAGCTTGAAAACAACAGGTGTAGGTCTGAATCCTGCTGTCATCACTTTCATGCTTTTGATGGAAAGCAAATTAGTTTCTTTGAGGCTGCTTTCCCAATTATGGAATGCCTATCTTACAAAATGGCTACAGAATTAAATGAGATCATTTAGGTCATATTCTTAGGTGATTGCATACAGCAGTTGCTAAGTAAAGAGAATTTTCTTCTTCCTAGAATGCCCATAGCCTATTGAATATGAAAACATTCAAGCGCACATATATAGTTCTTTAGTTGTTCCACGGATGTCATGTTGAACCATAAGGAAAGCTTCTGCTCTTCAAGGGCAGGGACTACGGAATCCTGTGGGATTTCATAAAAAGTATGGGTATCTTTTATACCACATCCACACTCACTGGACATCACATACCTTCTGCCCTGGGTACTGGGCAAGGCTGATGACACAGTGATGCTACACAGAGCTGAGAATGGACCTTTGAAGTGAGGCCCAAGAATTACTATTGTGGAAGTGAGTCCCCCAAAACATAAACAGGCCTGATCTGCAGTAGCTGGATTTGTTATGAGACACTCAACATGGGAAATGAAGGACAAAGAGGAGCTCAGAAAGGAACAGAGAGAACCCTGGAGTCTTTACATGGTGAAAATTTTGCTTAGTGGAGGTTGCATTTATGTGTCATGGGGAATTATGGAGGGGACCAGAAAACCCTGGCACATGTACGCACAGACATACACACACACAGACACACACACAGACACACACACCACTGCACACATACCGAGGCTGGAGGAATTCCCACTGATTACTTTCTCCTTTTAGACTGTCCACTTCGGTCCCACCCCAAACACAGCCCACATCTCCACACCCTCCCCTCACAAATCACACTCTCCTTCTGGACCTCCCAGTCTCTGTGAAGGCCATCTCCATTTTCCCTACTCTTAGGTTCTTAAGTTCTTTTTTTTTTTTTTAAGATTTTATTTATTTATTTAAAGAGAATGAAAGTGGGGGAGGGGCAGAGGAAGAGAAAAAATCTCAAGGAGACTCCACGCTGAGTGTGGAACCTAACACAGGGCTCGATCCCATCACCCTGAGATCATGACCTGAGCCAAAATCAGGAGTCAGACTCTTAACTGACTGTACCACCCAGGTGCTCCATGGGTTCACAAGCTCTTGAGTCTCCTTCAACTCACTAGTCATAAAATCACCTAGCAAGCTTGCTTTTCACAGGTGTTCCTCTCTTTGCATTTCTATCACCACCACCTCAAGGTCTGTGGATTACTGACCCAATCTCCTTACAGTTCACACTCCATATCACCATGCAAAAGTCTGTCCATTAACTTCTGAAACACAGTTTTCTTATCACAGAGTGCAGTATTGCCCTTATTTTCTAGGTAAGTAAACTGAGGCACAGAGAAGTGAAAGATCTTGACCAAGATCATATGGCTTGTAAATTTCAGACACAGAACTTGGTCTCTCCAGCTCCAGAGCCACATTTTTCTCACGATAGCACACTGCCTCTCAGGCATCAGGGAAGTCTCCCCATGCTCCTGGAAGGTGGTCGACTTCCTGCCCTTCTCAGCAGCCTGTGTTCCAGCTGCTTCCACACTACTGACAAGCAAGCCCGGTACCGAGATCCCTGTGGGAAGCTGTACTGAAGCCAACATCAGGTCAGGATGCTATTTACTGGGCAGTGGAGTTGAGGAGGGATGAGTGCCAGTGCCTGTGACTTCTGTGTTTTAATATTCACTTAACTTTGTGGAGAGTAATTATAATCCACTCATTCTACACCAGCTGGTATTTACTTCATCCTCCATCAGGCATCAACAGAGCATGGGGCTGCAAGACAGAAATATTACTCTGGCGAGCATAAATATTTCATTTTTCACACCACAAATGCGTTGATGATTTATTAATTAGCCTAAAGGCTGCTGCCTCTGTAGAGCTGAAAATGAAGCTTTTCTGCTGTGTGGATTGGGCTTGTCTGGGGCACCATGCCCGTGGGTGATGCTCAGCTGGGAACATGGCCCAAGTTAGGCAAACGGCCTCTGGAATGTCCAATCCAAACTTCACACACAAACTTGCCCCACCTTGCCTTTTCACTGCTCACAGAAGCCTCACAGAGAACTTCTTCCACTTCAAAAAAGATTTTATATCTGCTTTTCCAGAAAAATGTAGCTGGGATCAGAGCCAACTAGTCTACCTACCAGCCTGCTAACCTGCTAAGGGGTCAGTACCTGCCTTTGACCCAGCGTTTGAAGCTACATGATCCATGAGAGTTGGATATTCAGGAAAACCAGTGGAGCTTCCCCTTGAACTTTAGCCTCAAAGGTTGGGTCAGTGGTAGGGCTCAGGGCCCTTGCTATTTATAACTGAGCAAATACCGTCTGTGAGAGGAATAATTATGCTAGAGGTGAAGCACTCATGGGACAGAAGTCCATCCAACTGGGATCTGCACACCCACCCTAAGCAACTCCCTGAGCTCTCTGAAGAGACCCTCAACTTGGTTCTGAATAAGTTGTAGATTGTTTAAAGGAAGAGTAAAAATGGAGCCCAAAATATCAGCTTTCACGTGGATGAAGCTAAATTAGAGGACACAGTTTGGGGTTGGGTCAAGTAGTCTGCCAACTCCCCACATTCTTCTAGAGCAGTAGTTCTTAAGGAGGAAAGGATGCGGTTTTGCGATGTCTGGAGACATTTTAGGTTAGTGTAACTGTGGGGATGCCATAGGCATCAAGTGGGTGGAAGGGCAGGCATGCTGTTAAATATCCTACAAGGTGCAGGAGAGCTCTCAAACTGTTCTCTGCCCCCAACGAAGAAGCATCTGGCCCAAAACATGAATAGTGCCAAGGGTGAGAAACCTTGGTCTAAACTTGCAAGCAGCATATCTGAGGTAAACATGAGTCTGTAAAGCAGACACATTTGCATAGGTCACTGTCTCTCACTGCTCCTGGGGAAGAAGGAAGAACAAAAACCCACACCTCGTGCTTAGAATCTTTGATAGATTATCGATTGAGTAGATTATTTATGAGAAATGTGGACTGGTTGTTATCTCCTTCCCAAGTAACTCATTCCATCTTAATAGGTATGAGTAAAAGGTGGGACAGTAGGCCAAGAGAATCCTTGGGGGAAAATTCCCTCAAAAATACCATGAATGAAGGACAGTTTCTCTCTTCTAACAGTATACATTCTCAGACTCTAGACAGACAAACGGATGAACCTCAAACACTAGCAATTGATCAAGGTAACAATTAGGAATACATCCTGCCCCATCCCTTAACTTGATCCCAACATACTTTCCTTTGGTGCCAGACCTCACATCCCTGGCTTCCTGCCCTGACTTAGATATCTGTCTTTGGGCCCACTGACTTGCCCCAAACTTTACCCTGTCCTCCCTCTGATGATCTACTCCTTTCTCCTTCCGGGGTTTATCATCACTCTTCTGATTCCTCCTGTATGACTGAGCCTATACTCTGGCCCCTGGCTAGGGACAGCCTGGTGAAAGGTTAGAAAGCCACACATAGAAGTTCCCTGGGTCACACCTTTCCATATTTTCTGCTGACTTTTCTCAAGCATCTTTCAAGGTAGGAACTACCCTAGAGCAAGTTGAAATTCAGAAGGATAGGCGACTGCGTCGCTCAGTCAGTTAAGTGTCTATCTCTTGGTTTTGGCTCAGGTCATGACTTCATGGGTCATGGGATCAAGCCCTGTGTTGACCCCCAAGTGGAACCCTGCACAGTGCCCTGGATCAGGCCTGCCTGATCAGCAGGGAGTCTGCCTGAGATTCTCTCCCCTCTTCCCCTCCCCCAATGCATGCATGCCCTCTCTCCTCTCTCTCTCTAAAATACACACACACACACACACACACACACACACACACATATTTAAATAAGGAAATAGCAGTTCCTGAAACACACCAGGAGTGTAACAAACATTGAAAGATATGGATAAACTGTTGACTGAATGAGCCAGCTAATAGTTGGCAGAAGCAGAATGAGAAAGATGATCTGCCTTATATTCCTATGTCTGGCTTCCCTACACAACGTGGCCTCCTGACTCACCTGTTAGCATTTCTGTCTCTTGTTCCAGGGCATATGACCCTTCTTCAGGTACATTACTTTATAATGCACATCTTTCTATCTATGATATCCCCAAGCCATCACTCCATGTCCATGACTATGACATTTTCCATACCCAACACAATGAATTTCAGAAATTGCAAAGTTCTAATGATCTTTTGGGTCAGAAAATTCCTGTAATCTCTCACACTGTATGTATCTAGATCTCTATAATCTACAGAGAGGCAATCTACGTATCATTTTTAAAATTGATTAATTCAAGAAATATACATTGGGGAACAACATAGTGCTTTGGGGGAGGGTTTGGAATAGTGATTAAGAGTGAAATCTCTGGAGTCAAACTGCTTGGAATCAAATCCCACTTCACCATGGATTTGTCTTATGACTTGGAACATTTTTATTAACCTCTCTCTAGGCCTTACCTCTTCGTATGTAAATGGGAATAATAGTAATAATAATAGCACTTCCCTCACAATTCTGCTATGAAAATTAACTGGATAAATTGTTATATTCTCTGCCACAGTGGCACTGTTCGGTCACGTGCTGGCCATTTATATCGTCTTACACAGAATGTGTATCTAATTCATTCAACAACGTTCTTGATATTAACAAAAGGTAGCAATTATTGGGTGTTTACTCTGTGTCGAGACTTTGCAGTACTTTATCTGCTTTCTAACTCATGAGCAGGTGACGTCCCTGAGTTGCGTGCGTCAGTATCCCTATTGTACAGATGAGGAAGCTGAGGCAGAAGCTGAGAGTGCCCAATCTGCTCAAGATGGCACGGCCAGCACATAGCACAGTGAGGATGAGAGCTCAGATTGGCTCTAAGTCCCCCTTGCGAACCACTACCCCACACCATGCCAGGGGATGGGCACACGGCAAGGAAAGGCAACATCGGTGGGTGCATGATGAAGGCACACACAGGTCACCAAACAGAGATAAAGGCCACCTTGGGCACAAGAGGAGGTTTTCCAAAAGATGCAATTTTGGTTAAGGTTTGATAAATGAGAGTCACTGGAGTGAGGATCTGGGGGGGGGCTCCTTTCACAAAACTATGTGAACATCAGAAAACAGGGACAGTTTGGTGTTGCTAGCTGGAACATGGATTGTGAAAACCAGCAGGAAAGAAGAGGGGTTGATGAGGTAGGCATAGTCTAGGTCACAGGAGACATGGACACTATGGAAGCATTTGACTTTTTCCAGAAGGCAGTAGCAGAAGGCCACAGGCACATTTTTTACTTAGAGAGACTCACTCAAGTCCGAGTAGGGTAAACAGGTCATGGGTGAAACCAGTAAACTAGAGTCCAAAGAAAGGAGTTCCTGTGAAAAGGCCTGAGCCAAGACAGAGAGATGGGCATGGATGACAGTAGACAGAAAAAGCTATTTAGGGGGTGAAAACCCCTTCATGTTTGAGTAAAGAAAGTTAAAAAACAAAATCTCTGTATAGGTAAAGGAGGAGTTTCCCATTGAACCTAGAGCCACGTAATAGTGAAGCCAACAGAAGGGCCCAGCCACCAATGTGCCAGGCCACATGAGGCAGGCAGAAAAGATGTCCCCGCTAGTGGCAGCAGAATCCATTCTCCAGGCATCAGAAAGGCTCTCCTGCAACCAGTGACCCTGTGCACAGAGTTGTTAGGCTAGAGCCATAGGCCTCAAGGCTAACAACCAGAGCCTTTCCATTAGCCCGTGTGGCTGGAGAGGTACGAACTGAATTGAACTAAATGAGCAATTCCTAATTCTCATTTTAGTAAATAAAGAAAACTATATCATAAAATTAGGCATGATTCAAAATGATTAACACTAGCAACTTCCCATGAAATAATTTAACCTGCTTTGATTTAGGGGATCTGGAAACTTCCCACGAAACTATTATCAACATATGGAGAGTTTTCATTATTATTAATAAGAATCTGTTAGGCAACTTGTATTTAAAAATGCTCTGTGCACCAAATATTGAAATAGACAGCGTTCTCAGAGATGGCTGCCAAAGCCCGTACACACAGGTGTGGCATCAATGCAGACCATGGGATGACCAGTTTCCCACTACAGTGGGCAAAGACTTTGCAGGCCACAGGGATTTTAAAGGGAAATTCACGGAGATCAGACTTAGCAAAACCGTTTCCCAAAGGAAACGTCAAAGAGTATTTATGGACCCTGGGAGTTCTGAGAATTCAGGCTCCAGGTCAATTTGCCTATATCAGTTCTACTAAATTCTAATAATAGTTTGTTAAATGAGACTTTCATTTGAGATGCCTGTGCATCAAATTTATTTCTTATACGATAGGCTGATTTTAAAACAGCTAATGAGAATCTCCTTTTATATAGTCTTTTAGGTGTATTTTTTCCATCAAGCCTATTTTTAAACATTTCAAACCAAAAGCAAATGTCAATGTAATAATCAAAAGTGTAGGTATTTAGAGGAAGTAAAGTAAATGTACAAGAAGTGGCATTATCTTTCAATAATGAGCAAAACAACAATTATCTCAGAGCACACATTTGTCTTACTTTCTGTTGAACCTTGAGGAGAATGAATAATCAGGACATGAAGAGTAAAGAAATGGGCTGAATCATTATGGCTCCTTCCTCAGGAGGCTGTAAAAAGGGATTTGCTCTGAGACTCACCTAACAAAAAAAGATGAATTCTTGATAGCTGAGTCGTTAAATATTTAAAAAATAAAACAACAGCTCTCTAAAAAATAGAATTGTATATTTCTTCAACTTCTGCAGGGAGGACGTTTGAAGCCACAATTTAATAGAAGAGATGGCAAAGAGGAAAAAAAAGACAATTTTGATTACCCCAAAATAAATATCACATGTACAATAAAAACTTAAAGGGCCAATAATGACTTGGAAATTATTATTATTAAATTATTGCTACATTTATCATGAAAAAAATCTCTGAGTTGATGTTTACAGGGTATCTCGCAACATCAGTGATAAACATAAGACAACATTTAATGAAGAGAGAAGCTTAAATATGTGTGTATTCTGTGTGGTCTTAACTATATCATCACATTCTTGGCACATGAGTCATCAGGCAAATTGCTATATAAAAAACAAAAGCCTAGATATTTGTATTTTGGATGGCCTAAGAAATAGATGGCCTAACAAACCTAATTGCTGAAAACTAGTAAAAGTTCTTGGTGAATACAGCAAAAATTCTTCTTACATGTTTCAATGACGTTGCTTTAAAAAATGAAAATAAAAGGGGCGCCTGGACGGCCCAGTTGGTTAGGCATCTGCCTTCTGCTCAGGTCATGCTCGCAGGGTCCTGGGATCAAGCCCCATGTTGGGCTCCCTTCTCAGCCAGGAATCTGTTTCTACCTCTACCTCTGCCACTCCCTCTGCTTGTGCTCTCCCTCATGTGTTCTCTCTCTCTCTCAAATAAATAAATAAAATCTTTAAAAATTTTTAAACATTAAAAAAATGAAAAAAAACTAGAAAACCTCAAGTTTGATAGAAAAAAAATGCCAAATCTGCCCTGAAACAAAGAAAATTCAAAATAAAAATAAAAGAATTTCATTATATAAAGAACGAGATTTCCTGTTAAAGATGAAAACAATAGACATCTTGTTATTTGTGACAACATGGATGGACCTAGAGGGTGTTTTGCTAATTGAAATAAGTCAGACTGAGAAAGACAAATGCCATATGATTTCACTCATATGTGGAATCTAAGAAACAAAACAAATAAAAACAAACAAACACAAAGCAGAATCAGACCCATATATACAGAGAACAAATCGGTGGTTGCCAGAGGGTAGGGGGTGGAGTGATGGGCAAAATAGGGGGAAGGGAAGTGGGAGACACAGGTTTCCAGTTATGGAATGAATAATTCATGGAAATAAAAGGCACAGCATAGGGAATATAGTCAATGATATTGTAATGGCATTGTATGGTGACAGATGGTAGCTATACTTGTGATGAATGTAGCATAACATACAGAGATGTTAAATCACTATGTTGCACACCTGAAACCAATATAACATTATGTCGACTATATTCAAATTTTTAAAAATGAATAAATAATGATAGCTAATCTTTAAAAAAAAAGCAAAGTAAAAAGACACCATGATTGAAGAATAGAATAAGATAGCCAAATCAGATCTATAAAATGTCCAATATTGTAATTATCAATTCAAAATATAAGCTTGAAAAAGAAAAAAATGAAACTGAAGAACAAGAAAATATAACTAAAGTAGATTTTTCAAATTATCAAATTGAAATTCAAGAAATGGAACAAAATTAGTAATTAAAGTTAAAAATGCAATATCTCAGTTCAACAGCTAATTCAACAAAGCTGAAGGGTCAAATAATTAAAGGGTGGGATCAAGCAAAATGAGAAGGCATGAAGAACAGTATTAAAGACACAGACATTTGGGAAGAAATTTGATAAACATACAAAATTAAAAGGTTGGCGTTCCAGAGAAAATGAGAGATATTGATAGAATCTATTTGAAAGGAAAGCTACAGCAGTCAAGGCAGTGTGAGATTGGTATAAAGATAGACAAAATCTACAGTCAAGGAACAGACCTACACAAATATGGACAACTGATTTTTGACCACAATGCAAAGGCAATTTAATGGAGAAAGAACAGTGTTTTCAAAAAGTGGTGGTGGAACAATTGGATAATCATATGCAAAAAATAAGAATAAGGACTATAGTGCATACTTCCCACCACACACAAAGATCAAATGGATCATAAATGTATAATTTAAAACATAAAGCTGTAAAACTTCTAGAAAAAAATACTGGAAAAAATCTTTGTGACGTAGGTTAGGTGAAAGTATCTTTTATTATTTATTTACTTATTTATTTATTTTAAGTAAGCTCCACGCCCAGCACGGAGCCCAATGTGGACTCAAACTCACAACCATGAGATCAAGACCTGAGCCAAGATCAAGAGTCAGATACTCGACTGACTGAGCCCAGGTGAAAGTATCTTATATACAATACTCTTATGGATTTAATTGTGCCCTCCTCCCCAAAAAAAGATATGTTGAAATCCCAATCCCCAGCACAGGACCTTACTTAGAAATAGGGTCTTTATACCATGTTCGTTGGGCTAAAATGAGATAATTAAGGTTGGCCCTACAATATGACCAGTGTCTTTATAAAAGGGAGAAATGTGGACACATAGACATACAAAGAGGGAAACCTTGGAGAAAAGACCCAGGGAAAATGCCATGTGAAAGCAGAGGACTGGAGTGATAGAGCTAAAAGCTAAGGAATCCAAAGATTGCCAGAAAATCACCGGAAGATAGGAGAGATGCATGGAAGTCACTCTCCCTAACAGCTGTCCAAGGGAAGCAACCCCACTGACAATTCGATTGCAGTCTTCAAGGCTCCAGAGTGGTGAGATGATAAATTTCTAGTATTTGAAGTCATCCCATTTGTGACACTTGGTTACAGAAGCCCTAGGAAACTAATACAAACACCATAAATGTAGTCCATAAAATGTTTAAAAACCATAAGTCGGATGTCACCAAAATTAAGAACTTCTGCTCTTCAAATGTATTTGTTAATAGAATGAAGTAACGAGCACAGAAGATTGAGGGGAAATATTTGCAAACCACACACATGCACGATAAGTAAATCATATCCAGAATATATAAAGAAGTCTCCAAATTCAATGATAAGAAAACAAACAGCCCAATAAGAAAATGGGCAAAATGTTTCAGGAAAAAAAAAAGTACAATGGCAAGTAAGCGTATTGAAAAGATGTTCAACATCATTAGTCTCTAGGAATTGCAAATTAAAACTACAGTGAGATACCATTTCACATCTCTTAGGATAGGTAAAATTTGCAAGACTGGTCATACCACGTGGTGGCAAGGATGTGGAGCAACTGGAACCCTTATACACAGCTGGTGGGAATGTAGAAATGGCATATTTTGGAAAACATTTTTATATTTTCCTAACAATTTAATATACCCCAATTTATAATTCAGTCATCCCATCTCTAGGTATTTATCCAAGATAGATGAAAGCATATAAACACACAAAAATTTGTATCTGAAGGTTCATACGCTTACTTGAAATAGGCAAATCTGGAAAGAATCCAAATGTACATCAACAAATCAATGGATAATATATATAGCCATATAGCCAAACAATGGTATATGACTCAGCAGTAGAAAGGAATGGACAATGTTTACAAACAACAGCAGTTTTTAAATAATTGTGCTGAAGGAAGCTTGATATAAAAATTACATACTGTATGATTCCATTTAGAAATTGCTCTAGAAAATCCACGCTAATCTATAATGACAGAAACTCAATCAGTGATTGTCTAGGGATGGGGAGGAAAGGCCTGGAGGAATATCAGGGCGGGATTAGGGCCATGAGAAAATGTTTTTTTAGGGGGCAATGATGGATGTTTATTCTGTTGATTCTTTTGAAAATTCCATGGGTGTATATATGTCTCTGAAACTTATCAAATTATATACTTATGTGTAATTTATTATATGTCATTATACAAAAATTATATACTTTTGTGCAGTTTCTTGTACATCAATTGTTTAAAATATAATGTCAATTATACAAAATCATAATTAAATTGGACTTAAAAAATATAAATGTTGAAAAAGTTGCAGACTTGTGGAATGCTATATTATTTAGAAAAAAGTCTTATGTCAACTGACAAAGTTGGAAAAAGCATATCCTCTGACCCATACATTTGCAAATAAGTCTACCTTCTGATCCTTCTCATTATATGTGTATATATACTGATAGTATGTATCAATATAAACTATGGATAATATATTTTATATATCTATTTATTAGATAATGTATGAGTGGTGTATATATAATATATAATTAAGTAATACCCACACATTAAATAAACATTAATATTCCTAGAATAAATCTTTCTCTTAATAAAAAATAACATTAATCAATAGTAGAACACATAACCAGATTCCTTTAGTTACAAAATGGAATACTGTTTGGCAGAGAATGTGAATAAAAACGAAACTAAAACTACCTGATGAACTTTAGGGGGAAATAGACATATCACATATTTTATAAATGCTTGTGTCAATATGATATTAAATAAATATAATTTCCATGTAAACTAAAAATGATATTAAATAATATAAAAAATACTAAATGATAAAATATTAAATCAAATTTGCAACAATGATCATAGGAAGATTAGAAGAAAATGAATCTTAAATTATTACGGATTTTTTCAAATGATTACCAAGAAAGTTTTCTTTTTCTTACTTCTGTTGCATTTTCCAACTTTTATTTAATGAATAATGTTGTTTCACTATGTTATAGTGAAAGCAGTAGCCAACAAATTTCAGAGTATTAGGTTCAATTCTTGTAGTGTGTCCCTGTTTGTTGACCAAGTGTTACTTAATGATGTAGCCTGTTGAATAAAATAGAGAAATGGAGTTAAATGATCTTCAGTGTTAGTGTCAAATATGCTGCCCCACTAAAATGGCCAGTGGGTTTCAGCTGGTTTGCTTCATAGGTCCACAAGGTGCACAAAGTCTCTTAAAATTGACCCTAAACAGCAAAATGTAGGCCAGGACACCAAGAGGGATGCATTTGACGAATTGCATATGACATAATGTAAAATTCATAAATGGAAGAATTTGAATCTGAAAATACTTGAAATCCTCAAAAACTAGACCAAACGGATCACAGTATTTCCAAGAGGATGCAAGCACTCATTTTAACAATCGTAAAATGGCATACATTCCAGAAAATGCTTTGTGTAAATACGGATTTAAGGTGAATGCTCCTAGGAAAGTTTCCATTAACCAAACTAATTTTACTCAGATGAGCTGTAGGCAAATTTGCCTGCCCATCGTGGTGACCCACTGACGGGACCCACTGCCAGCTCACAGATACTGGGAAGTAAACAAGCAGGTGTCTGAGTGGAAAAGGAGGAGTCACCAGACCTGGCTGCCTTGGTAGGGAAGCTGACGAGAGGAAATACTGTCAGAAATATGCCATCGGTAGACATGCGGTGAGCGCTAGTAGGTACCAGAAGCCATGGCGAGTACAGGGAATAAGAGAACACTGAGAACCCCCAGCTAAGAGAGACCAACAGAAATAAATAATACTGTACTATTACAAGTTCACTATCCAGGTCCATACAAAGAGCAGACAGAGCTTAGAAGAGCAAATGGGGTATCTCCCTTGGGCATCAGGGGATGGAGTTGGCCGGGAAGCTGACCTGAAAGAGATATATTTATTCTGGACCTTAAATCTGAGTAAGATTTTTGTCAGAGAAAAAGGAAAAACAATAATCAAGAGAGGTGAAAGGGTGTGACTTGTCTGTATATCACAAATCTTTTTCTTTTCTTTCTATCAGTCCCAGAGATTTAGCTACCTCAGGTGAAAAGTGGTAAATGTGGGTTCAGATGCATTAGGGGCAGTTTTCGGGGCTGAGAAGATGGGGCTGCACAGCTGTCCCTGCCTCCTTCAGGTGCTGGAGGCTCCAGGAAGGTATTCTTGTTGTTGCTGTTGTTTTATTTATTTTCCTTTTTAAGAACAAGAATGAAACATGATCGCTGTTAAAAAAAAAAAAAAGATTTGAAGAACGAGTAAGAACAAAGAAAGGAAATTATTGTAATAGTCTAAGTAAGAGATGATAAGGGACCAAACTGGAGCTTTGATGCTTAAGGAAGGATTATGAAAAGATTTAAGAAATATTTTGAAAGATGAATAGTCAGGGCTTGGTTCACGGTTGACTGTGGAAGGTGAGAGAGTGATAGATAAGGACTCCGACAATTCTAATTATGACAAGCCAGTGGCTGGCAGCATCATTAACCCAGATATGGAATGCAGGGGAAAGAGCTGGTTTCAGGAAGGAGATAATGAGTTTCGCTTTGGACATGCTGATTTGTATGTTTCTCTGGTATATCCGGGAATGCGGAAAATGGAAATAGGGGTCTAGGGCTTAGAGGTGAGTTTTAAGTTACTGAAATAGATTTGAGACTCAAGAGTAAAGAGCTGGTAGTTCAAGCTTGTAGAGAGGAGGAGAGACTAATAATCAAAACAGGATCCATGTACTAGTGCTCCCCAGGTGACCACTTTACATATAACCATTTATTTAATTCCTACAACCCTCCTGTAACCTGGGTGCTGTGATTGTTTCTCCACCGGGCAGGAAACTGGCTCACAAAGAGTTTAAAAACTTGTCCAGGAATGGAAGTGGCCGAGCTGGGATTCACACCCAAGCAGTCTGGTGTCAGACTACAGATGCTTAGCCAACGTTTATACTTACCCTCAGCCAGCGACTGACAAGAAAGAAACCTGGGGAACACGGATGTTTGTGGGGCAGCTGGAGGAAGAGAGACCAATGGGGCCACAGAGGAAACCCCTGAAGAATGAAATGTTAAGAAAAGCAAATGATGAGAGGGTTTCGCTGGGGAGCAGACTGCTCTGTCAAATGCAGTAGAAAAGTCTTGGACACCTGTGGATAGGGTCAGGGGCCAGAGAGCAGTTTTCTGTGAGGTGTTGGAAAGGAAGCCAAACTGCAGTGGGCTATGGAGTGAATGGGAGGGAAGAGACAAGAATAGTAGAGTGGATAGCTCTTCTAGAAAGGAGAGAAAGGAGCAACACATTGATTGCTAACCAAATGGAAGAGAGATTTACGGTATTTTCAAATGCATGGGTTGCTCTTTCCCAGATGTCCATTCCAGGCTCACATGCAAAAGCAGAAGCCTGTGAAGAGGATCATAGTCTTACCGCCAAGCGTGGCTAAATATGCTTCAGCTGACAACAACAGGTCACAGGGAAAGGACTAATACTTAGGGTCACGGTCAGGCACAGGCACTCCAAACGGTTGACGGAAGCCTCAACTAGCCATCGGAGAAAGTGCCTAGCAGAGTGGAGATCTTGAGTGTTCCCGCTAGAAGGAAGCATGAACACGGGACTCCAGAGACCTCAAAGCTGTGCTCACCTAAAGCTGCCTCAACGGTGGGGTCTGAGAATCCAGGTTGAGGAATGGTCTGAGGACCACGTGGTTTGCGGGTGTACTGAGAACCTCCAGGATAGAACATGGTTCTTACCGTGAACAACATATCATTTTAAGCCTCATATCATTCCACTCTTTGGAGTTTTTGTCCTTGTTTCCTCTTCACTGAATTAACATCCAAAGGAATCTGTCTGTGCTCAGCCCCAAGAACACTGAAGATTATGGGTGCTCAGGGTTCAGTATAACAGCAGCCGCAGCCAAGCTAGACAGACAAGTAGATGGACAAACACACAACTTATATCTCTAAATATAAATTATTGGGAGGTCAGAGGTTGTTACAGACTGGTAGAGCCTTTACTCTCTTTTTCAGTGAACTTGGGTTCTGCGTGTAATTACTGGGTTTCCTCCCACCAGCCTTAACCTCCTGCTAGAAAATGACAGCTAAAACCTCCATTTGACACCATGGGGCAAGGAAGACAGGGCCCTTTAATAGTGGGAAGGAAGGAGCTCTCTGGCCTAGTACTTTTTTTTTTTTTTTAAGATTTTATTTATTTACTTGACAGAGAGAGAGACAGCCAGCGAGAGAGGGAACGCAAGCAGGGGGAGTGGGAGAGGAAGAAGCAGGCTCCCAGCAGAGCAGGGAGCCCGATGCGGGGCTCGATCCCAGGACCCTGGGATCATGCCCTGAGCAGAAGGCAGACACTTAACCACTGAGGCACCCAGGTGCCCCTGGCCCAGTCCTTTGAATCGACCTGCTAAACTCCTACAAACCCATGCAATCACAAATCAGCCAGGTACATGGGACCTTAGATAATGAAATTTCCAAGACCATCTTTTATTTACTTACCCTAAATCCATTTCCCGTAGTACTAACATTCTTGGTTCTCTAAGTACCCCTTTCCCCCTACTAGCTTTCCAATATTTTTCCAAGAATACCTCTTTCATGCTATCCCCACCCCGTTGCCTGACAGCCATGTTTAGAATTGCCTATCTGGATTAAACCCCACCACCTTCAAACAACATAAATTTAGTATTTGCTTTCTGGTCCTTGAAAGATACGCCATTTTCAATACAACTCTAGGGTCCAACTGGCCAAGCCCACCTCTTGTCTGGCTTTCCACAGAGGAGATGGTGGACAGACAAGAAAATGAGTGGCAGAAGCTTGGGGATGGGGTTTGTATCCCTCCCTGTCAGCTGTCCTAAATGATTCTCTTTCTTTTCCCCAGCAGAACCACAGGGAAGCCTTCTGTTGTCACTCATCATCTTTGGTTTGGAAAAAAAACAGAACCATTTTGCATAATACATGGATGTCCCTAAATTATAAATACGCTGTGACTGCAGATTTTCCCTTTGCCTTTGTCTATACCTTAATATCAGCTTAAAAATTGTCTTCCCAGAACCAAGTAGAGGAAAGGCAAATTCCATGTGGCAAGATCAGAAGTCAGACCAAGGAAGTAACCATGTGTCTCCTGAACAGCTTCCAAGACATAGGATAATTCCCTACCCAGCTAGATTCTCCCACAGTTCATATGGGTCTAGGTCTCCCCTTGTGTGTCCTGTCTCCCAGTCTCCTGCCCAGCATGAATCCTGAGCCATGCACTTAACCTGGTGAGATGTTTCAAAGGGATTCTTATTTGACTTTAGTGACTTGCTTTCCTGGAAGCCAACTTTTTATATGGCTATTTGATGGGTATGGTTATTTGCTTGAAGTAAAAAATTTCATAGTATCAGATCATATCTGGGTTCACATAGTGAACAAACATTCTTAATACCCTTTGCCTTTAGTTTTTAGGTCAAAATAAACTAAAACAAGGACAGATTTAGAAAAAAAAAATAGAGAGCTCATGGTAATAGCTGGAAAATATAACTGTAGTTCTGATCTCCTTCAGTCTGGCAGTTTCCCCAAAGGTCCTGACATCCACTTCTCTTCAATACACTGTTGCTGGCAGAGCCTCTGCTCATGGCTTTTCTCACCTCCCATGTTGCATATCTCCTATCCTTGTTGATAAGTCAGGCTGAAATTCTGCTGTCCCTGGTTGTCTGGATTTTCTTGGTTCAGGTCACAAAGAGAGCTAGTTCTCAAAATAAGGTCAAATAGTGGGCAGACAGGTGGGAGGGTCCCTGAGAGATGAGGTGGGTGAGTAAGACAGGAGCTACTGTCCTTAATCTAAGAGTAGCAAAGACCGTATCCAGACACTCTGTCCCCTCCTGCTCATCCCTGCTGTTACCTCTGGGAGATTAACATTACAGGGACTCCTACAGTATCCCAACAGCTCGCTCTTGACAGTCCCATAATGGTTTCATGCCCACCGCTTCACTCTGTCAATGGGAGAGACCATTCCAGCCAAGGAAACCGAGGCGTACAGAGTTTTAAAAATGTGTTTTGGAACACTTACCCTCACTAACCCCCATGGAGAGAATCCCATTCTGTTATAAGATTATGTTCCCTCCTTGCTGATAAAGCTTATTATGTTCATGAACGTCCTAGGCACTTACTGTCTGTGTACACATTTTGCAATTTAATGGTAAATTTCCAGGGTACATGCACTTATTTTCTTTATTTTATATTCTACAGTACTTTGCAGGCATTTTGCACTAAAACTTGGTTCTCAAGTTCAATGAAATTGAAACTAGCACCATGTTTTACGTGCTTTTTAATGTAATATTCTAATTGTAACGTGCAAGCATCCACTCATCAGTCAGATTCCAGTTTTCCCAAGGCAGAAAAATATATTTTTTCCTTTATCCTGTGCAGTTCTAGGCACATACTGGGTATGTAAGAATTTCTGGGTGAATCAAAATAAATGGAATCTTCATGAATACATTTGACCTCTTCTACAGAAGTTTGGTGGTGGTAGTGTATTTGTGTGTGTGTGTGTGTGTGTGTGTGTGTGTGTTGTTTTTCTCTTTCTTTTCTTTCTTTCCTCCTTTTCTTTCTTTCCTCCTTTTCTTTCTTTCTTCCTTCCTTCCTCTTTTTTTTTTTTGCTTTAATAGGAAGAAAATGTGTACTCGTATTCCAACAATTTTCACCTTCCTGAACCATTGAAGATTCCCCACCCTCAACATTTTGAGACTGAATGTGGTATACGTGATATGAAGAAATTAATCAGAATCTTTTTCTCTTTAACAAGCCTCTTTCTCTAAAGGCATGCATCCCTAGAAATTCATGTTTTTCTTCCTGTCTCATGGGGCCCATATAGGTTGGGGGTTCAGCAAATTATTTGGGGTGGGGGAGAAGAAGGCTGGGCTCATCTGCTATGAGTTCTCCAGAATGGGAACTAGTACTAAGGAGATCCAGTGTCCAGCTCAGTGCTTTAAAAATGACAGCATAAGAATGCCGTTAAATTCCAAGTACCCGACAGTAGTCATAGCTCTCCTTCTATCAGTGCCAAGATGTTCCATGTCTTTGGACAGAAGATGATAGAATTCTGGCTCTTCCTAGGAATGTTAGAACAAGACGAAGATTATCTTTAAAGATTGTGTTCTTCCACTGAAGAAGATGTAGTTTGACATTTGTTTGTATTATAGTCTTTCTTAGTGGTTTGTATGGTTAACATAAAAGAATCATCATACGTATGTTGTGATTACGGTATTATACGGAGGTCAAATCAACTTTTGAAAAATCTTCCCTCTGTATGAAGGGGATGTCTCACTTGAAGGAACCAACCTACAAACAAGTGCCAGAGGCCACAGATGATCAGCTAAGCCCCAAAGAAATAACACTGAATATCTTATTTAATGATCAAGTCATTACTAACAGAACAAAGCTGACATATATGCAAGGAACCCTGCATTTCATCACTGGAGATCATTCCTTGGGTACTCATCATTTCCAATAAGCTGGAGGGGATAAGTGCTCATATCAGTAAGAAGTCCCTAGATGATCTAAGAAGCACACACCCAGGAAAGACTGGAGTTGTACCAAGGAGGAATTGTCTTGGTCTAAGGAGGGAAAAAGACATACTTGGGCAGGTGGTCAGTAAGTCAATGCCAAAAGGCTGCAAGTTAAGTGAGGTCTTTGCATTCATAACCTCCATGGTGTGGAGCATCTGTTCATCCCTTTAACACATATTTTTTGAGTGCCCACTCTGGGCCAAGCACTGTGTGAATTGGTAGAAAAACTATCATGTGAAAAATAAACATAGTTTCTGTCTTAGAAAAATTTTGCAACACGTATAGCAGACACAAATTCCTTATCCCCATATGCAAAACATTCTTGCAAATAAAGAAAACAACAATACCAATTCGATAAGAAAAAAGGGTAAGCAATTTTACTAAAAGTTCCATAAAAAGATATATCAAGAATTAATAAATTACTAAAAAATAGGCACTTTATTAAAAAATAAACACAAAATATTTAGATATTGATGGTCACATATCAGATAAGCAAAACTATGAAAGAATTATAACGCCTGCTATTGGTAAGTCAATGAGGGTCTTTCATGTACTGGCTGATGAGAGTTTATTTAAATTGCTATAAAATTTCCATGTTGTAACTTTGCAATATCTACCTAATTAAAAATACCTTCACTGATGACCTGATGATTCAAATTTTAGAAATCTATGCTAAGAAATAATAGTATAAGCTGTAATGCTAGACGCATATGAGAGCACTGTTTGTAACAACAACAAAGCATAAGAGTCTAAAAATGTCCATTAATAAGGGATGAGTATAGTGAAGCAAAGTATAATCACACAATAGAATACTATACATCTGTTTAAAATACTGAGGACAGTATAAGGCAAAGCATGTAAACTATGCTCCATAAAAACAGACCAGAGTGGCCAGCAGAATTCCTTACCGAACAGCTTGGTCCTTGCCTCTGTATTCTGGACACTCTACAATCCTCTTGTATTTGGTCGCACCCCTCAAGGACATGCTTTGACATTCTGGGGGAAGCTCCTCCATGCCCCCTGGTCAATAAATCTTGCCATCCATCCTTCTTTCCATCAACACTGCATCTCACACAAGCAAATATCCACGTGACCTGTTCCTGGCAAATATCTTGCTCTCTAATGCCCTGGCTTCTGCTCCATCCCAGTCCATACTGTACCAAGAAATAAAGTGAGGCCCAGCTTTGTGGGGGCTGGTGAATGGTTATCGTAGGAAGGTGGGGCCCAAGATCCAGAAGAGTCATTCTCTATCTTGGACACTGAGATCTTCAGGATGCTTTTCTTTTTAATTGATGTATTCCCACTGTTACCATTTTTATACTTCTTGCTTAAACTATTGCTGAGGGAGAAGAGGGATGAAGGTGGAAATATATGGGTCACGAGCTAAGGCTTGCTTTCAGCCTATCCTTTGTTGGGTCAGGGCTGTGGTCCAAATCCAAGCATCTCACAAGGCTTGACAGACTCAAATTCAGTTCTGGCATTAGATCACCTGTGGACATCTAATATTGTGGGTAAAGCACAGCCAGGGAGCGTGCAAGTGTTCATTCAAACAGATGGAACTATAGTGATCCCGATGATTCTCTCTGCTGCCATCAATTCAACACACCTGACTCTGGCAGGACCCCTTCAGAGGGTACAAAAGTAAGCCTAGTAAACACGACACCTGTCATCACAGAGCTTGCTGTCTTATAAGGGCAATGCATAATTCTGCTTTGGAACAGGACACTGGAAAGGATCAGGGCACATAGCAGAATACACACACACACACACACACACACATCATACGCACATGCGCAGCCTTTCCTCTTCGGACCACTCATTTTGAGACATTTTGTATTTTTTCCTAGAAAATGGGTCTCCGTAACCATGGAAATGGCTGTTGTTTTCAGCCCAAGGGGATATAGGATCGCGTGTTTAAGGAGATACTAAATAAGCTTTGATTGCTACTTGTATAGAACGTTCGGCTTCAACTCTTCACTACCGTCAGGTCCCCCCAGGGGACTAGAGCGGCAGCTGTTTCAGACCCTGCCCCTCCCTGTCATTGAGTCCAGGTAAAAGCTGACTTCCACCCTCCATGCCCTTGCAGCTAGCAGCAGGTATGGGGGTAACCAGCACCCCCCCCACATCCCTGACCATACTCGGCACAACACAGGTGGGAGAAGGCAGCGACCATTTCAAATCACAGCCCCTCATCCCAGTGAAGCTCTGAAGTCAACTCTGGCCCACAGAACGAGGGGAGTCCCTCAGGCTGCGGGTCTGGCTTCTCAGGAGCCTGGGATTCCTTTTCCTGGATGCTCTCTGGGGGTCAAGGCTGGACCCAGCAAGACTGCCCCAGGACCCAAGAAATGATTGCCTAGGGAGGCCTGACTGGACAGGAGTTGGGACCACTTGGCCTGAAGTTAACCTTGTGTTTCTAGCTTTCTCGCACTCAGTGCTTTCTGATAAATCTAATAAATCTCCTCTTGTTTAAGTGACAGGCAGTTGAGATTTGTTTTGTTTTGTTTTGTGGGGTTTTTTTGTTTTTTTGTTTTTTGCTTTTTTGCTTTTGGCAAATCCTCAAAGGGGAAAATCAATCCACTTGTCCCAGAACAGAGGAGAAATAGCTTCTGGGGGAAGGGGCAGAAGCAGAAGCAAACAGAAGCAAAGTCTAATTCCTCAGCAGTGGACAGGGCTTAAGAGGGGAAGGGGCAAACTTTTGACTAGAGACCCCTCTATGGACCCAGGCAGACGTGAGGACCCAGAGAAGGGTGTGTGGGCGCCTGGGTGGCTCCTGGCACAGGAAGAGAGTTGAGCGCACATAGAAATTTTAGCAGAGTAAGCAGGCATATGTAATGGATAACCGTGCACCCTTTCCTGACTCTTTTATTCTTTGAGGAGATTTTGGTGTTTGCCTGGCCAACTCTCTGGCCTTTGCTTTATTGATCTGTGCAACGGTAGAGAAGAAAACTGAAAGACCACCAGAAAGGCTAAGTTAATCTACTACGGACAGGACAGAAAGCTATGCATGACAGGAAAATAAAGAAATAAAATCGACCATAGACCCAAAGAAGCAGGAGAAGGGGAGAGGCTATAGAACCAGCCTGGGCCACGTTAACCAAGGGTTTATAACGGGAGTTTGTAGCTGTGAGAGGAGAGCTTGAGAGGCTGCTTCAGCCCCTTATACATGAAAGGGTAAGAGAGAGACTGAGGAAAGGGATTTCGGAATTTTGGATTTGGGTTAGCAAGTAATCCCCATTTAGTGCTTCTTAAAGAGCTGTCAATAAAGAATTCAATTGCTTCTCAGGGCTCTTTGGATGTCATACTAACTTTACTTCTGAATGCAACTCCCTGTATTGGGGCCAGTTTTACGTGGATTATGTGTGATTAAGCAAACACTGCTCAGCGGGTTAGTGAGAGCCTGAGACCCAGCGGTCCAAGAGGGCCTCCGGATCTCACATGGAGAGTCTCCGCCAGCTGACAGCCTGCAATTCTGGGCCAGCAGTGGGTTGGACGTGCTCCCTCTGAGAATCCTCAGCGCCTATAGCTGAGAGTGCTCAGAAAGGCAGGGACCTTGTGCTCCACTCCTCTTCCCCCTAGGGACCCTCCGCGCAGGGCACTTCTCCTCTGCCCACTGCGGCTTCATGCAGTGGCCATGCTCTGTTTCCACCTGCCTCAAAACCAATCCATCAACAGGTCCATTGTTTGTTTTCGAAATATACTCAGAACCTGACTATTTCTTACACCCCCCCCCACCACCACCATCTTGGTCCAAACCACCACCAACTCGAGCCTGAATTCCGGCAAAAACCCTCACCTGGCTCTCTCGTTCCTGCCTCTGCCACCAGCAGCATTCGCTTTCAAAATGTCAGTAGGATCAGGCCAGGCCGCTGCTTAAAGCCAGCCAACAGCTTCCAGCCCTAAATAAAACATCACATATGTATTACAAATATGCCAGAACTTTCTTTCCCTCTCACTTTTGTTGTATTATTTTCCACTGCACCAATCAAAAATATGCTATATATTCACGTTTGTTTTCTGTCTCCCCCTTAGAATATAAGAGTAGGAATTCATCCTGTTTTGTCTGACCCCTTAGGCCTAGACTGATATATGTCCGATATATGGTGCATAGTCAATTAGTATTGGTTAAATTAATAAACAGATTCTTTTCTGAGGCTTATTTTTCCTTCTTGCAAGGCAGGATATACCCTGCAATAAATACTTGTGTGAAACCCTGCTATTCCTTCCCAAGCCGTCACTATTCCTGTATGCAAGAGTATTGTGTTTCTCTTCCCCAGTGATTCCAGCTTGGCCTGGTGACTTGCCTGGCCAACAAGAGATGAGAATAAATAAGTAAGTGACCCCACTCCTAAGCCAAAGTGTCAGGAGCCATGGTGTGGATCCACGTTCCTCATAATGAACCCTCAAAAGCTCTTCATTTTTTTTTTTTTAAAGATTTTATTTATTTATTTGACAGAGATAGAGACAGCCAGCGAGAGAGGGAACACAAGCAGGGGGAGTGGGAGAGAAAGAAGCAGGCTCATAGAGGAGGAGCCTGACGTGGGGCTCGATCCTGGAACACCGGGATCACGCCCTGAGCCGAAGGCAGACGCTTTAACCTCTGTGCCACCCAGGCGCCCCAAAAGCTCTTCATTTTTGACCCTGGAGTAAAGAAAATGTGAGACAGAGCCACACCCCATCCATTAAAGACACTGGGGCACGAATGAGAAACAAAGTGCTGTACGCCACTGAGACGTGGGGCCTGTTACGCAGGAACATAAGGCGGCCTCCGCTGGGCTGATGGAAGTAGAGGAAAACGGATGTTCACCAGCCCATGGATATTTCTGTGATGTGTGCTTGCCTTGGTGAGTGTGTGCTCTCTGGAATGAGAGTGCCTGAGCTGGTTAGGAATTCTTTGGGGATAATGTGCCATTTCTCCAATCTGAAGGGGACAGGTGTCTGGGACCTTAGCGATCCTATACAGGTATAGTGTGGCCCCTTGACTTTTCCACGATGTGAATCTGGGTCGGTGATGTGGACACACATTCAAAATGCATCAGCTAGCATTTCCACATCTGCTGCTAGCCCTTTCTCATTCTGAGAATAACTGAGAGAAGGGAAGAGCCAGCGGACGGGCTCCATGCTCTCTGCCCAGGCCCATGCGCTCTGTTGGGGATTCGGAGAAGAATAGGAGATGCGCCCATCAACCTCTGAGCTACACGAGGAAGGAGTGATAACTAGAGTTGATGCCAGGAGGCGTGGCCATCATGGATCTCACCTGTCTGCTATTTCATGACTGAAGGCTATATCCACAAACACTAAGCCAAGCACAACCAACCCGAGGCAGAATTCCAAATCCTGGCCTCTAGCACTGTGTGTGTGAGAGAGTGTGTGTGTGTGTGGGTGTGTGTGTGTGTCCCCCTCTTTCCTGGGTTTCCTCAAAATGCAGACATCCAGGATTTAGACTTGAGATTTCGACAGCTCCAATTGAAACCCCATGGGGTATGAGGGATCTCTGTCTTAGAGAATGTTCAAGGCCACCAGCCAGACTAGTGCAGCCCACACTCTCTCTTGCCATTCTCTGAGGTCTGGCCAGCCTCAGACAGATGCTGGGCTGACGCTCTGCCTTCCGTTCTCAACATAACAATGCCTCTTCTTCTTTTCCAACAAAGGAATTTTCCATCGAGTGAAACCAAGTACATTTTGTGAATTAATGAGACAAGGAAGAAGGACTTGAGCTTCCTGTGGAGGCTCTGAGAGGGGGTTGAGCTGCCCATGAAATATTTAGAAGCATTTTCCCAAGGTGGTAGGCCATAATGAATGGGTAAAATCAAGAGCTGTTTTCCAGAGCCCACAGAGACTGAAACCCACAGCTGGGGCCTAGGCATGATGTTTAGCCTCTGCCTCCTGCGCTGCCCTCCCTGCGTGGAGCTTCAGCTCTGTCCTCTCCAGGCTCGGAAATCTCTTGTCTCTACAGCTGGATCACCTGTCTGTTGCAATTACGACCCTGGCTGGCAGACGTGAGGGATTTGATCAGATCACACTGAGATTGCAGAGAACATGCTAGATTGTGCTCATCATACATCCATGGCTGTTTTGTAAATTCTGAAGCAAAGACCTTATGCATGCTCAGATCTTGCAAGATGGGTTGGTCCCTGACGCCCCAGGGATGAGACACCTTAGTCCCATAGAATTATCTCCAGGGATGAGAATCTGTCACATTATTCTAGTATCTAAGGAGCTTACAGCCAGGTCATCTATTCACAATCTCATTTGCTATGCATAAAACTCACTTTGTGGCTATTCTTACCAGCCGACCTCAAGTCCCACAGAGAATTGCATTGGATTAGAGTGAGCAGGAAAACCATAACATATAACCATTATCTTTGCAAAGCTCCAAGTTACAAATGATAGCCCCCAGGACAGGTATAGCACTGCAGATGTGTTAGGTTCTGTCCACACAATGCTTTCAACAAAATTACACAATAATTTTTAAAAACAGGATATGTAGTTTAAATTCTGAATACATGGCTTTTTCTTTTCTTTTTTTTAAAGAGAGAAAGCTCATGAGCAGGGTGGGGGGTTGGAAGGAGAGAGAGAAACAAGACAGAATCTTAAGCAAGCTCCACGCCCAGCATGGAGTCCGACACGGGGCTCGGATCTCATAACCCTGAGATCATGACCTGAGGCAAAATCAAGAATTGGACGCTTAACCGACTGAGCCACCCAGGCGCCTCTGCACGGTTATTCTTAAACCTTGAAAGATACGGTAATACTGGCCCTGCGTTTTAAACATGGCCACAGTTTGCCAGAACTGCTCATTGTTTTTTTAGTGAAACACGTGTTTCACTAACATGTGTTTTTCAGTTGAGCAAAGTTGCCACCACGCCCTGGTATATTATTCTCATCCCATCTCTTGCGGTCATTTGAGTCTGTGACCTTGAAAACTTGTTTTGTGATACAATGGCTAGCTGAAGATATGCAGGAATAAGCTCTATCTAATAGCTAAGCTTTCTCCCATCAGGTGGGATACAAGGCACGTTGAGCCCTGGTCAGGGTACAGTCACCATCTTCTCCCTCTGTGCTGTGCCACCATCGCCCCAGAAATTGGCACTGCAGATCAGATTATCTTTTTGTTACCCAGGTGAAGACTTGGATTGTTATGGATCTCTTTCCTATGGTACTTATGATTACAGAGGGCTTCTTAGGACTCGCGTCTCCTCCTCTTTCTTTGAGTAGTGGGGCAGTCCCATCTGCAGCATTTCAAGGAGGAAATGCAGTAGTCTGGGTGATTATTTCAGTGGTTGTCCCATGTAACATCATATCCTGCCTGTGAATGACTTGCTCTCTTTTCTTGAGCAGGAAGATCCCTGTTGGGGAATTGGGGTGTCCCAATGATACCTCAGCACCATGCTATTCTCCATCTCAGGCTTTACCCCAGGCAGCTAGAAATAGTCTACCAGATATCCACATTCTGCTGAACACAACCAGGATTATTATTCAACCCCCCTGCCCTGACCCCTGCAACATTATGGGGAGAAAAAAAAAAGACTGCCATTACTCTCTTGCCCTCTGAGACATTTTGACCTGACACTTTGAAATGTGTTAGGTAAGCAAAAGCAAGCACTTGATCTCCACCCAAGGTCAGAGTGGAAAACATCAGTGCTGTCCTACTGTCAGAAGTCACTAGCCCCACAACTTGCAGATTCTAGCCCAGGCTAACCGCTCACATTTACAACATACTGAGGACACGTCCAAAGAGAATGAATCTCAGCAAATCACAGGATAGCTAACCCTGGATCTGAAGTATTTCTTAATCCTACGCACAACTTGATCATTAACCCAGATCCTAACTGTTCTCTAACCCAAAACCTAGCTGAACTTTAACCTAGAAGAAACCCTAATTCTGACTTCACATGCAGTCACGTAGACTTCCTGCAGATCCTGGGGCTTTATCTAGCTGGCAAGTGCCAGATGGCTCTCTGAGCCAATGCTAAACTCTGCTCCCAGGAGCCATCTTTAGCCTAATATCTTCTCTTAAAACATCCATTTTTGACGTTGATAAAAAAATTAACAGAACAAATTTCCAAATAAAGAGCATATGTATCTATTTAATGAATCATCTTTTGTTACCCTCATTTATTTGGGACAAGGAGCATACTAACTGAGGAAGGAGAAAAAGGAGGGGGAGAAAGGGGAGGAGGGGTAGGGAGTAAAGGAAAGAAAAGGAAGGAGGAAAGGAGGAAAAGGAAGGGGGAAGAGAAAGAAGAGGCAAAGGGAGGGAGGGAGAAGAGAGAGGAGGAAGAGAAGGAAAAGGAGAACAACAAGAAGAATTAGTATTATTATCTCCTAAGGAAGATCATTTCAGAAAGACAGTTGAGGACCACTCTCAACTCTTGCCAGCCCCACCCAGCTGCCAGAAGGCTGACTCATTATATGCAGGCTCAGTCTGGACCCAAACTTGAGCCAAGCAGACCCTGGCTTAGAAGTAAATGGAGAGGGGCACCTGGGTGGCACAGCGTTAAGCGTCTGCCTTCGGCTCAGGGCATGATCCCGGCGTTATGGGATCGAGCCCCACATCGGGCTCCTCCGCTGTGAGCCTGCTTCTTCCTCTCCCACTCCCCCTGCTTGTGTTCCCTCTCTCGCTGGCTGTCTCTATCTCTGTCGAATAAATAAATAAAATCTTTAAAAAAAAAAAAAGAAGTAAATGGAGAGTTCTCTCCCCACCACTCAGTGGGACAGAAAGTAGTCTTCAACCTCCATATCCAAGTAGCCAAATGTCCACTTGGACTTGATGCTGTTGCTGCCTCAAAACTAAAACCATGACAGGAGGGATTCACCCACCAGAATGGCCTCCTGCCCTACTCCTCCGCTCAGAGCAGCACTCACTGGGCTACAAGTCTTGACCTAACACTCATCTAGCCAGTGGCAGCCTTGACTTTGCCAGCTACTGCCACATGGAGTGGGTTTCACATATGACCCCAATGCATCAACATAGACAACTCCCTACGGTCTTGAGATTCTAGCCAATACTGAGATCTGCTCCTGTATTGAACAAGTGACTGCCCCTACAGATGAGAACTTCTGATATATTAACCCTAATTTCACTGAACCTGAGTCGGGATTTGGATGTTCCCCTCTCTCCAACTTTCTCTCTTTCTTTCTTTCTTTTTCTTTCTTTTTCTTTCTTTCTTTCTTTCTTTCTTTCTTTCTTTCTTTCTTTCTTTCTTTCTTTTTCTTTCTTTCTTTTTCTTTCTTTCTTTTCTTTCTTTTTTCCTTTCCTTTCCTTTCCTTTCCTTTCCTTTCCTTTCCTTTCCTTTCCTTTCCTTTTCTTTCCTTTCAGTGCACCACTGTGAGAAGCTTACTCAAAAGTTCCTTTCCTTTCCTTTCCTTTCCTTTCCTTTCCTTTCCTTTCCTTTCCTTTCCTTTCCTTTCCTTTCCTTTCCTTTCCTTTCTTTCCTTTCCTTTCCTTTCCTTCCTCTACTCCTCTGAGCCCAGATCACTACCTTCTGTTTTGAGGTGATTCCATCATGCCATCTGATTGGGCTAGCCCTTATTACAGAAGGACTGTGTTTCAGAATTTGAGTGGATTGGTTCCCAAGAATTCCTTTTCCTGTTACCTTGCTCATCAGAGATTCCAATAAATGTAAAAAAAAGAAATGCAGAAGAAGGAAATAGGTGATATTCCATTATTGGAATAATAGGTGATTATTCTGTTACTGGCTCCCTGGGAAAGAGTCCCTGTACATTTCATTATTATTTAAGCCTTCAGAAAAGTGCTGAGGATCAAACACCCATCTCATCCACAAATGACTATTTAAATGTAAATCAGATCTTATCACTCTTTTTCAAGGAGCCTGTATCAGCTACCTGCTGCACTGAGAGTATAATCAAAACTTTGCACATGGCCCACAGGCACTGCATGCTCTGTGCCTGATTTCTCTCCTCCAGCCCACCCTTGCCACATTCCTTCTTGTGCTCCATGATCCAGTACAATCACTTTCTTCTAGCTTTTATAAGGCAATACATATTCTCCCTCTTCTGGACTTTCCATCCCCATACACCTTGTATCTCTACCTAGATCACTATTCTCATGGTTCCTCGTATCACTCAGTTCTCAGCCTCATAGCAAGACATTATCTGCTGTTTCTCTTGGAATAGGTCATATTAATCCCCATCATTGCACTCTGTGGGTTTTTCTATTACTAGAATTGGTAACTTCACAGTAAGTTTTTTTTCAGTTGTGTATTGTATGTTTCCCAACTAGACTATCCATGAAGACAGAGATCACACCTTCTTTGTGTACCAATATATCTTCATTGCTTGGCACACAGTAGCAGCTCAATACACAGTTTTGGATATATGAAAAATTAGTGAATGAATAAAATGACTGGCAGAACTAAATCAAATTTCATTTTCTGATATTTAATTTTATAGATACCATAAATCGTTATGTAAGTACAGATGCAGAGAATCCTAGAAGGTTTTCTTTCCATTCTCTGCCCTTTTCAGGCCTGAAATTATTTTGTCCACTGAGCTTTGTGTTAGTCCCATTTGGTGTGTGTTGTCACTTGTTTCATCTACCCAGGAGTAATGTCTGTGAAGGAGAAGGGCTTAGGCCCTTTTAAGTTGTACTTAGAAGTACAACTGTAGTGCTGATTCAAACTGTCTTGAGACACTTCTGACTACAGGGGTTGGCTGCCCAGCTTTGGATCTCAGAATGATTATGAGGGGAAATGTCTATAGCTTCCCTTCTGCCACAGGCTTGGTTTTTCTTTATGTTGAGGTTTCTTCTGTAGGTTGGAGAAAATAAAAATAGCACTTTAGAGAAGACCAAAAGCAACAAAAATATTAATGGCAAATAATTTCCTCTGAATTTCACTGGGATCCTAAAAAGCCCTGGAGAGCACTATGGAGACCAGAGCTTTGGCATTTGACACACCTTTTTAAAATTATGACTCAGTGCACCACTGTGAGAAGCTTACTCAAAAGTTGTCCTTTAAAGATGAGTATATACTCATCTGTCAAGAGAGAATAATACTATTAACATTTAGGATTGTTTTGAAGATAAAAAGAGATAGTAGGACATTCAAAACAGTGTTCACTCAAGAAGACATTAATTTCACTCTTTCTATGGTCTTTAAAGCTCTCTCTTCATTTCCACTCGTAGAAGGAGTAGAAGACTTCAGGAAATTTCTATTCCTGTCTGTGCTGTGACCAAATAGAAGAGGGTCTCTAAGGCATTACAGGAAACATTCTTTCCCCTTGTGGAGAAATTGAGAGTATGTAAATACTACTTAGAGAGTGTTTAAATACTACTTACTTAGTAAGACAACTTCTGAAAATAAAACAGAACAAAGCCATATCCCCATGACGGGGCAACTTTGTTACAAGCCTTATCTTCCCTCTCTACTCACAGTGATATGTTGCTGGTCACTTGATGAAGGATCTCCCCAGTTCTCTCCATTAATTTTCCCAGAATATTCAGGGTAACACAATCTTTGCTCTAGTCTGTAGGTACCAACCTTCATCAATGTTTCCTATTAATCTACTGGTGATAAGATGAGTGTTTTTTTCCTTTGTTTTGTTATTTGATATAAAGCCCTCTTGGTTAGATCCTCAAGGGTGACTGGAAGTTGGAGACAAAGAGAACTTCTTGACCTGCTGGTGCTCATGTGCTTTCTGAAAGAGAAAACACCCACATGGAAGCCTCAGCCATACTCTTGGCTCCATGTCCAGCTTCCATTTTGCCTCTGTGTATATTTTTTGGAGTCCCAGGGGCCTTCCTCAGTTCTGCTTTTGGCAGTGGTTTTTCTGGTACTTCCTGGCTTGCCTGGGGATTCCAATCTTATGTTATCTCTCAGGTAGATTATATTTCCCAAAGTTGATTGAAACACTCTCATCCCACATCCTTTTCTCTGACCTTGCCTTTCACTGTCAAGAGGTAGATTCTGATTCCCCTTCCCTTACATCTGGGCCAGAATATGGCTCACATGAAACCAATAAAATGTGGCAGAAGTGATGCCGTATGACTTCTAAGTCATAAAAGGTGATGTAGCCTCCATCTCATGAGCTGGGACATTCACTTTTGGAGCCTGAATCTTTGTGTAAAATGTCCATCTACACTGAGATCAATATAATGGAAAGGCCATGTGTAGGCACTCCAGTTCAATGATCTTCCAGCAGAAAACCAACAATAACCTATCCCTCTTGCGTGAGTGAGCTATTTTGCAAGTCCGGCAAATTCTGCAGGACCAGTCAACATTTGACTGCACCTACAAGAAAGAACCTAATACAAGCCCTTTCCAAATATCTGACCCACAAGATTGTGAGAAAAATAAAAAACTAATCTTAAGTTACTAAGTTTTAGGATAATTTGTAGTAACTAGAATTATTCTAGATGGGCCATAGCAAGCAGATTTTCCTGGCACATCTGTTTACCTGGGTCAACTCTATTTCTTTTGTCCTATGCTCCAAGGAAAACTAGACTTCAATAGAATTCTCATTTGAAGCTTTCATCTTGTGAGCCTGGAACTAAATTTTCATATCTGAGCTGTTATTGGAGATATGAAGCATGTATAGCCATGGTAAAATGACATTGGAATGTAGATTAGACAAGCTAGTCAGGAACATTACCATCTATTTTTGATATTAGATCCTTTTTCCTTTATTGGGAAGACTATTTGGCTTTCTCACTTCAGAACACTTCGTGCCATAGTCCTTGGAGGTTGAGGAAGGTGGTATGAAGACTCAAACATCTCTAGGCTTTGCAGAGTCTTAACAAGAAGAGATTAGCAGAAGCTCATTTAGCTATGTAGAATGTCACCAAAGAGAGGCTTCTGGATGAAAAAGAAGGAAGCCCTGCTTTTTGATTCATTGTATCTGCAGGCTAGGACAGACAGATCCCATGAGCTTCTCTCACATCTAAGTGCAGACTGCTAGCTGGCATCTGGGAAAGATGAAAAAGTAAGAGATGGGGAATAAAAGTTTCTGCACATTTAATGTCCATCTGAGTACTATAATCACCATATCATGTTAATTCTAAGGACCAAAGTAAACACACTAGGACTCTGAAATAGAAAATAGGAATTGTGTCCTACTGCTCCAATAAAATTAAGTACTCATTGCAATCAGTGAGAATATGGCCTTGGGCATACATGGATGGCAACAACAAACTCAAATTACATTTCTAATTATCTCACAATAAAAGAATAATTCTATAAAAATAAACAGACGTAGGCCAGAGTAAGGATTTATGTTTTACATTCAAGGCATTTGAAAATGTTTCTTGGTAGGAAAGTTTAGTACTGCTGAGGCTTCTTAATTGTGGAGAAGTGAGACAATACCATTTAGGAAAGCAACCAGAAATCATGGATTTAATACATGTCCTGAATATCTTTCCCTTAAATCCCAGTGAAACACATATAAAATCTTTAGAACCAAATGAACAAGCAAAATCTTCTTGAATTTCATGGGTGATTAACAAAATATCTGGCCTGACTCATATTTAAATATGACTCTCCAAATTCTATTCTCTTGCTGGCAAATGTTTTCACATGGCATTTTCATCTAAGAAGTTCTTGAGTGACCATCACATTAAGGACACTATACTATCAACTAAACAGCAGGAACTCTGTTTAAAAGTATTAAAAAATTAATGAACTCTCTATATTAATTATATATAAAGATATAAAACAGGACTTGAAAATAGATAGTGCCAAGCCAAGTATGATTATTAATAAGATGTTAATCATTTTTCTTTCCTCCAGGTAATTCACTTTTTCCTCCCCTCTTCATTCAAGTAGATAGACTGTGTTTATTGTGTCGAGAAAAGAATGGGATGAGATGACAAAGTGGGAATGAGTTAAGGCCAAATTCTTGGCGTTGGTTTGCAGTAGCATTAGTCTTAGGTGGTGTAGCACTGTCTGTGCATAAGCATCATATATGGAAGAGCATGATGGGAGACAGTAGTCTCCTACCAGAAGCCTCATAGGCCAAAGAGTGGTTAGAAATTAGAGAGGGATGGAAGGGATATTGTGAGAGCAGAGGACTTAGTGGATCCCTGAAAGAGAAGTAGTAACTGAAAGGGGTCAGTAGTTCCCTATTCCATTATACTCTATTTCACCCTAGAAGTATATTGCTCTCCTCAGCTCTTGGCTCTGATGTGAAAAATCTTCCTTTTCTAAATATAATAGCCTCTCCATGCAGCTGAATAGGTTTTTTTGGCTTCTTGTTACCTGTAGAAAGTTGAGGGCCCAGAATCCTTTTTGCAATATGAACGATCACAATCCCTTTTAGTTCAAACTGTCAGCGCTTGGCATTATAACTATTTTGACAGCTTTGTGGGTTTCCTATGTATCTGACTACATTCAGTGAAACCACACCCAGAATTCTGTTTGAGATAGGCTTCTCTCTTCTTTGGCTCATCAGAGTACTGTATGAGAACATTGTAGCAAATCTTGGAAGCTCTTTAGTAGAGCTGAGAGGATACTAGGCACCACGTATCTATCTACGATCTTTACATAGGGTCTTAACATAATTGATTTGATCTTTATAGTGAGGTCTTTCCTCACTTAATTTTGCTGCCTGAATAAACTAGAAATAAGAAACAGTTTTATTTTAAAACCCAGCAAGAGCTCTCCGTTTCTTCTAAATTCTTGTAGACTACTTTGCTTCTTAGCACATCTCTCTTCCTATAATTTACCTTATGCAGCTAACATAAGCTAATTGACACTTTTTACATTCTGCCTTGCTAAGAGCACTTGCCCAAATTCCATTAAGTGTACTTTCTATCCTTTAATTACCAAAAAATGTGTTTTGCCTATTTTTATGCTGCTACATGACATGTACTACCTCACGCCATCTTGTGATAGACTCCTGTCATTAAATTTCCTATTCTCCACTAAATGGTTAGTCCACAACTTCTCCAGCCTTCCCCACCTGGTCTCACGTCCCTTTGTTGAGCTTACACCTATCACTGAGTCCCAAAAGCAATGCTAAATATTTTATGTTTGTATTATGGTAGCTACCTCTTTCTAGATTCTAATTATTGTAAAAGTTAGCTTTTGTTACATAATAAACCACAATGAAACTCAGGGTCTAAAGCAACAAATAAGCATTTCTTTCATGATTTTCCTCTTAGGTAGTTGGGACTGCATGGAAAAATATCTGATGGCTGGCTCAACACCTGCTAGCATGATAACTGCCATGTCTCACATCATTGAGCAAAATACCCCAGGCTCAATCATATGGTGAATGGTGGTGATTACAAAAGACAGGACATTTCAGTGTACAAGTACTTTTCAAATCTCTGTTTGCATCATGTTTTTTAATGTTCCATTAGCCAAAGAAACTCTTATGGCCAAGCCTGGATTCAAGGATGCAGAAATAGCTTTCATTTCTGGGTGGGAAGAGCTTCAAAGTCACACCAAAAAGTTCATGACTACATGGGATGCCTGGGAGGCTCAGTTGGTTAAGTGTCCGCCTTTGGCTCAGGTCATGATCCCAGGGTCCTGGGATCGAGTTCCGCAATCATGCTCCTTGGTCAGCGGGGAGCCTGCTTCTCTCTCTGCCTGCTCTCCCTGCTTGTGCTCACTTGCTCTCTCTCTCTTTGATAAATAAATAAATAAATAAATAAATAAATAAATAAATAAATAAAATCTTAAAAAAAAATCATGACCACAGAGGTAAGAAAATTTGTGGCCATTTTTGCCATCTACACCTAAGTGTATTATAAGCCAATATTAATTAAAACAATATTATTCTTTGTAAATAACAAAACCTAAATCAGCAAAGAATACAGGATCCAGAACTAGATACAATTTTGGAAAATAGATCAACTTACTTCTACTACAAGCAATGAGGAATTAGCTGCATTTTGATCAATCTCCTCATCCAGAACAACTAGGAAATCTTGACAAAATATGGAAGAATCTGCTTGGTGGAATGAAATAATTACCAAGACAATCATGTTTTGTTAGCTTAATAATCTAGAGGAATTTTCCACATAAAGGAAAAGAAGAACATATTATCCAGATACTCACATTACCTTTCCAAGTGTTTATAAATAACGACTGAATCTATATGAAAAATAACTGGGCGCGCACACACACACACACACACACACACACACACACACACACAAATGACCCAAACCAGGTGGAGACACTCAGGATATTCTAATGTAAGTGTTATTAGGTAAGTGCTTTACATTAATTCTGATTAATATGGTCTAGAAATGAAAATACAAGATGGAGAATATTGACAGATAACTGATAACGCAAAAAACAAATAAAAATCAGAAGCAAAATATATGAAGTAAAAATTATGAACACAACAAGTAGGGTTACTGTCAGATTAGACAGTGAAGACAGAATTAGGGAAAAGGAAGACAGGTCAAAAGAAAAGAAAATATAATGATGCATAAATATTCAAAAGCATGGAAAACAAAGAGAATAAGAAGCATAGAGTAAGAGTGGAAAGGTTCAACATATGTGTAATTGTTATCCTAGAAAGAGGTGAGAGAAAATGAGGCAGTAGCCATATATAAATGGTTAATTGCTGAGAATTTTCTAAAATGTATGAAATATATTTATATATAAAATATATGAAAGACATCAAGCAAGAGCTTTAAAAAGCATGACAAATATAACCAGAATAAACATAAAACCATACTGGAACACATGATAGTAGAGCTTCTGAAAACAGAGAAAAATAGGATTAAAATCAGCCAGATAAGAAAGACTCCTTACTTTCAATAGAATGAAATCAGAAGGACTGCTGACTTCAAACATATAGTAATATACTTCTAGATCAAATATATAGTAATATACTTCTAGATATCCCAAGGGCAAAAGAAGAAATCAGAGGAGCAGAGGAGAAAGTTTAAAAAATTTTTAAACTGAGTGATAATAAAAGTAGGTGTATTAATATTTACAGTTTTAAAAACCTGCAATCATAGGACGATGTATAGCTATAAATGCATGAAAGAAGTACTTTCAGTGTGTTCTAATACATACATTTACGGAATATATATATTTTAATGTAGCTTTGTACTCATGTTTTAACATATGCATTTCAGCAAATGATACCTACGATTTTCAATATACGTATCAAAAATGAATCTTGAGACGTGGGTGGTTCAGTTGGTTAAGTGTCAGTCTTCAGCTCAGGTCATGTTCCCAGGGTCCTGGGATCAAGTCCCACATCAGGCTCCTTGCTCAGCAGGGAGCCTGCTTCTCCCTCTGCCTGCCACTTCCCCTGCTTGTGTGCTCTCTCTCTCTCTCTCCGACAAATAAATAAACAACAAAAAAATATTTTTAAACGAATCTTGTGGTACCTGGGTGGTTCAGTCAGTTAAGTATCCAGTTCCTGATTTTGGCTCAGGTTATGATCTCAGGTTGTGAGGTCAAACCCTGTGTGGCCTCCGTATGCTTAGTGTGGGGTCTGCTCCTCTCCCTCTGCTCCTTCCTGCGCTCACACACTCTCTCTAAATACATACATACATGCATACATACATACATACATAAATACATAAATGTATTTAAAAAATAAATAAAAATAAAAATGAATCTTGACCCCATTTCACACAATTTACAATAATTAATTTCACACAGATTGTAGACCACAATATAAAAGGAACAAGTCTTCTATAAAATTGAAAGGATATAAATATTCTATAAGATAACATAAGAAAATATTTTCATGACTTTGGAGAGGTAAATATTTTTTAAACAGGACACAAAAAAACATTAACTAATGAGGAAATTATTGATGATTTAGGCAAACAAAAATTAAGAATGTATTCATCCAAAGATTGCATTAAAGGTATCAAAAGGCAAGCCACACAATAAGAAAAAGTAGCAACACAGATAAATTTACCATGAAACTAAAGTTTAGCTATACTTTTACAAGCCTTTCCAAGGATTTAGGAAAGGCTCTGGCTAAGACTTACATGAAAAAATGTTCTGATCTCAGTGGCATTTGTTTTTAGATCAGGTGGTATTGAAGATGTCCTGTATGTCTTTGAGATTCCCCCTTAAAAGACATCAAATTAGGGTTTTTAATTTGAGTTCAATCAGAAATATTTACATTGTTCACACTCCCTTCTTTGTAAAATTCTACTGCTCACCACCAGGTGTCAAAATTACTTCCAGGAATACTCCCATGACCCACTATGATGATTCACCCAGAAGCATGAAAAAAAGGAGCATGGTTGAGGACATACCCTGACCTCTCCCCTTACTTACCTGTAACTTCCCACACCAACAGTCAGAAACCTGGTTCTCACCATCTCCCATCCATTTACTTAATTATTCTATTCCAGTATACATGTGGGGCACTTTCATATTAGTTAAATTGTAACCCTGTAGGAAATTTTTTATCAACCAGAGTGCAGGGCTTATATAGAGTTCTCTTTACGTTTGTCTTACAGATTCCACTCATTTCCAGAGTTACTCATGTCAGGAGCTTCTCCATCCCGTTTGCTATAATGAGTTTGTTACGTGCATTTACAGTACCGTTAAAGATTATTCTGTTGTAGTCTGAATGCTCATCTGGGATCCCATGACGTCCTAAATAATTTTTTTAAGCATGCATGCATTAAGATTCATTCTTTTTGCTGCAGAGTTCTGTGAGTTTTAACAAATGTCACATATCCTATAGAATACGACAGTATTATAGTATCGTTTCCCCAGCCTAGAAGATCCCCTGTACTTCACCCCCAAAATATTAGCAACCACTCATTTGTTTGCCATCCCTAGAGTTTTGCTCATACAAATGGTATTTTATGGTATGTAGTCTTTTCAAATTCCCTTCTTTCACTCAGAAATAGGAATTTAAGATTCATTCATGGTTTTGCATGGCTTGATAGCCCATTTATTTTTATCGCCGAATAGTATTCTATTGCACGAATGTACCACAGTCTGTTTATCCAGTCACCTGTTGAAGAACATCTTGGTTGCTTCCAGTTTGGGGTGATTATGAATCAAGCTGTTAAAAATATTTGTATGCAGATTTTTTTTGTGTGTGGATGAATGGTCTTAGCACATTTGGCTAATAGTTAGGAGCATGATTGCTGGATTATACAGTAATTTATATACTGAGCTTTATAAGAAACTGTCCAATTGTCTTCCAAAGTAGTTTTATCATTTTTCACTCCCATCATCAATGAGGAAGAGCTCCTTTGCTCCACATCCTCTATTGCATTTGGTTTTGGCAGATTTGTTAATATGAGCCATCTTAATAGTGTAAGTGGCACCTCATTGTTCTTTTAATTTGCAATCCCTTAATAACATAATATTGAGCATATTTTTATGTGCTAAATTACCACCTGTATATCTTCTCTGATAAGCATCTGTTCAGATCTCTTACCCATTTTTTAAATGAGTTGTTTTCATATCTTTGAGTTCAAAGAGTTATTCGTATACTTTGGACACACATTCTTTATCAGATATGTTTTTCAAATTATTTTCTTCCAGTCTGGTGTGTCTTTTCATTCTCTTATGAAAGATTTTCACAGAGCAGAAAATCTGAATTTTAATAAAGTCCAACTTATCAATATTTTCCTTTCAAGGGTAGTGCTTTTGGAGTTGTACCTAAAAACTAATCAGCAATCCCAAGGTCACCTAGATTTTCTCAGCACTTTTTAATGAAGAGTTTTATTGAAATACAATATACGGCCTTAAGGGACACCTATCTTAAGTTTTCAGCTTCATGAATTAGTACAGAGTGAACATATCCTCTCACGTACAAACTAGATTTAAAAGACAGACCACAACTTGGGGTCAGATCTGGCCTGCCACCTGTTACTATACAGCTTGCAATTTAAGAATTTTTTTTAATGGTTGGGAACATTTTTAAATGGTTGGGAACATCAGAAAGAGAATTACATTTCACAAAATTCACATGAAAATTATATGCAATTCAAATTCTAATGTTCATAAGTATTCATACTCATTATACATACATGGTCTATAGCTGCTATTACACTAAGGGGCAGAGTTGAATTGTTGCAACAGAGATCATATAACCCACAAAGCCTAAAATATTTACTATGTGGTCCTTTACAGAAAAAGTTGCCAACCCATTATAGAATATTGCCAGCACCTCAAAAATCCCCCTCATGGCCACTCATATCATTACACTCCCCAAAATAATGACTATTTTGACTTTTGTCACCATGGATTATTTTTGTGTTTTCTTGCACATTGTATGAATATGAAGAGTATGACATTTATTGTTGTGCCTGACCTTTTTACTCAATGTCTATCAGCTGTAATTTATATAAATATATATATATATATAAAATCTTTAAATGTATACTACATTCTTCATTTATTCCACCAGTAATGGACATTTGCATTTTATCATTTGAGGCTATTGTGATTAATGTTGCTAGGAACAGTCATTTATGTCTTACTCATTGTCTACATGCATACTGGTACATACACAATTTTGTTGGATACAAAGCTAGATTGGAATGGTTAGGTCAAAGGGTATACAAAACTTTAACCTTAGTAGATTTTATCAAAGATTTTCCTAAAGTATTTTACAGGTATCTATGCCCACCAGCAATGCATTCACATGCCAGTTACTTAATATTTTACTAACACTTGTACTGTGATTTCATTTCCCTATTATTGATTCACAGATACCACATATAATATACAAATTTGCCCATTTAGGTTAGTGCCTAAAATTATATTTCCCTGATGATAAATGATATTGATCACTTTTTCCTATACTTATTGGTGTTTGGAAGCCTTCTTTTCCAACATGCTGTTTTCAAGCTTATAGCATTCAATCCTTTTTTAAAGATATCTATCTACACTCATTATATATATAAACTATATCTATCTATCTATCTATCTATCTATCTATCTATCTATCTATCCATCCATCCATCTGAAACATGGGAGATAATATTAAAATACATATATTATGCTACCCTGTGTTTTTCGTTTTCTTCTCTATAGTGTATTTTGTAAACCACAATTCCTAATTAAATGAATCTACTCCAATCTTTTCCCTCATAGTTAGTGCTTTCTAAATACTGTTTAAGAAATCCTGGCTTTCCTAATGGTCCTGAAGACATCTCTATGTTATCTTCAAAGGATTTCTTGTTTTACCTTTCATATTGGGCTATAATCCATCCATGATTATTTTTATATGGGTCTAAGAGAGGCTAAATTTTTCATTTAGATCTTGATTTGTTTCATCATCACTTAGGGAACAGAGTCCTATATCTGAATTCTCCATTCCATCCCCTTGGTGCATTTCTCTATCCTTCTGCAATACTACAGTTTTTAATTATTGTAGCTTTATAATCATACCTGGTTTCTGGTAATACAAAGGGTCCAGCTTTATGTTTCTTTTGAAAAGGTTTTGTTCTTTTCATTCCTTTACGTTCCCATATCAGTTACAGAATCAACTTGTCACTTTCCACTAAAACAATGGGTGATAAACAATCTGAATGATAATTTTTTTTTATTTTACTGATTGCTTAGTGGTAGAATCTGTAGGTATATTTGGGGGAAATGACATTCTTCCATTCCATACCATGGTATATTCTTCCCTTACTTGTTTTATTTAATTTCTATATGCTGGCTAACTGAACATAATAAAAATAAATACATAAATTCATTCTCTTACATACAAAAATAATTTCTCTCAGCAGTTTTTAGTTTTTTTATAGTGATTTTGCATATGGTTTATAACATTTATTCCTAGGTGTTTGATATTTTTGACACTAAATGACATCTTTTACATTTTTGCTTTCAAATAATTTTTATTAGTATATAGAAATTGACTGTATATGCCCTTTATGCCCAACAACCTGGATGATAAATTTATACATTTTAATAATTTATCTATAGATTATTTTGAATTTTCCATACATACAGAAATAATGACACATGCATTTCTTCTTTTTCTATTCATATACATTTTGGTTTTTCCTTTACCTTATTGCACTGGCTAGGAACTTCAATACAATGGTGAATACAAGTGAAGTTAGCAGATATTCTTGGAAAAAACTTTACATTGTATTTCTTATTATCATTTTAATAGTTGCAATACACTCTTTTTCATTTCAGATATTGGTAATATAATCCTTCTCTACTCTTATGTTTGGTCTTGCCAGAAGAATATATATATCTAAATGATGTCTTTGAGGAAATAATTTTTGGCTTTATTGATTTTTATTCAGGTATTACAAATAAAATACTCATATATTTTGTATCTTTTTTCCTGACTTCTGTGATATATGCTTAGAAAATCTATTTTCAGTCTTCTTATTTTATAACATATCAGCTCAAGCTATAAGTTTTCCTCTAAGCATAGCTTTAGCTGCACTCCACAAGTTTTGATATGATATATTTTGATCATTACTTGAGTAAATATATTTTCTAATTTCCATTGTGATTTATTTTTGGGGTCATAGTTTATTTAGATATGTTTTCTGGTACATTCAAGTATTTGGAGATTTATTCATTTTTTAAAGATTTAATTTATTTATTTGAGAGACAGAGAGAGAGAGTAAGAGAGCACAAGCAGGTGGAGCAGCAGAGGGAGAGGAAGAAGCAGACTCCCCGCAGAGCAGGGAGCCTGATGTGGGGCTCAATCCCAGGACCCTGGGATCATGACCTAAGCTGAAGGCAGACACTTAACTGACTGAGCCACACAGGTGCCCTAGAGATTTATTTTTAGATGGATTCCACTTTGGTCAGAGAATATACCCTGTGTGATTTCAAATATGAAATTTGTGGATATGGCTTTAAGACCATCATACAGTCTGTTTTGGTAAAAAAATTCCATGTGTATTTTAAAAGGTAATATATTCATAACATATTCTGGAGGTTTTGGTGTAGTGAGATATATATATATATATATATATATGTGTGTGTATATATACATATATACACACACATCTATATATGATGACATTTGTTTATTGTATTATGAAAGTCTTCTATAGCCCCACTGATTTACTATCTTCTTATTAGTTACTGGGAGAGAGATGTTAAAATCTCCAACTATGACTTTGGATTCATTGATACCCTTTTACACATTTCCTTTTGGTTTATGTATATATTTAAGCTTATATTATTAATCTTATTAAGTACAGACAAATTTATTTCTTTAAATCTCCAGTTGAATAAATCCTGTATTTATTCTCATTTTTTGAGAGAGAGAGAGAGCATTCAAACATGTGAGGGGGGCAGAGGGAGAGGGAAAGAGAGAATCTTAAGCAGGCTCCATGCCCAGGGCAGAGCCTGACACGGGGCTTGTTCTCATTACCCTGATATGTTGACTTGAGTGGAAATCAAGAGTCTGACATTCAACCGATTGAGCCGTCCGGGCACTCCAAATAAATCCTTTAATTATGACATATTCTTTATTTTAGTGTAGGACTAGTGGCAATAAATTCTTTTTATTTATCAGAAAGGCGTTTCACCATCATTTTTGAAACACAGAATTCTAGGTTAGCAACTTTCTTTCAGAACGTGTTCTTGTTTTAGGTTTTGTGTATGTCGGTCTTATTGTTGCTGCTTTGAGGCTAATGAGCCTTTTTCTCCTCAATCTGGTTGCTTTCAAGATTTTCCTTTTGACTTTGGCTACAGCATTTTTACTGTAATGTGTTCAAGTGTAGGTTTCTTTTTATTCGTTTTGCTTATGGTTTGCAGAACCTCTTGAACTTGGTCTCAAGGTCTTTCATTAGATTTTGTAAAATTCTTAGCCTAAAATTCTTCTAACTTTTCTTCTGCCTTTTCTCTGTTTCTCTCTCTCTCCCCTTCCCTCCTGAGATGCCAGTTACACATATGTAGACTTTTTGGCAGGCCCCCCTCTTTTTTCCCTTACATAATTCCATCTGCGTATTTTCTACTACATATTTTAGTTTACTATTACTCAGTTCAGCTGCAACCAAACTTCTGTTGAATCCATCTATGGGAATTATTTCAGTTCTAAAATTTCTATTTTACTCTTTTTATAGATTCCACTTCTCCATTGAAATTTGTTATCTATTTTCTTGAAAAAGTGGACTATGGTTTCTTAAAAGTATCTGGCTGATAACTCTAAATTTTGGAGTTACATCAGTATATCTGGAGTTTTATTACATTATGGCTCTGTTCCTTTTCTCTTTTTTTTTCTTTTGATTTTCAGCCATATGGCCACTTTTTCTGTCATGTTTAGTTAGTTTTATTTTATATTTTGAAAATGTAGAGGTTTGGGATGATTTATAGGCCTCCAGACAGAATTTAATTTTCTTCTGACAGGCTACCTTAGGAAGACTACCTTGATTTAATTAAGAATTAAGATGGCCTGAGGCTTCGTTTCAGGCTTTGTGAGGTTTGGCTTGCTTCTTTGTGAGAACTGGTTTGCTCTTATCCCTAAGAGCATTCAGCTTCCAAGATTCCTCGTTGATGGCAGGCCTTAAAATTCTTTTCTCCCGTTCGCTCTCTTTTTCTAACGCCCTGAGATTACATAAATCTCAGAGCTTTTTAATGTTTTAATATCTGCTCAGCTTCTCAGTCCATTAGGAATTGGCAAATGCCTCAAGAGAAAACTTCATGCACAATGTCGGGCTCACTTTTCTGATACCCCTTCCTCCGGGATTTTGGACCCTCAAATTAACCCATTCCCAGAACTAAAATTCAAGATGTGGGTCAAATTAATAATAGTGCAACCCAATCTTGATGTAGTGAATTTCTTTCACTAAAGAAAAAGTGAATAGCCCACAATTCAAGGGAAGAATTCCGGGAAACCTCATAAAGCCAACAGTGGGTGGGAGAGCAACCCGGAGATTAGCAACAACAGAAAGCTACTTCAACTTCCTAAAGCAGGAGAACAATGTGAGGAGACGTTTGCAGGGGCCAGGAGCCGAGTCTAGCAGGTAGACACCAGAATCAGAACTGAGACTTCCAATAAGAGTGCGGATCACATGGGAGAAGCGGCCAGTGCCAAGAAGAAAGAAACAAATGTGAATTTCTGCCTGCCTTGATAATGCATCCTTCTGGATAAAACTAACTGGTAGTTGAGAAAAGAGTCTGAGAAATGTAGAACCAGTCTTCTTTGTGCAAAGCAGAAGGATAGTAAATGTACCTAAGTGCAAAAGGCAAAAGACTGGAAAAATCCTTGTAGAGCCAGGTGCAGGGAAACTGATTGAACTCACAAGACTCCCAGGTTCCTTCATTCACTGATAGAAAATATTCTTAGATTAGAAGTAACATGAAGGAAGCTAACAACAAAAAAATATATATTTTTTTCTGATTCAAAGATTTCCCTAAACAAATATCAAACAACTCTGGAAGAGAGAAGTTATTTCAGTAGTAGCCAATTTAGTGGGTCTTGACCAAGACATTTTTTAAATAGAATGGAATGGAACAGGATAGAATAGAACATCACAACACGTAGGGACTTTGAGAGAAAGTATTTGTTCAAAAGTTTTAAAACTCAGCTGTCTAGGTGAGTTATTTAAAGTTGGTTTCATTTCACTGAAGAGGAAGCAGACAAGGATAATTTCATTTAAGAATAGCAAGTCAAGACCTTTTAAAGAACAGAAAAAGAGGAAAGAAGATTAAATGCTCTTGGAAAAAAATTCTAAAGTGGCAACTGAAATGCAAATTTTAAATATTCCCTAGCTAGTCAATAAATCCTTACAAATGGGTGGATTGTTCATCAGAATTGAAATAAGCCCTTGAACTTTGATTTTCATTAGTCTGGGTACATGCTGTTTAAAGAATCTTTAAATTTAGACCATCACCTGTGTTGTGAAACATCTGACAGAAGAAACAAATTACCTCCTCATGGACTCCTCTCCTTCTCCTTCATTTTTCTCAGATATTCAAAGTGAGGATAACAATGACCCCTCGCTGGGTCTTCATCAAGTGTTTTTGGCTGGCGTAAGTGTCTCTAGTCAAAAGAAGGGTTTAATTTCTGGGAAGGCAATCTTAGTTGTTTTGATTAAGCAATTCTGTGACAAAGGACTAGGTACTGGATCTGAGTGGAGCCAGCTGTGTTTCCTTTATTAGCTGCTGAAGGGCTGAGGAAAGGCTTTCCGGGGAAATGATGACCTGGCAGGTGGGAGATAGGTAAGCATGGAGGGCAGAGTGTTCTCCTTTCAGCCAGAATTGTGATTGCTTATATTGCTAAGAGGAGGATTCATCCTGATCTTTAATTGGTAATGAAAGACTTATCAGTGAGGATCATTTTGGTGGCAAGAAAGGGAAAAGTCAAATCATATTCCTAAGGTGGGTGTATTAACCTTCCGTTCTGAAGAGCTCAGAGGAGGGGCTGGTGTCAAACAGCTTGATTGGAAGTTCTGATAGATCATCCAGGACCTAGTTTCTCCCACTTAGATTTCCTTCTCACAGCCTTCAAACTCAGACTACCTGGAGAGACTTCTAGTCACAAAGAGGCTTGGGCAGCTTTGGAACTTGCATTCTCTCTCGGTCTCAGCTAGTGGAAGAGGAAAAAGCAAGAGTCCCTTTCCTGTGACTTCCTGCAAAGTTTCTTGAATGGCATTGACTTTGATGAGACAATATATCCTTGAATCAGTAACTGTAGCCTGGTGACTAGCTTTGACTTAGGTCACATCCCCCACACAGGTCTATGCAAACACACAGCTTGTGATTGGAGGAGGAAGAGTCCTTCTGAGGGAAACAAGGTATTTAATAAAAAGGTTAAACACACACATGACAAAAACAAATGTCCTCTTTATATGGTGGTCAGGAGCACTTAGCCGTGGCATAGCGTTTTCTGTGTGAAATGGGTTTTTTTATTTGTTGTTTGTTCTCCCAGTTCTCTTTACTTGTTATATCTTTGGATTCTATAGCTTTGGGAAAAGTGTGGAGGATGTTCCCGAAAGCAGTCTTTTGCTCTAAAGGAAAGGGAAAAAGAGCCTTACCATATACGGCGTACAAAACAGATATTAAAACAATACATTGAATATCTAAGCACTCACATCCTTAGTAAGGAACAAAACATTGTCAGAAGAACTAAATACCTCTTTGGACCTCTCCCCCATTCTTTTCTTTCCTAGAAATACACTATGCTGAATTTAGTGTTTTTTGTTCCTAAGCCTATATTCATATTTTAACTAAAATTTTTATGAATCTCCAAGCAACACGTAATATTGTTTTATATATTTTTCATGTATATAAATATATCTTATGTGAAATATATATATATTTCTTATATATTTAGCTGTATGTTTATTACAACTTTTTTCACAATTATGTTTGATATATGTAGCTCTAGTTCTTTCATTTTATTCGTGTTGTATTTTTTTTTTTTTTGATGTCTGAGTACATAATAATTGACATATCCATTCTCCAGGTGATAGACATTTGATTTGTTCTAGATATTTCTACTAGGACCAATGTTGTTGTGAGTTCTTTTCTACATACAAGTTCAAGGATACCTTAATGGTGTATGCCAAAAAGTGGAATTAACAGCTTGGGAAATTTGGACATCTTCAACTTCACTGGTTATTGTCAAATTGTTTTTCAAAGAAGTTGTACCAGTTTACATGCTCGCTAGCAAAGTATAAGTATCCCTGTGGCTCCACATCCTTGCCAACGTGGTATTATCAGACTTTTTAATTTTTGCCAGGCTGATTAGTGTGAAATATGTGGTTTTAATGAGAATTTCCATAACTGCTAATGACTGAGAGTATCTTGTCCAATATCTACTGGCTATTCAGATTTCTTCTGGGAATTTTCTGTTTAACTTTTTGCTGATCCCCTGACCTGCCCAGTTTATGTGATTTTGTAGTGCTTTGTAGACTAGTACTATTCTGTATATTATTTGTTTGGAGGATAAAGGGTTTATAGGTGTTGTAAACATCCTTCTTCTAGTACTTGAATTGTCATTGTGCATTTGTGAATTTCTTAATAAACAAAATGTAATTATAATGTTATCAAAATGATCACTTTATTTTCATGGTTTGTGTTCTTTGTACCCTAGCTAAGAAATGTTTCCTTACCTCAAATTTTGAAAGATGTTTTTCTGCATGCCTGATAAGCTTTCCCCATTACCAGGGAAGGCCTCAGGATGGTGTTTCCACAGAAGAAGAAAGCCCATCTCAGAGAGAGACGGCTGGAAACCTTTGCTAAATTAACTGTCTTTCAGTCTCTTCCAGGCAAATCCCCAACACCAAGAAGGAATGATTTCTCTTGGAAAGATCTTTCACCCCCTATAGGATGCCTGTGGATTTTGTACAACAGCCCAGAAAGAGTGTCCCATCCCAGCTGCATAGAATGTGAAACCTGAACGGCAGCTGGAGAGCAGCCTCCAGCACCCACAGGCCTATACCTAAAACTTTGATGCACCTCTTCTCCCTGCCTCACACCCCCAGACACACACACACACACCATGTCCAGGTAGGTAGCCTGGTCTGTGCAGTTGAGGGACACACTCGAGTAGCTGGTAACTCCTCCACTATACGATTTCACATTTGACACCAAAACCCTGGCGTCTGCTAACTCCGACTAAAATCAGAAACTCCTTTCTCTCACTCTATCTCACCTACTCAAGAACAGATTCATTTCTGTATTTGATGATTTTCTCTCTCTCTGCTATGAGACTTGCAACATGAAGAAAATAGTGAGGAAAATAAGAGAGTAGGTACTAGAAAGTAAAGCTTTCAAAACTAAAAAATATTTCCATCTGCCAACCAGAGAAGTGTTCTATGATGCTTGTGGGGTGGACACACACATCCCCGGCAGAATTTCTAGAATCACATGACCATAGGAACTTTTCTCCAGCATTAGTACTTACTCTAGTTTTCTGTGGGCATTTGAGGCATTGTGGCAGTGAAGTCAAGAAAGAGGTCATCTTGACTATCAGGAACTAGGGTATCTTGTCACTTAGTTTAAGTCCCGCAACATGGGGAAGCAAGTTCGGGGGTGTGCCAGGCTTAGCTGAGACAGTAGGAATTAGGCTCTTTGTCAAAATGCAACAAAATCTTCATTCTCCTCCCAATTTTCTCCCCCTACCATCACTGTAACAACTCATATCTCATAATAAGCAATCAGCTCTCCCGTTGTCTCAATCTACTTACTATGCCACCAATCAGTCTGTGAATGGCCCAGGTGCCTCGGGAGGTTTCCTAATTTGCAAAGACTCCCTGAGCAGAGAGGGAGAGAGAGAGAGAGAGAGAGAGAGAGAGAGAGAGAGGCTAAAATGTTTGGTGTGGGGCCAAGGGAGACCCTAATCTGATGTGACCTAATCTGATGTGATACTAACAGGCTTCTCCATGCGATGGCACGCAGTATTTATTTCTTCGATTCAGTTTCTATTTCTCCCATGAGTATTATTTAAAAAGTTGTTTTCACTAAATTGAGCAATATAACAGTGATTTGTTTCATGACTCAAAAACTGACTTCATGAACTATCATATATTAAGCAGTTAACGTATTTCTCCTTCTTGAACAACAGGATAAAGAAATTATGTTGGGATATTTTGGGGGGAATCATGCCCCTCTTTGTCCCTTTTTCCTTTTCCCATGCTATGTTCCTCCCCGTAAGTTAATGAATTCTGAAGGCCTCTATTGAAATAAGCAACGGGGGTGTTGTCACTCAAAGCTCAAAGTGAGATCATGGTGTCTCTTAGACCTTGAAGAAAGTCTTACTTATTTTAAGGGCTGTTATCTTTTTCAAAAAAGAAAGCCCCGAAACATCTTTCAAAAATCCTTTACCTTTCATTCTAGCTACCCAAGGCAATTCATTTTAATTCTGATTGTGCACTTTCCTTTGCTCTCCCTTAACAAATTTTAGAAAGGTGAACGTTCAGCTCCCTTGGAGAGTCTTTGTCTGGCTCTGCAGAGCTTTGCACCATTAGCCCGACTTCTCCCCTTCTCATAAAAAGCAGCAGGCATGGGTTGCTGAGGGAGACCTGGGTATAGGTAGGAAGGGCACACCAGCTAATCTTCTAACCAGAGGGAGTCAGTATGAGTATTTGTCCCTAGGAAAGTGTGGAAAGTCTCCCAAAAAGATAAACCGTGACCAGAAAGTCTTCTGACTGCAAAGGGAAACAGTGTTCATGCTAATTTTCATCTCTGCCATCAGACAAGGATATGATTTTCCCCATAGACACGAGTCTGGACGCAATCAGAACAAGACCACATAGTGTGGTGTGGGGTAAGAATTGGTGAGAGACTGAAGAACAAGGAGAGTGGATGGAGGGAGTGAGGCAGACTCTTGGCAAACTGATTTTTACTGTGCCCGCTCAGTCTTTCAGCAAACAACACCCTTCAGATGCTGTTCTGTGTCAAGATAAAAGAAGGGTCTTTGAGGTCTAAAAGTGAAGATTTGGGATCCCAGTAGAACCTGGGTGACCAAGTCCTGGATCTGGCCTTGTGCCTGGAATGGGGGCTTCTGAGACATGTGCAGTTTTCATGAATCAAGTCAATACTCAGATCACAACCTCGTAAAATACAACTTTTTTTCAGATAAAGTAGTCCATTCAGATTTCAGGCAATTCTCACTCGATCTTTCCTGTGGTGTTTTTTTCCAGTGTTATGTATTGAGTCCTAGAGGGCCAACCCTTTGCAAACATGGTTTTGAAACTCAGAGAACAGAATGTTTTCTGGAGTCAGGCTGATCTAGCGCAGGGTCGGCAAGTTGAAAACAGGTCCCAGTGTGGTTCTTCCTGGGGTGGTTTCCCTCTCCTCACATGAAACTTTCTGACTTTTGACCTTTTATCAGCCTCAGATTCCAGACAGCTTACTTTTTAATGATCTTCACTCTGCCTCTGATTTTTCTACTTAAAGAAACAAAGACACCTTTCCAGGATGTCCTGCGTATAAAGGAATCAGCATCCTATTTAAGAGAAGGACTAAAATGCCAAGCACGAAGCAACCTAGATCCCTGGATCTGACCTCATGGCTGCCTTTCTCTTTCTTCCACTCACACTTCCGCCTCGCCCCAGTCTCCTTAACGGCTCCATTGATATGTCACTTTCATATGTCACTTTTAACCTCTGGCCAACTATTGATGCAAGTGTTCTAACACTTGACCCCTAAGCATATGAGACAGCACAGAATTTCGAAAAAGACTTGGCAAAAACTAAGAAGGAAAAGGAAAATAAATAATCATAGAGGAGATGCAAAGCAAAAGAAAGTTATTTAACTTTCATGTATTATTCAGTCCTTTATTCAGCAAGCATTTATCGAGCACCCACTAAGTGCCAGGAGCTGGAGACATGAGGGTGGACGGTAGAGAACTCCTGCCTTCGTGGAAGTGATGGTCCAGTAGCAGTTTGGGTTTATATTGCAGAGGTCTGTGGCCCTCTCATCAGTGCTTGCTTCCAGGGATCCAAATCCCTCTTCACTTTCATACTCTTTTCCAAGAAAAACAAAGTCCAGGAGGAAAATGCTATCCCATGACTTGGCATCTAACCCTAAATACTAAGAACTCCCAACTCTGATTTTCCTCCAGTTTCCTCCCATTCAATCCTTGTCAGTTTTCATTGTGAACTGCAGAGGTGCTGAATGCTGGAGCTTTCCATCTTGGGAGGGAGGACTGTTCTACCTGTCAGCTACAAACTTGGAACTCTAGCATCCACTCAATGGACACTTAGGAATAAGACCTCTAGCAGTGAGTAAAGATGTTTAGGTTCACAAAAGGAGGATTTGAGGTTGGAAAAAATAGGAGATAATTCAGCCTGGAGAGGAAATAAGCAAAGCTAGACTTCAAAACCAAATCTTCCTCAGTTTTCTTTCCTTATGTGTGCGTGCAGTGAGTGCATTAGGGTAGCTAAGGACACTAATAGAGACCATATACTTTTCCCTATTATATATTGTGGAATGACATTATTGAGAATACATCGAGGACTACATAAACCATGCTTTTTGGATAAAATCCAGAAAACTACTTCTGCGTTTGAGAGTGCCCATCCTCCATGGCCATACAGGCTACCTAAGCTTTTCTTTCTAAATATCCAAGATATTCTGGGTAATCAAAGCCATGAAAAGACTGGAAGCTGGGAGCTAGGAGATGACTGAACTTGGAATTTTAAGCACTGGGACAGGTAAGGAAATAATGATTTCAGTTCATGCTTCAACAAGATAATTCCTGGGGTACCAAAAAGAAGTTCTAGAGGGAGGGGCGCCTGGGTGGCACAGCGGTTAAGCGTCTGCCTTCAGCTCAGGGCGTGATCCCAGCGTTCTGGGATCGAGCCCCACATCAGGCTCTTCCGCTATGAGCCTGCTTCTTCCTCTCCCACTCCCCCTGCTTGTGTTCCCTCTCTCGCTGGCTGTCTCTATCTCTGTCGAATAAATAAATAAAATCTTTAAAAAAAAAAAAAAGAAGTTCTAGAGGGAATATTGTCATGGGAAATGACACCTGGTTGAACTGACCTTACAGAACGGGCTATGATTCCTACCACTCAAGATTTGGGGAGTGAATGTCGTTCTTGGCCAAATTATAGATTCTATCTAATTCCTTGAAGTCAAGCAATCTCCCTTTGTACAAATATGATGAAAGTACAGCAAATTTGTAATTTGAGATAATGGTAGTACCAAATGGGGCAGATTAATGAGGTATCTGCATCTTCTACAGGGTTCAGCACTGCTTTCTTCATCCATTTCTCAATTATCTCTAATGAGCAACTTAAGAAGATTTATATTTTGCCACCTAATTTCAGGCCAGGAGAGCTATTGTATCAAGATGATACCAGCGGCATGTGCCAGATAACTCATGATAGCAAAGGAATGAAGATCCCCAGGGTAGACTGTGAAAGAGCAAATATTGCCTTAGAAGTCATTATTTTCATTTTATTAAGTCTGTGTGTTTTTCCTTTTTTTTTTTTTACAGTGAACATTCACTTCTTGTGAAATAAGAAAAATTGAAAAGAGAAATAGACGATGTCACTATCAAAGAACTGAGAAGTCTGGTGAAAGAATCTGCAGGCTTCACACTTGAGAGGTGGTTGAATTAACTACAGGTGTTTACTTTGGAAAGAAAAAACTTAAGATAATTCAGTAATGTGAAATAGGGATTGTACATAGTCTAAGTCATCTCAGAGAACTGGCCTCATGCAAGCATTTCATTATAGAAAGCCAAGTCTAATAATCAGGGATGTTCTGTAATGGACCAGAAGAAGTTCCAGGAAAGTGGTGAGGTCCCTGTTACTAGAGGTAGCCAAGATAATGGATGACCTTTTGGAGAGGGGAATGTAACAAAAGAAGAGAAAACTAGGAATAGTTCTAAACTAGAATCTATTCTATGCTGACTTTTCATATCTTAAAGCATTTAACACATGCCTCAGTGAGGTGGATATTCTTTTTCCAGTTTATAGATGAGGACACTGAGGCTCAGAGAAATGAAGTCACTTGCCTAAGGTGACATGTCTAGAAAGTGATAAGCCATGAATAGAAATCCAGCTGTATTGGTCTTTATGAAATACTTGTTTTGAGATAGAAGCAATAGATGAGGAGTTGGTCTAGAACATCAGAGCTGGCAAAATTGACCCACATTTCTGGCCTGTCAACTCTATGTTCTCCCATTCCAGCTATCAGGGCTAGCCAAGATGCCCCTTGCCCTCAGCTCCAGAAAAAAATACTAGCCAGTGTGGACAGCCATGCTTTAACCATGCTGTTAAGGCCCATTACCCTGTGGGCCTGCTGAGGTGGCCTCCTGTCCTCAGCTTCCCCATCCACCCACCTTTCTGGAACTGAGCTGTGTCTGAGTTCCAGCCCCATTTAAGCTCTACTACTACTGCATAGCTCTTTTCATCTCTTTTCCATGTAGGTTGGACCCCATCCTCCATGCTAGCCAGTGTGAACTAAGAAGGCTCCGAAGGCAGGTTGACTACCCAGCACCATGAAGTGTCCCCTGCCTGAGGCTGAGCAGCTGAGGTGGGTGAAGAGTGTGACCAGCATCTATTCCATGCCTACTCTATGCTAAGCATAGAACTGAGCTAAGCCTTCTACCAAAGGGATCTATCTTACTCATGTCTCACGATAGTGCATCAAGATAAATCCTAAGAGTTATAGATGAGAAAATTCAGGTTCAGGGAGGGAAAGTAACTGAACTAAGGTTAAGTAGCGTAACTACTACATGACAGAGAGAGTATTTGAGTTTAATTTTTCTGGCTCCAAAGTCCAAGCTTTAGGCCACCAGGTGGTAACTGCTCTTAATCAACATCACTACTTGGAGTCAGGGCGGGCATAACTTTTGGGCCCAAGGGCCATTGGGGGGGGAGGGGCTTATGAGAAGTATCACTTAATAACTCAAAATAAAGAAAACTTTACTGAATCCCACAGGGAAGACACATATGTTTAGCATCATGAACACATTTTTAACTTAATATGTGTGAATGGGAGAGGCTTATTTCCAGTCTGTTGTCCTGAAAGTGGATGGACTCTGGAAGCAGTTCTCACTTCCTTGGATATCAGTCCCAGCCTGGATCATGCTCAGGTTCACCACAGACTTCTGGACACTATGATTTGGATTCCTCCCATCACAGTCCCAGTGGAGACCATTCCCCTTAATCATCTCAGCCTCCTCTCTATTCCCTTACATACTGCTGAGCTCTTACAGTGCTTTATGGCTAAGCATCTCAAGCTGTAACAACATCATCCCAGTCAATACAAATGATTTCCCTGGGAAGTTAAGTGCATGTAAATTGACTTACAGAGAATAAGCAAGAATAGAAATCTGGCTTAGTGAGGCATTTTGTATCAGTCAGTGCCTCTGTATGAAACAAATAGCATATTCAGGCTACTTTGGAGATTTATGAACAAATAATTCTGGAATAATGGACTATTCTCAAATGTGTCTGCTGGGTTTAAAGGAACTACAAGATATAGAGCAGTGACCCGGGCTTAGTAGCAGGGACTCTGTGGTAACAAAAGGATGAGGGGAGAAAGTAGTTCTTAGATCAAGGTGGAGAGAATCATGTAGAAAAAGTTTCTTTGAGAAGAGCAGGGCCTTACAACTGAAGAATACAGACAGCCTAAGTAAACCTTGCAGCAAGGGAGATACAAGGATTAATACCCTGGCCTTATTCGTCTACCTTTTTTCCAGCTATGGCTTCCAAACCATAGGAAAGCAAGAGAATTGTACCTGATAACTTTCCAAGGCAGAAAATAGTACAGAAAAAAAAAAAAAAGAATAGATCTGGAAAGTAACAAAAAACAGCCAGAAAACCACATGTATATAAACAATTAGGAATATAATTATATATCACAACTGCCTAGCTTATTAAGGTTTATAAAAAGTGCTGTAAGAGGCTTGCATAGTATTATTAGAACAAAAGCATACTTTCCCTTTATTCAGATCCTTCTTAGAATGTCTTCTTGAGAGAGAATTGGTTCTCCTGCAGTGCAAGAGAATTACTCTAGTAAGACCAGTTTCCAACATGGCCAATTGAAAATTGAGTGATATGCAGGAGAGCCAGTGGTATGGAGTGTATGGACTGAATTATATTCCCCCAAATTCATATGTTGAAGCCCTAAGCATCAAAGTGACTATATTTGAAGCTCGAGTCTTTAGGAAGTAATTATCATGAATGAGGTCATAAGGGTGGGACACTAATCTGCTAGGACTGACATCCTTATAAGAAGAAGGGACACCAAAGATTGCTCTCTCTCTCTCTCTCTCTCTCTCTCTGTGTGTGTGTGTGTGTGTGTCCATAAGAGCACAGAGAGAAGACCATGGGAGGACATAGGAAGAAGGCAGCCAACTACAAATCAGGAAGAGAGGTCTCACCAGAACCCAAACCTGTGACACCTTCATCTTGGACTTCTGGCCCCCAGAACAATGAGAAAATAAGTTCTGCTGTTGAAGCCCCCCAGCCTGTGGTATCTTGTTACAGCAGCCCAAGAAGACTAATACACAGGGTGTCTGAGATCTGTCACTAGAATTTTTGTCAGCCCTTGACCGTTCCACCCAGCCCAGCCTTGTAAAATTCTGTGAATTCATTACACAGGTGATGCTCCAATCCAAACAAGTCCTCCCTTGGACTAGCGAGTCACCCGACTGTTTCTCTACTTTCATCCCCAAACTAGAAAATGTAGAGAGTATTACCTTCCAATCCTTGAGCACTGTACTGTCACCAGCTAGCCAAGCAGTAGGCCATTAGAAAAATAGATTTTGCTAGTCACAATCTAAGACATTTTAATGTGCAGTTTCTGGGTATCTTCCTAATCATCACAATATGGTCTTTTGGCTTCTACCTTCTGAAATTATCATCTGACTCCCTTAAACATACCCTGTAGATTATAATGTTATTAAGATCATAACTTTGGACTTTATAATACAGTCTCATGATCTACTCTCCTTACCCTGCCATGACATTATAATCTGGAAATTGGCCTCTAACTGCTGCTTTGAACACGAAAATGAGGTCTCATGACCATCCTCCTTTAGACATTATTATGCAGCCTCTAGGCCAATGTCTTTGGATATTTTGTTATGGTTTTCTGGTCACCGATTTGGACATTTTTACTTCAGTCTACTGGCCACTGTCCCTGGAATTTAATTTTAATAAACAGATGAATACCTGGGGTTTAACTTTGCCCATTTCTGGCTTGCTCTCCTCTCTCTGTGCTCTCCCTTCTTGTCATTCCAGCAGACCTTGTGGCACAGCCTGCGTGAACAATGATAAGCTACAAAATCTAAGACCTGAGCATGCTGGCAAGTTTGATTATGTTTTCTACAATTCCAACAAATGATTGGAATAATAGAGTTATCTATCTACAGAATACAGTTGGGAAATGCATTTCCTTAAAAAAAAATCAAAATGTCAGGGCAAGATAAAGCATCTAGACATTGTTCAATTCGTCAAAATTCTCTCTTATGCTTTTAATTTAGAGGAGGAAAATGTCAGTTGTGACCAGTGCCTCCTAGATCAATATTATACTTCGGAGCTCTGTGAAGAGACTTACAGAGGCAAAATGTGACAATCCATGTCATCTCCTTATTCTTGCACGTGGGGCTCTGGTGCTGCTGATCTGCAATGGCTAAGAAGAAGAAGTCCACGGTATTGCCATAAGAAGAGTCCTCTCCCTGGCTACCAGGGTCTCTCCAGCCTTCACAACCACCAGGGGATGGGGAGAAAGCAGTCACAGCAGACCAACACTGCTCTATACCTTCCGTTATAATTTCAGGCTTGACTGAGAAGTCTTAAACACAATCTGAAGCTTTGAATATAATAATAATTTGACCTTGAAGCTTAAATAAATGTCTAGGTTTTTATTTTTCAAATTCCTCCTTCCAAGCATTAGTGCAGATGTCCTTGTGGAGATGCAGTTGATGTCACAGGAAGGGCATGAATCTCCGTGCCTACTGCACAAACTCAGACGTGCCTGCCAGCACATGCCATGTCATGTTCTGCTCGTTTGCTGGGACTGGTGCATATCATGGTATTTACCCTCCTTATGAGGAAGAGATAAAAGAGCACTTGAAGCTGAAGATCTGTCCTCATTCTGGGACTCTTAGGCAAAGGGGATGAGAATAAACAGCTTTCTCTTAACTGCAAACACTAAAGTAAACAAGAAACTTCTCTCTGTCCCAACTCCCTTCCCTGGGCGACACGTCTTGGAAAACCACTTTTGTCCGTGATCACTAATTTGGGGCATTACCCACAGCATCTTCTCTCCTAGTGTCCTCAGTACTTTTTTTTTTTTTTAAGATTTACTTCCTTATTTGAGAGAGAGAGAGAGAGAGAGCAGGGGAGAGGCAGAGAGAAACCTAAGCAGACTTGGCACTGAGCACAGAACCTGACATTGGGCTCGATCTCACAACCCTGAGATCATGACCTGCGCAGAAACCAAGACAGAGGGAGAGCAAGAGAGTTTGCAGGAGCAGGTTGCAGGAGAAGGGCAATAAACTGACTGCGCCACCCAGGTGTCCCTCTAGCATCCTCAGTCTTAAATGAAGATATTCCAATTTCCCAGGGATAAACTGAAAGGTTGAATCAGACTCAATAATAATTTCTGTTTTTTTCACTCTAAAATCTGAGTGCAAAGCTTATCTGTGGCCCAGTGACAGAGGTAGAAGGGAGTGTTATTGGCCATCTCAGAAGGACAGCAGAATAACCCTTGATAACAGAGAGAAACACAAGACAGAGGGCGAGCAAGAGAGTTTACAGAGAGTAGGTTGCAGGAGAAGGGCAAAAAAAAATCCCTCTGAGATAGCAGTAAAGTATGTGGAAGCCCCATCTGGAGTGAGCAAGGGGGCCTTTGCTTCTTGAACTTCAATTCAATTAAACATGTGGTATCAGATCACATCAATTTATTAGTGATCCAGTATCTATTGAAGGCCCATATCAAATAATTCTGGATATTGAATGACCTTGTGCGACCAGTAGAGCTGAAGATATGAATTACCCCAAGTGAGAAAGCATGGCTGTGCTAGATCACCTGTTAGAGACTCTGTGCCATTTGCCTTCTGCTCTGCTCACTCCTACATCACAAGGGCTGCAAGTCTCAGGGCTGCATTTCTTAACCAGCCACATTCTGGTTTAGATTCTGTCAGTGCACCGCACTCACGGGAGAGATGGAAGGTAGAAGAGAAGCTGAAGTCATGTTGTTTTTGTGGCAGATACAGGCAGACACCTGGATTTCAGCAGATGGCAGAGGTGTGCCTGGGCTTGGAACACATTTTGGGAATCACCCATGTTGGTGTTACATGCATGGGAGGTCACTGTTAGTGGTCTCTGGTTATTCTATCCTGTATTGATTTCCTAGAAGCCATTAGAAGCTTTCCCTATCACTCCCCAACTCCATCTAATGGTATAATAGTTTTCTATATGAAATACTTCCCTGCTTGGAAGATGACAGTGCTTTCTGTTTTCCTGGCCAAAATCCCATCTGGGAGAAGGATACTACTGGGATGAGGTTGAGGCAATCAATGGTTTAGGAAGGAAGGAAGGAAGGAAGGAAGGAAGGAAGGAAGGAAGGAAGGAGGGAGGGAGGGAGGGAGGGAGGGAGGGAGGGAGGGAGGGAAGGAAGGAAGGAAGGAAGGAAGGAAGGAAGGAAGGAAGGAAGGTAGGTTGGTTCTAACAATCATTGTTCTTTGTTATCTTGCAAGTTAGTCCCTGCTCCTCGTTCCACCTTCACCTTTCTAAGGAATTATAATTACTTATATATTCCATCTTCATTTGGTTGTTTCCAGTGATTATAATAGATGTTTTTCTGGAGATTTCCAAGTCTCTGAATCTCTGTAAATTATAGTAAACAGACCTGTATCATCCCAGCAAGAAGACACATAACAGGTATTCAATTAATGAGTTGCTGAATTTAGACTTAATGACAGAAGTTGTTTAGAATCCCCCTCTTGACAATATCTCACATTTTACTGGCCTTTATGGCTAAATCGGCACTTCAAATTAATGTTGCCACTAAGCACTCTCTAATTCCAAGTTCCATGTCTCACTCTTGATTAAAACTAATAGCTGTGAGTTCACTGTTTAATGCAATTTAATCTGGGTTGTTGTGAGACACAACACCTTCTATACATCCACAGTGAAGCTTTTTATTCCCTCTTCTCCCAACCAGAAGAGTCTCTAGAGAAGATAAAATGTCCTGAAAACTTCACAACTTCACTGAGGCCTCTCTTCTCCAGAGCCTGTATGGAAGAGTCCAATTGGCCCATCTCGATGGAAGCTCCTATACACTGTAAGATATACCCACTTCTCTTAGCATGGAAGGACAGCAGATCTGCCATCAGTGACTGGTGGATAAAGTCCTATGCCAAACATAATCCAATGTCCCAGGACATCATAATGAGGCCATTTTTTCCATTTGGAGAATATGAGTTTACTCTACTATGAAACTTCACTGTGGTGATATTTTATGAAGGAAGTGATTAATCTCTCTCACCTCATTTCATGATACAATGACAGAGTGGTGGACAAGTAAGAATCATGGTTCATTGACATTGGAACGTTTGTCTTCTCATTGTCATAATTTCCTAGAGCAATGTGTTCATAATATTCTCCATCAGTACAATTCTTTGAACATTTTTCCAACATCTATATGTGTGTGTGTGTGCATATATATATATATATATATATATATATATATATATATATATTGCATTTCTCTACTACTATGGTATGACTATTATCAAATATACATGAAATGTAAATTTTAAAGGTTAAGATGAAATAAACCCTATTTTTAAATAGTTTGCTTATCATGTGGGCTTGGTGCTGTCATTAGTTAATATATAGTCAAAATAGAGACTTAGAGAAAAGCTTCTCTAGATTGTATTGTTTTTAAAAATATTTAAAATATCTTTGGGGTAAATACCCAGTAGTGCAATTGCTGGATCATAGGGTAGCTCAATTTTTAACTTTTTAAGGGACCTCCACACTGTTTTCCAGAGTGGCTGTACCAACTTGCATTTCCACCAACAATGTGGAAGGATCCCCTTTCTCCACATCCTCAAAGATACAGACGTAGTGAAGAGAAGGGCCATATGCACCCCAATGTTCATAGCAGCATTGTCCACAATAGCTAAATCGTGGAAGGAGCTGAGATGACCTTCTACAGATGACTGGATTAAGAAAATGTGGTCCATATATACAATGGAATATTACTCAGCTATCAAAAAGAACAATTTCTCAACATTTGCTGCAACGTGGACGGCACTGGAGGAGATAATGCTAAGTGAAATAAGTCAAGCAGAGAAAGACAATTATATGGTTTCTCTCATCTATGGAACATAAGAACTAGGAAGATCGGTAGGAGAAGAAAGGGATAAAGAAAGGGGGGGTAATCAGAAGGGGGAATGAAGCATGAGAGACTATGGACTCTGGGAAACAAACTGAGGGCTTAAGAGGGGAGGGGGTGGGGAATGGGATAGACCGGTGATGGGTAGTAAGGAGGGCACGTATTGCATGGTGCACTGGGTGTTATACGCAACTAATGATTCATCAAACTTTACATCAAAAACCAGGGATGTACTGTATGGTGACTAACATAATAAAAAATATTATTATAATAAAAAAATAAAAATATTTAAAATAACCTCCTGAATTATTTTTTATTTGTGGCTGATTCTTTTTCAGATCTTATTGTATCACCACTGTTTTTACCTCATTTTTTTAAAGATGTTATTTATTTATTTGCCAGAGAGAGAAAGAGAAGAGAGAGGAAGCACAAGCAGGAGGAGCGGCATGCAGAGGAAGAAGCAGGCTCCCCACTGAGCAAGGAGCCGGATACGGGACTTGATCCCGGGACCTTGGGAACATGACCTGTGCTGAAGGCAGACGCTTAACTGACTGAGCCACCCAGGCATCCCAATTTCACCTAATTTTTAAAAGATTGTATTTATTTATTTAGAGAGCAAGCAGGTGTGAGCAGGGGGAGGGGCAGAGGGAAAGAGAATCTCAAGCAGACTCTGGGCTGAGTGTGGAGCCTGATGCGGGGCTCGATCTCATGACCTGAGATCATGACCTGAGCCGAAATCAAGAGTTGGACTCTTAACCAACGGAAACACCCAGGCGCCCCAGTGCTTCTACCTCTTAATGTTGATAACCAAGAGCTCATTCTATGAGTGGCAATAGCCACACTGTCATTTTATCACCATTCTCTTTTGCTTGCATTCTAAGTAGCACCTTCATCTTTACTCAATCTGAAGATTCTTTCCAGGAATTTTTAAAGTCATTTGTCCTTTATAGAAAGCTAGCTTGGTTGAAACCAGATAGGTAGCAAATCTACTCAATGGGGCACACAGAAACTGCAAAACATCACCATATACCAAAAGTGAATAAAGCGTAAGGCACCACTGTCGACTCTTTCCTATTCTGGAAGCCTGATAGCTCATTAGCTAAACTTGAGGTGGGCTCATCTGACATGTGGACCTAGGAAAGACATCCATGTCGGTCCGTATATTAAATATTATCAAAACTTCAATTTTGTTCTTTTTTGATGAAATATAGAAGTCCTAATGTTTTCTATCCATAGTATAATGGATGATCTCGATCTTGCATGTCCCAGAGTGTGTATAACCCATTTTAGAAACCACTGGTCAAGAATACTGCTTCTTATCAGGTGGTTCCTGGACCAAGAGGACAATATTGTTTTGTCTTCCACCAATTCCTGACTTGGCCCACTGCCCCCTTCTAGCTTTTAAACAATGGGTGTGCTTCCTTCATTCTTCCATGGTATCCATTGTGAAATGTGTTTGGGGCAGAAAAATATGTTTATAATGCACCTATGAGCCAGCATTCCATCCAGAAAATTTGTCTTTTCTCCTAGGTAGTATTTTCGAAAAACCAGAACCCAAAGGACTGTTTTGACTTCCGTACTCAGAGTTCATTGCTATGCATCTCAGCAGGGTATGAGAAAGAGAAGATAAAAATGTGTCTTTGGGGTCAGCTGACCAGCAGTTAGGAAACAGAGACTGAACACAAGATGGATGGCCAGCCTGTTCTCAGAGCGGGGCCTGAGTGAGCAAATGTACGTGACTGATTCCAGGTTCCCTGGGGCCCTCAGACCTTTACACTAACTGCCACAGAGTATCTGCAGCTCCTCACAGGCCACTCTGATGAGCCAAGCACAAGGACACCATAGCAGATAAATGACACTCCTCTTCAGAGCTCTCTCTTGAAGTCACCATGCTTCCCTTTCTAGCTTCAGCTCTACATGGAGAACTTAAAGACCCAGAGAAGGTTAAGGGGAATTCAACAATGGTTCTTAACTCCTATGTCTAGGGCACTCAGAATTAACTCTGAACCATGAGTTTCACTAACATAAAAAGAGATTTAAAACTTTATATCGAAGTCAATGAGTAGTTAAAGAAGGTTTGTGCACACGAGCATGACATAATCAGACCTGTGCTCCAGAAACAGCTCTGGCAGTGGCTTTCTTGAGAGAATGCCAAATGGTTAAGGTTCATTCTTTTGAAACACCCATATTTGCTGAGTTTCTCACATCCCGGTGTTTAATTAAGTGCCCCTTTGAAAGTACAAGCTCTCTGGTCAGTAATTTTAGTTTTCTGGATAGCATCTGGTTTTATTAGTTGCCCCTTTGTAGGCCTGGGAAAATCACAGAGTCCTACGCCATGGGGCCACACAAAGATCCCAAGGAAAATAGAAGCGCAAGTCAAGACTCTGTGACTACCTACCAAGTTCCCAGGCTTCTGGAGACTTCCCTACCACATGCCTCCTTTTATTTCCAAAGGAAAGAGCCTGCCCCTGTTTTCTTATATTGGCATCAGTCCTCCCAGTAATAGACTTAGAAATAGGCTCTCACAGCAAGTAACGGCCTCCATGTGTGACAAGGAGGGGAAATGTGGTCAGGAAACATATTGCAGTTCCAAGGGTTTCCCATCAACAATCACAAGGGTGAAAATGAGCTGAAAAAAATTTGAAAGAGCCCGTCACTGTTATTTCAATGCATGAGTTTTGGTAAATACAAATACAACAGCTTGCTTGTGAAAACCCCTATCTAGATGGATATCTCCCTTCCCCATCAAAATAATCAAGGAAAGAAGACTCAAAAAGAAAGAAAGTAAGGACGAAAGTGGGGGGAAAGGAAGCAATTTTCTGGTTCCATATTATGTACCAGATCCTGTGATGGGCACTTTCTCATATGTAATTTACTTATTCCCTATAATAGCCCAGTGAAGTCAATATTCATACCTGACCAATTTTAGATAAATGTGATCATATTAATCAAAATTGAAGAAGCTGAACAGGTTCTGTTGGAATTACGCCTTAATATAGTTCTCATTTTAACATAATCCAGAAAGGTAAAATTCCATTTTCCCTTTTTAGTCTTCATAGAAAAACCCTCTCCTTGCCTTATAATAGTCCAGATGGTATACTCCTTCTATTTAGAAGTTCTTTCTGCTGTCTACCTCAAAATGTACGTTGATCCACTTAATGCTATTGTTCTGAAAACTGTACTGCAGACCCACCTTCTCTCGAACAAGGCAAGGCTCCTCACTCCAGCAGCAGACTCTTTAGCTGCACCAGGCTCTCTGGGGACACACTCCTCTCTAGCTCCCATAACTGTCTACCTTTGCTTCATGGTAAGATGTGTGTTTTGATCCAAGGAGTAGGGACAAAGTAACCAAAGCTGATGAATGAAACACAGAAGGCTTTCTGATAGGCCATCATCCCCCTGCCCCCCCCCCCACACACACTTCAGGCAATACCTATTGCTCTCCCTACATACAAATCCTGACTTCCAGCTGCCCTGAGAGCACCTCTTCTCATGATGCTCCTGCCAGCTGAGATCCCTTGCCTCATTTTTTCCTCTGCCATCGTGACAGCTCACACATGACCTCCCCAGGAAGCTCTCCCTAATCCCCCAGGGTAGCCACACACGGTACACTCAGATTGTATTCTTTCACTGCATTTTCGTCACTTTGCTGGGTAATTATTTATGTCCATGCTCATGACAAAGAGCTACTAGAGGACAGGGTACTTATCATATTTGTCTCCAAATCTTGGGGTGATGGTCCTCAGTAAATACCCTCTCACTGCCTGAGGGAATGGATGAAAAGCACCATTGGTAACTCCACAGAAAGTATAGTATTGTGTATGTGAAACCACATCCCAGAGTCCAGAGCTTTTGAATTCTCTCAGAGGAAGGCTTGCATTTGGTGACCTGACTGTTGCTAAGGGAACTTCTAGCTCTCTGTTATTATTCTCTGGGTAGCAATGGAAAACGGACATAAAATCCATTTTGTGGAACAGCAAACAGCAATAGGTACCTTGAGGGTCTGGTACTTCAGACCCATGACATAAATCTGACATTTTACACAGCTATGTCAGTGTCAGAAACACCCAAACTGCCCACTTCTCTCTGAAACTCACTTGCTATGCTATATTGTTCTCCACAATTAAGGACATGTAGGCTTGAATTCCAATAAATGGTCCTAAATGGAGAAACGCCAGTAAGACTTAAAGCGTTTAATTTAAGAAGAAATGATGGAGAATAACCCTTTAGACTAATGACCTTCTAACAACTCTGGGAAAAAGAATTAGGTGGTGCAAACTGTATGGAGCAGGTGGCCAATAAGTGCTCATTACTCTTCTCTTGTCCCCAAGAGTTTCTGGAGAGTAGAACCCAAACCATGCTGTCCTAACAGGTTTCAATGCAGTTACCTGAGTGAGCAAAAAGCAGTTGACGGCATCTTAGGAGTTCCCGAAATCTCCAGTGTACTCTCTGAAGAGGAGTATTTTCACTCCAGAGTAAGTAATCCAATTATTAAAAGAAAGGGAAGTCAATGTCGTTCACTTTATGATTTCCGGCTCGTTTCACCATGAGCACTTCCATAGATGGAAGCAAACCCTCATCAGAAAGACAAGAATCCCCAAAGAACTGCTTTCTGGGAGGTTCTGATGGACACTGATACCAGCCATTGGGGTCTCTGTCTCCCTCAGAAGTCCTGCCCAGGGCCCATATGCATCCTGACTGCCCTCCAACTAGATCATGAGGAAGGGAGAGGAGCTAGCATTGTTTCTACCACAGCTTGTATTGTGCCAAGTGTTCCAGATGTTGGTTTTGTTTTTTGTTGTTGTTGTTGTTGTTTTTTCCTTCATCCAATGACCCATAGCTATCGAACGCGAAGCCCCCAAACCATGTGCACTTTCACTCTGGCCATTCCACTGGCTCCAGCTCAGAGGGATTTTCCATCCTTGTGAGCACTCCAAAGATCTGTCTGTGGCCCTTGCTTTGCAGGAGAACCCACCCTCTGGTTTGGACTTCTCTGTGTAATGATGTGCTGACCTGCTCTTGCCTATGCCTGACAGACTAGACAAAAGACCTCTGTGGTTATTCCTAGCTCTTTGTAGCCTGGCTGTCTGCCTGTAATGGTGAGAAAGTCCTCTTGGAGGAGCTATTCGCACAGCCGCCCTCCTAAACTAGCCAAGAAGCCACCATTCACACTAAAACTCATATGAATGGCATCCCTCACTGTCCGCAGGGCAGCCATAGCAGTTCCATGTTTGAGTCCCAGGGCCTCTAGCGATGCCTGATATTTGGACACCACAGAGCCAAAGATGTTCTTGCTCCTTCTGAAATATATCCTCCCTTAATTATGAATAAGAATCAGGAACCAAGACTCAGTAAAGACAACTCTCCCAGAGCAAGGTTTCCCTGAGAAGGGCCCTCACCTCCCTGTACCCATGTACTTTAGAACTATGTCTTTAGGGGCGCCTGGGTGGCACAGCGGTTAAGCGTCTGCCTTCGGCTCAGGGTGTGACCCCGGCGTTATGGGATCAAGCCCCACATCAGGCTCCTCCGCTATGAGCCTGCTTCTTCCTCTCCTACTCCCCCTGCTTGTGTTCCCTCTCTCGCTGGCTGTCTCTATCTCTGTCGAATAAATAAATAAAATCTTAAAAAAAAAAAAAGAACTATGTCTTTAACCAAATCAAGGTTTCCTTATTGTCATGTCATGTCACGTCATATACAGATGAGGAAGAAGGCAGCATGCAGTCCTGGGAGAGGGACATGGGTGGATCTCAGGCATCATCAATCCTATGGATGTCCTAGCAAATCTTTAACAACTGGAAATCTAAAGGCAGTTCACCTTTCATAAGCACATTTGGACTTGATATCTCATCACTCTTGGACAGTTTATAGGGTTCACCAGTTAATTTTGTCCTCAGAAGTTAGGAAGCCCCAACTATTTTTTTTTATCTTTCTTTTACTACACTTGAATTTTTCTTTTCCCATTTTCTATGTCCTCTCTAGGCTTTCCATTTATCTATGTACAAACGCAGCTGCTGGCCCAAATTATTGCACAAAAGAAACATTTCATCTCTCATTCTGGGAGCATTAATGGCAATAGAGTCTGTATGCTTATCTTGTCTGTGTCCCAAGAGCATGACACGCCTCCAACAAGGCAAGTTTTCTTTTTAAATAAAGCAACCTCACACTTGTCATATTCTTCCCTGACAGAATAGTTTATCTTCCCAAGCTTGTATGCCCCTCATCCTCTAGAAGACACTTGCAGCCAGGAGAAGATGCCCATAGCAGGGCCAGCCACTTGAGTCCATACTTCACACTGGTCCCTTTGTCACCCTTAGTAATTTACAGTAGTTCTCTGAGCAGAAGAAGTGTTGAAATGGGAAGGCAAAGCTTTTACCAAATCTCCTCACGAATGTGCACAGAATACTCTCCTGTAATAAGCTTCCCAATCCAGGGCACAAAACAGTAGTAACTGTAGGTGGTTTTCGTTTTTCAATTTTTTCTGTAGTCTAATTTTTTGTGCAGGGTCTATTGGAGGATAGAGTAGCTCTGGGCTACCAGTATAGACCTTTCCCTATTAGTGCAGCAAAACCCACAAGTGATTAATTATGTAAAATGGTTGATTATGTAAAAAATAACTAGCCCAACACTGTGGTATTGCTGTATAGTTTTTAGATTTGCATAAATATTTTCAGTTGTTGTTGATCTTCACAACAACCCTATCAGACTGGCGGGGAATGGGAAGTTAGTATTATATTATGTAGGCAAAGACATTTACAAAGAGGTAAAAGTTACCTCATATGCTAATAGCTAAGAAAGATCAGACCCTGCAGGATTTTCTTAAATAAAATTCCAGTGATTTTTCCATAATATGACATTGTGCGTCAAATTTAAGAGTATATAAATTCAACATGAATGGACCTACAGTAACACATTGACAAGAAGTCTCAATTTAGTCTGTAGGTTTCAAATATAAGAAGGCAAAATTTTCTAGGGGTCTTGGATGGTATAACTTTAGGATAGTTATATAATCTTAACAAACAGATTCCTATAAGATCTGTCCTTTCTTGAAGTCATGAGTAATCAAAGTAGTTACAAAAGTGAATCTATATTCTCATTTGTATCTCTCAAAAGAACACAAAGAAGGATCCAGGTAATATTTCACAGCAGTTCCTCTGATGACAATCAGGGCCTCTGTCCCAGAAATCCCAGAATCCACAGCTACTCCAGAGCAGCACCTGCGTCAGGCTCCTAACATCCCTCCTTGAACTCAAGGCATAGCTATTTATCCATCTTTACTTCCCTCCTTTAAACACCTGCCTTCTCATTTCTTGTTGTGTTAACTGACATAGACTTTCTGGCTAAATACTTCTGACTTCTCTCCTAAATATCAACCCAAAGGCAACACAGAAGTAAAAGAAGTGAGAAAAATAAAGAAGAAAATTGTGCGTTCTTTCTGGTGGCCTGTGCAATTATCCGGCAGATACAGGTACATCACAGGGATACTAAAACAAGAAAAAACATATATTTGCATGCTAATTAAAGCATTCCACTTCTCCCTCTTCTTCACTCCAAAGAGTCCTCAGTGTTCTCTTACATATTTTATGAAATGATCTGATTCAGACAATGCTATTTAGATTGTAATAGGAAAGAACTGTTTATTGAAACTAAAGTCATTTCATGGTTAATCATTTCATGTTTCATGGTCCCTTGTCCCTTCTCTATTCTAATACAAATAGCAGCACTGGTTAGTCCTCAGCACCCCAAGGACCTCAGTTCCCTAGTCTTTCTCACCTTCCCAATTCCTCTGCTAATGAGTATAACAGAAACTTCAACTGCCAGGGCCAAGACTCTGCTGCCTTGTCAGAGAGACAGGAATGAAGCAAATTTATGGGTATTGATGAGCTTTAGGCTTCTGTGCAAATGCAGATGGAGAGGGAACTTGAGGGCACAGAGAGGGACAAAGAGTTACTATTCTTAGCAATTTTCAGAAAAGAAAATTGAAATGACCAAGAAACGTACAAAAGATGTCCAATCTCACTGGTAATTAGAGAAATTACAATTTGAGCCACATGGCATATTATTCCACACAAGAAAATCAGCAAAAATTTAAAAATATGACAATTCCAAGTAATGATGAAGGTGTAGAGACACGGAGACAAAAATTACTCGGTGGATGGGAACTTGAACGGGTGCCACCACTTTAGAAACTATTGGGAAATACCAAATAAAGTTGAAAAGTTAGACACTCCACCACCTAGCAACCCAACCAGCATATATTCTATAGACCATCTTAAAATGGTGTCATAAGGAGCTGTATATAAAAATGTTCACACCAGAATAGATAATTAAATTGTAACATAGTCACATAATGAAATACCACATAGTACTGAGAGTCAGTGGACAGAGCTAGAAAAAATCAACATGAATAAATAAATAAGTCTTAAAAACAGGGTGTTGAGGAAGAAAAGGCAACTCATAGAAGAATATTTTCAGCATAATACAGTTCACATAAAGTTGAAAAATGTGCAAATTAAGAGCATATATTCTTTATGTGTAGTAACAGCATAACAATGTATGGGTGTGATAACAGCAAATGTATACTGGGCACATTTTGGAGGGAGGACCTCCAAATATTGCAATTGATGAGGCGTATACAGGGCCCTCAACTAATTTTCTACTTCTTGGATGCATTGTGCATAGGCGTTTATTCTATTTTCCCTTAGAGTTTTATATGTATAAAGTTTCTCATGACTTAAAAAATCTCAATGCTTTGGGGCGCCTGGGTGGCGCAGTCCTTAAGTGTCTGCCTTCGGCTCAGGGCGTGATTCCAGCATTCTGGGATCGAGCCCCACTTCAGGCTTCTCGGCTAGGAGCCTGCTTCTTCCTCTCCCACTCCCCCTGCCTGTGTTCCCTCTCTTGCTGGCTGTCTCTCTCTGTCAAATAAATAAAAAAAATCTTTTTAAAAAAATGTCAGTGCTTTGACTGTATGTTGGGCCTTACACATTAACCACAGCTTGACTCCTATCACTTAGTTGGGTTCTGGAACTTAGGATGGTGCCCCTGCCATTGATGGGAGGGAGGTTGGAGTGGTCACTGCCAGAGGGAGCCAGGTGAAAGGTTGTTAAGATGGATGTGTTCCATTGGTCTGCCAAAGAGAAGGTCAGCAGCTCTTCTTAAAATGAGAAGGTCATGAGTGGAAAAGGAAATGAAGACAGCACACTATGAGTGAGGTTTAACACCATCTCTGAAAGCTTAGTTCACTTCCTGTTAAAAGGAAATTCATTCTGGCATGGAAACTAGTTTGCTGTGCAGATGTTTGGTTTTAATGCACCACTTAGGCAGCCACAAGGGAGGCCACACGTAGAAAGCACAGCTGGATCCTCTTGGTTAATGGGTCCTACTCTCCATGTTAGGCAACCACAGAGTAGGAAGGGCTGTGATACTAGTTTCCAAGTCAACAACTTAGCAGTGCTTATTTCTTCACCCCTCCCCTTGGTAAAGAGAATTGCAAATTGCATTTCTGGGGCCTTAGTGGCCCTGAAACCCAGGTACATGTGGGCCCAGGACAGGAGTCTCTTGTTTTAAACAAGCCGTTCTTCTGCCAAGTGTGAGGTCCTCATCTGGAAATGAGCTACTAGGGCTATAATCCAAGCAAAAGCTAGATGAAGGAAATGCACAGGGGATCGTGCCAAGGGAAGAGGGTGAAGGTGGGGTGGGGGGGAAGGTTGGGGAACCCATGAAGTAAAAGATACCCATCTGGCTAGTGAAACACTTGTAGAGAAAAGTGATCATCAAATGGTACAAGTGGAGAGGATGGCAACAGATGGTCGGAGGATAAGACAAGGAAGCCAAGGTTTGACTTATGGACAGTGGCAGGTATGGGGTACTGAGCTGTGATTAAAAGGCACTATGATGAAATCATATGGTATTTGCCTTTCTCTGTCACTTAGTATAATACCCCCTAGGTCGATCCATGTTGTTGCAAATGGCAAGATCTCACTTCTTTTATGGCTGAGTAATATTCCTCTGTGTGTGTAGGGGGGCAGGGGTGTGTGTGACATCTTCTTTATCCATTCCCTATCAAGGAGTACACTTGGGTTGCTTCTTCCATACCTTGGCTATTGTGGATAATGCTGCAGTTAACATAGGGGTGCATATGTTTTTTCCTATTTAGCATAAAAACAAAACAAATGAACAAACAAAAACAGACTCCCAAATACAGAGAACAAACTGATGCTTGTCAGAGAGGAAGTGGATAGGGGGATGGGTGAAATAAAGGAGATTAAGAGGTACAAACTGCCAATTACAAAATAAATAAGTCATGGGGATGAAAAGCACAGCATAGGGAATAGAGTCAATAATTTGGTAATAACATTGTATGGTGACTACACTTATCATGGTGAGCGTTGAGTAATGTATAGAATTGTTGAGTCGGTATGTTGTACACCTGAAATGAATGTAACACTGTACGTCAATTTATTTTTATTTTTTATTTTTATTTTTTTTAAAGATTTTATTTATTTATCTGACAGAGAGAGAGACAGCCAGCGAGAGAGGGAACACAAGCAGGGGGAGTGGGAGAGGAAGAAGCAGGCTCCCAGTGGAGGAGCCTGATGTGGGGCTCGATCCCAGAACGGCAGGATCACGCCCTGAGCCGAAGGCAGACGCCCAACAACTGCGCCACCCAGGCGCCCCAGCACTGTACGTCAATTTAAAAAATAAAAAAGGCACTACGTCAATTTAAAAAATAAAAAAGGAGCCAGATCTCCCTATGCTTTATCTTTTGCTGTATTTTCCTATCCAATTCATTTTCCTTACTTTGCTTAACACACCTCATTAAACATCAGCATGGAGCAAGTGAGCAGGGCCTAGGACTCTGCAGGGACAGCAGTCACTTAACACCCAGTGAGCAGGTCAAGGAACCAGCCATCAGGGTGGAAAGCAAAGTCACTTCCCTACAGAGGAAAACATCCATCTCTTCAGCCAATGAGTTGGGTAAGCTTTGCACAAATGACTTCCAACCACAGGCGGTTGTTGATCTGAAATGAAATGAGCCACCAAATCATTGGGGCTTTTATGATCCTGACTAATTGGCTAAACTCTGTAAAGGCTTTGCAAGATGCCAAGTGAAGAGGTGAAGTAGTCTTCTGTTTTGTGATGCTTTGAAAGAAGCAAGCCCCTTCCAGCTGTTGAGAGTTGATCCCTGCTGCATGAAACCATGCCACAATATACTAGAGAGGTGGAACACTTCCTTCCCAAGAGAAATCCAAGAGGAGAAGACGACACAAAAACGGAGTCTTCTAAATAGTTATCCAAAGTCCTAGTATAAATATTCTCAAGGAGACACTGAATACCTTCTCATATCATTTTGGTTCAAAATAGGAATAGGGCTCCCAGTCATTTGCATGCTGAGGAAAGATAGAGAAATCTTCAAATTCTTTACTCTACGCTTGGTAGGACTGGTTTCCCATGGAAAGCCTCTGGCTTTGAACCTCCCCAGTCAAAGATGACTTTGACACATAAGAGAATTTGGCACAAACTGCATAGGTTTGCACCATGGTTCTACCACGTTCCAATTCTATAATCCTGGACACATAATCTTCATATGAATAAGTTTCCTCATCGGTGAAATGGGGAAATTAATGATCCCTACCTCCTTAGGACTGAACCAAGTGTCTCCAAGCAAACCCATGAAAATCATCAGTGATCTGTACATGAGTGTTCAAGGTGAAGATAAGTGGGTACCATCTCACACCACAAAACAAGTAATTTAACAATACCTAACAGCAGATATATCTGTTTCCCCTCAAATCCTTCTTTGGCTGCTAGGGTTTGGAACTCCAGTTACTGGAAGTCCCAGCCTTGCACACCTAATTCTCATGAAGCTTGGGCCTCACGTTATGGTCTTCACCAACCCTCCTCAACCCTTTCTTAGAGTGAGAAACTAAATTCTGTCCTAGTCCCCAAGTCCCGAGAGTCCACACCCATGGCTTCTATTAACCTCCACAGAAGTGAAGGGAAATGAAAGTAACACATTCTTTGTCTTGTTATTTTCCTACTAGGAAGCTGTTAGAATTTGGACGTTGCCCAGCTGCCTCATTTAATGTTTTGCTTTCAACCACCTGTCGCCTATTTATTTTTAAGCACTTACTGTTTACCATTATCTGATTTTTTGTAAATTAGCTTGTTTTGCGGGTTACCGTCATTATCTCATTTCCTTTGTGATTTAATATTTTTACCTCTCACATACTTCACCATGCTATCGATTTTTAAAATACTGTTTTATTTTTCTAATGCATGTTTCCTTTTTTTTCTCCTTTGGTGAGAGTCTTGATTATAACCTGAATCAGGACTTCCAGAATTAGCAGAGAAACAGGCATTGATTTTTGCTCTTGGTTCAGTTTTTATTTGAAAAGTGTTCTCCGGGGCACCTGGGTGGCTCAGTTGGTTAAGGGTCTGACTGTGGCTCACGTCGTGATCTCAGGGTCCTGGGCTCAAGCCCCGTGTCAGGCTCCCCACTCAGTGGGGAGTCTGCTTGTCCTTCTGCCCCTCCCCACCTGGTCATGCTCTCTCTCTCTCTCTCTCTCTCTCTCTCTCCCTTTATTATCAGTATGAGAAGCAAACAGCTAGCACATGTATCATCCAGACCTGGGCATCTGGGGAGCCTGCTCCCTTTCACTTAACTTTAACAATCAATTTTAAAAAATGTGATCTTGGACTATTTTTCTTTTATATTTTCCTTTTAAATTTTTATCTAATCATTCCCTTTTATGCCATCTCATATTTTTAGTATTTTTCATATTTTTCCTTAGCATAGCCTATACTGATCTAGCCTTTTCTCTAAATTTACCAATAATTTTTCATATTTTAAAACTTTTCTATTTAAACTGAATTTTCTCTTGTGTAAATACATACTGTATTCTCTGGGTAAATATTTTCCTTTTATTTGTTTTAGCTTATCTCAACTCTTTAATCTTTTAAATCTCATAATCCTTAGAGTTTCTGCCTTGTTTTGTCTTATTTGCTCTTATCCTCTTTTGAATTTTAATATATTTTAATTATACATCTGCCTTTACCTGTTATTTTCACACCGTATGTTTCTGCAGTTAGGCCATTTTATCTATTTGTAGAGCAGTAACTTAAAAAGGATTTAATATTCCTACATACATAAAATATTGAATGCTCAAAAATATTAGTTCTCCATTCATTCTCTCTAACCATTTTAGATCTATGTCACTGTGTCTACTTTTTATTTTAAACCTATGAATACTTGTATTATTTAATTGAAGTTTTATCACTTTATTTTCATCACATTCTATATTTACATATGCTTCTTTTTAAGAGTACCCAAGTCCAAATATGAGCTATTGGTATGTGCAAATAGGTCAAATTGTACAGAGAATAAAAAGTGAGCTAGAGCTCTCTGCTCATATAACCCCCATTGACAAATATTCATGCAGTATGAATATTAGAACATTCAAAGTTTAGAAAACTAGAGAATAAAAAGTAAAGCTACCTCCTGTCCATTTATATCCCTTTTGCAAGAGCTCATCACACTTGTATCCCTTAAAATTGTTATTAATAGTAGGTTTCTATCACTCCAGATGTTTATTTGCACAAATGTAGCTATAAAGACAAAGAGAATTTCTCTTACTTGAATTTAATAGGAAAAAATATGCTAATGTGAAATCAAAAAGCTTGCCAATTTCTTCACTAAAAGAATATTACTTTATAAAAGCTTCCTGTTTAGTTTAAGAAATAATATTATGGGGAAAAAAAAAGAAGCTGAAGTCTTTGCTCATTTCTTAATATCATGTTTAAGTTTGAGACAGTAGTGTTTATGTCCCTACCACAAAAGATAAGGAAATTAGGTCCCCTATACTTTCCCCCAAGATCCTCCCAAGTTCCATGCATTAGATTATTAATCTTATTTTGTAATTATAACACTTCCCTTTTTAGTTCCCACTTCATTGAGATATAACTCAAATAAAAATTGTATATATTTAAGGTATACAATGTGATGCTTTGATATACTTACACATTGTGAAATATCATCACAAACAAACTAATGAAAATTTCCATCACCTCAAAGTTAGCTTTGTGTGTGTGGTGAGACTATTCAAGATCGTCTCTCTTCTTTCTACTCTCGGGTAACATTTCCACAGACAGCTGGCTCTGGACTTCTTTTGTCTTCGAATCAATGCCCTCGATGTTTTTTCTGCCACAGTTCCTCTGTCCCTTCATTTTGATTCATCTAATAATTCATCAGAACCCAAGCTTTTGTCTTGATTTCTTTATTTTTTTAAAGATTTATTTATTTTAGAGAGGGAGAGGACATGAGCAAGGGGGTGGGGCAGAGGGAGAGGAAGAGAGAAAATCCAAGCGACTTCCTGCCAAGCACAGAGCCCAGCTCAGGGCTCGATCCCAGGACCCTGAGATCATGACCTGAACTGAAATCAAAAGTCAGATGCTAAATGGACTGAACCACCCAGGCACCCCTTGATTTCTTTCTTTAAAAATTATTATTTTTTAGAGAAAATTTTCTTTTCCACTTGTCTTTCTTAGCCAGTTAGCACCTTAAAAGAGTTAGCAGAATGTGGATAGGTATAGGAATGTTCCATGCTCTTGGAAAAGTTAGGCAGTTTTTCTGGCTATTAAAGCATTGCTCTGTTCCAACAATATGTGACAATAAATGATGTGATCATCCTGGGAGGCAAAACATAACTGGAGGAGTAAAGTTTTTTCCCCTGGACAATCACATGTCATAGGTTAAATCAACTACTAGAGTGTTAGCATAATTTCCCAGAAGGGTCTTCAATGTCTGTGTCTCCTCAATTCCTCTGTTTAGTTGTAAGAGCCAAGAAGAACTACCTAGTACTAGGGTCATCTCACAAAGGACTTTGAGAGTGATGATAGTGACACTTCCTAAGATCATTCTCATTGACAAAAGTGGAACTCTCCTTAGGCAAAAACTGCTTGCTTAGAATACCATATAACCCCAGGAATTAGATGCCAACATCATCCCTGACTCTGGGTCTCAAGGTCACACTAAGCACTACCTGTTTACAAGAATGACAGATTTTTAATGACGGATTCTTGGGTTCCATTTAAATACCCACATTCCAAAGGGAGAATTTGATCCCATTTGGGTCACACTGGAGCCCTTTAAAACAAGTGTGACAGCAAAAAAATAAAACAAACAAAATCTCCTCTGATCAATATTTGTTTAATTCGCTTCTACTACGTGCAAGGTATTACACTATACATTTGAATGTTGTCACTACTAAATAATAAAATTATATTATCACAATTATATATACTGCTACAATAGATTCAGGATACTAAAAATTAACTGCTTGGTATTAGTCTGGGAATTCAGTGAATGCTTCTCCTTCGACTGTATTGATTTGAAAGCTAAAGAATAATTAAGGCATTTTTAGCAAAAGTTATGGGGGTGGTGAAGGCACGTGTAGAAACACAGGGCCCAATACACAAAGTCACAAAGAACTGTAGCGCTCTCAAATACTTGACTGTTAAAGCCAATTAGACTGGATCACAGCAAATAAATAAATAAATAAATAAATAAATAAATAAATAAATAAATAAAAAGGACTTAAATAATGCTAGGGAGATAAATGAATCAGATACTCTGGGCTCAGTCACTTATGTTAATAATCTTGCATCGCAACCCGAGAATACCAGGAAGACACTGAAAGGCCACAAGCGTGGGGCTCACCTAATCAGTAACACCGGACCATGCTGGCTGGGATTGAGAGCCTGGAGTGGAAGGGGCAGGAGCAGGCATGAAAACTGTGGTGAGGACACTTAATGCAGGACGAGAGACGATGGTAGCTGGGAGGCAGGTTGTAAAGGACAGATGACAAGCAGAGAGTGCACTGAAAACTGTTTGAGGTATAGAATCACAAAGATTGGGAACTGGTATCTGTGAGGATTGAGACTTAAAGACTGATGAGTTTCCTGTTTGAATCACCAGATAAACTAGATGAACAATTAGGTAGATAATTCATTTAGAGGAAGGTACTTCAGTACCAGGAAGAAAATCATCTGTTAGTTGTGAACTTTCATGCTGGTTAACCACAGATTAATGTTGATCTCATTATCTAGACATCCCACTCATCTCATCTGGTAGACCTTTGGGACTGTTCACCACCATCTGAATCCTCTCAGTTGGCAGCTCCTTAATTGACTCCTTTTCAAATTCCAGGTTATTTCCTGGATATAATTAAAACTAAAAATGTAGATTTAGAGATAATTAGTACAGCTTAAGTTCAAGATTCTTAGAAGTACTAGAGAGGTGTATTTAGGTCAGAGTTGCCCAGGAAAAAAAAAAGCACCTTCCACCTTTAAACTAGTAACCTCCTCAAAAATAAATCTCAGGTCAAATACTGTAAATCAAATAAACCTTTGGATCCTATTCTTCCCTCACTGCCGTTTGTTTGTTTATTTATTAATTTATATTTCAGCTTTATTGAGGTATAATTAACAAGCAGAACTGTAAGATAAAGTGTACCCTGTGGTGATTTGATGTATGTACACATTATAAAAAGATTCCTTCCATCTAGTTAATTTACCCATCTATCACCTTACATATTTATCTTTTTGGTTTTTGTTGAGAATAAGTTCTACTATCTTAGCAAATTTCGATTATGCAACACAGTGTTATCAACCTTAGTTACCATGTCTTACATTAGAACCTTAGACTTTATTCGTCTTATAGTTGAAAGTTTGTACCCTTTTACCAGCCTCTCCCTACTATCCCCACCTCCAGTCCCTGACAACCACTTTTCTATACTATGTCTATGAATTTGCCTTTTTATCTTATCTTGTCTCATCTTATCTTGATTTCACATATAAGCAATACCATGTAGTATTCATCTTTCTCTGCCTAGCTTATTTCACTTAGCAAAATGCCCTCAAGTTCCATCCATATTGTTGCACATGGCATTAGGTCTTCTTTCTCATGACTGAATAATATATATATATGAATTCATATAAGTACTTAAGTTGCTTCCATAGCTTGGTTATTGTAAATAATGTTGCAATGAACATGGAGTGCAGATATCTCTTTGATATCCTGTTTTCATTTTCTTTGGATATATCCCCAGAAGTGGATAGTTCTATTTTTCATTTTTGAGGAACCTCCATACTCTTGTTGTCCATAGAGGCTCAACCAATTTACACTCGCACCAGTATTACACAAGTGTTCCCTTTTCTCCACCAATACTTGTTGTCTATTGTTTTGTTTTGTTACCTAGTATAGTCATTCTAACTGGCATAAGGTGATATCTCACTGTGGCTTTTATTTGCATTTTCCTGATGATTAGTGATGTTGAGCACTTTTTCATGTACCTGCTGTCCATTTGTATGTCTTCTTTGGAAAAATGTCTATTCAGTTCCCTTGCCCATTTTTTAATCGGATTGGGGGATTTGGGTTTGTCTTTTGTTTGTTTGGTTGGTTGGTTGGTTTCTGTTTTTTGTTTTTGTTTTTGCTATTGAGTTACACAAGTCCTTTATATAATTTGGCTATTAACTCCTTAACATTTATATAAAAATAGCATGGTTTTGGCTTAAAAACAGACACAGACCAATAGAACAGGATAGAGAGCACAGAAATAAGTTCATACATGTATGCTCGATTAATTTACAACAAAAGAGCCAAGAATATACATTGGGGAAATGATAATCTTTTCAACAAATGATGTTGGGAAAACTGGACATTCAGATATGCAAAAGAATAAAACTGGATCACTATCTTATACCATACACAAAAAATGAACTCAAAATGGATTAAAGACTTGAATGTAAGACCTGAAACCGGAAACTCCTTGAAGAAAACATTAAGAAGTAAGCTCCTTAACATTGGTCTTGGCAATGATTTTTTGAATTTGACACCAAAAGCAAAGGCAACAAAAGCAAAAATAAACAAGTGAGACTATATCAAACTAAAAAGTTTCTGGGTAACAAAGGAAACCATCAACAAAATGAAAAGGCAGTCTCCAGAATGGGAGAAAATATTTGTAAATCATATATCTGAAAAGAAGTTAACTTCCACTGCCATTTTAAAGCCTTTCATGATTTAAATTGCTCTAATCCTTGCAAAAGTATTTAATTTTACTTACTTTTAATATATGCTGCATTGTAAAAAGAATCAAAGGTATATATTTTTTCCAAAGGGAGCCTTCTACTCTCTCAAACCACATAGCTGTCAAGTTGTGGGGTATGTTCTCAATGATTTTTTTTTTTTTAGAAAATGGTATTTCTCCATACAATTTTGCACATGAGAAGCTGCAAACTATCAAACAAAGATATTTTGCTATTGCTCACTTTTACACCATTTATCAATTACCTGATCTTTGTAAAGAGTATGTAAGACCCTCTGAAGCCTTTGTTGATCTCTCAGTGGTTTTTCATTAACAGGGAGTAGTCAGTGGCAAAAGTCTTAAGTTCAAGACACTTGAAGGATGAGTAAAATTCTTCCAGAGCTACTGTAGGGTTACAGGGGTGTATTGCTTTAAGAAGACTAATTTACATCATAAATTGGATTAGCAGTTGCTCAAATAATCAAAATCCAGGTATGAGTGTGTTTCCTCAGAAGGGATTTGTGTTTCCTAAGATATGATGTGTTAGTCAGCTCAGGCTGCTATAACAAAATACTATAGACAAGGTAGCTAAAACAATAGAAATTATTTTTTCAAAACCAGTATTATAGCTGTGCATGCATGTAGTAGAAATTTCACATTCTCTTATCACTTATGTTGGATTTAATAACATTTGTAAATGTTAGGCCCACATCAAGAACTGACCAATTCCAGTATGGAATCTTATGAACCTCCAATATAGGCAACAACCTTTGATTACTAAAGTGGTTATTTAAAGTAGAAATAAGAGAAAATTACTACCATAATTGAAATAATTTATTCATCAGAATCTAAATAAATTAAGTTATGTGGTAGGAACTCTACATAGGGTAAGGATAAGGTGGTAGTGGTATAGAGTTACATACTTGGGTCTTTCTCAAAGAAATGTATTATTTATTTATTTATGCTGCTAAACAATCTACTCTCAGAAAGTCATAGATGGAATCTATATCCAAAGTGTTGACATTCCTATAGAAACTTTTTTTTTCAGGTGGGGAAACTAATGCTTTGACAAGGACAATTTCATCCTGTCATAATTCAGTTCCAAGCCTAACTCAAAAGTGATGTAAACCCTATATTTGTGAAGAATGTTTGGCTGTGTTTTTTCCTTTTCCTCACCAGAACAATCTTACCTCTGAGATCACAAAATATTCTATGCATGCCCCCACCAAAGTGCTTCTATTTATTTATTTAACTGCCTGACACCTCCTGCCAGATAATAATGTCTTTGATGATAAGGACTGTATCTTATTGTTCTTTGCTATGGTGATAGGAGTCAGGATATTGAGATAGTTCCTGGATTAATCCCAACATATCTGATTTTTGAAGTTATATAGTGGAGTTCAAAATTGGCATGCATTTGATGTCATGAGCACAAGGTCAAAGGAGATAGAGATGCAAGGGAGTGATTTCTCAATTGAGACAAGGTTCAAAGCTGGCTAATTCAGCACCCTGGATAGTGCCACAGGGTGGTTCTAATAATATTTGAGATAAGCTTTTATCTGTAAAAAGCCCACAATAAATGATCTTCTGAAGCTCTGTAGTTGGCAAGCAGATGTTTATAATGAGCTTCGTTCTTATGGTTCTTTGGATTTGTCCTCATCACTCTCTCCACCATCGTACATTACCAGTTTTTAGTAATATCTTCATCAGAAATGAAGTTCAGGTCTCACTGACCACTCCATTAGGATCCACACCCTTGAAAAGATACGATTAGTTGACAGGATGGTCTTTTACCTTTCACAGAATCTTTTCCCCCTCTTTATGAGCTTAGATGTTGCTAATTTAGGAGTAGGGACCTCGGTCCTTAATGGATATGAAATGAATAGACAAAGACTATTTGGCTGAATTTCCATAATGCAGTTAGCCCATGAATGATCCCTTCTGTATGTTTCACAGCAAAGATAGTACTTGTCATTTTAATCCTATATGTTGTCACACCCTTTGGGGTTTCTAAAATGATTAAAGGAAATAACCCCATTTTTTTTTTTCACTTCAAAACTTCTACTGTCTTTATAGATACTCCTCCTGGCTCCTTTCTGCTTCATAATACAGCTTTATTTCTGGTAAATCATAACTGAGAAATGGTAAATACACCATTAGGTAAGCAACTTGAGCTGAAAATTGGCTGTATTTTAAAAATGCTGATGTATGGGATTTGGAGGTCTTACCTTACCTGACAGATGGTAAAAGAAAATTAAAGAAAATAGTCACAGCAGATCCCTTTCTCCACACTTCAGTGCTTTGTTAAATAAGAATAAGCCTATTTAATTAATATTGATTTAACACTGACTGTCCTTGAGATATATTACCCTTTGACACATTTTTACCTTCAAAACTGCCAAAATTGCAAAATGTATAATAACAAAATTCAAATCCATTTTTAAGCTCAGAGTTATTGTGGTTTGTTATCACCAATTCCCAGCTACTCCAGGAAGGAGCTACGTGTCTTAGCAAGTGGCAATGTCTTTATTTATGACCTCCAGTGATTAGTTAGGTTTGCCAGCCATTTCCCAGAACATGGCCCAGGTCACCCAGGAGTAGGACTCTAGAGCAGGATAAAAGATTCTGCTATATTTGGCTTATGATCCTGGTATTTGTTAGAACATGGCAACCTCACTTTGATAGAAATATTAGGTAGTAATTTCTTTCTAAGTAAATAACACAAAGGAGGCATTTGTTTATCAGCTAGAAGAAGAGGAAACATTATTCTTGATACCTTCTATCTGGTCATTTGAATAATGGGTAAATAACCAGAAACCCTTGTTTACCTAATGTAAGACTTTTTTATTTGAAAATTTGCTTATTCAATTCCCACTCTTTCATTTCATCCAAATTTCAGGGTAGGCCTTGGCTAATTGTCCTTTCTAGTAAAACCCCATCCTTCTGTGAGGGGAGGTATATGCATCATTAGATCCAGGAAGTTCCTCTGAGATTCCCTCTCCATTTGCAGTCTCAGAATAGCAGGTCAGTCATTCTACATATGAGTTATACTCAAATAAGTAACCAGCACCCTCCTTTAAGTCATGGTGCAGGTCATAATATTTTTCTTAACACCGATCCAACCGCTCACAATGAGTGAATGAAAAGCAAGGAGGCCAAATATCCATTGAACTTTCAAGTAGACACTGATTGGAGAAGGAGACTGAAAGCACTCATTTTAACCCTCACCACCATGGATGTCATTTTCCCTCGGAAGTCCTCTGCCCACATCTGAGGAAAAGCATTCACAGTATGTTTTCAGAAGAGCACCATCAGAGGCTCTCTTCCTGGGGCAATGTGCAGCCAAAAGTTAGAGCCTTAGAAGTGAAAATCTCAGCTACCTTCTCTTTGAATTTTCTTCTACTTTTATCTCTGGTAATAATGGAATGGATTTGTAAATAATGACAGAAATCAGAAAAGCCTGGGACGAGGGCAAGCCATCACTCCATCTAGCTTAAAGGAAAATACGTGGTCACTCAGACTGGTGTAATATTCTTGGTAGGGTTTAGGCTAAATGGTTGGGCATGAAAAGGGGTCAAGATAAAATCAGTTGACAGAACAAAATGATTCCGAGTTGAAGTACAGAAGTCAGGGCTGATAAAAATGAAAAGGCCATCTCTGGAGCAACTTGCACTAAAAGCATCAGGGACTGTTCCCCTAATTGTTATTGCTGCGGGAATGGGATTTTGTAGAAACTGCTGCCTTATTTTCCTTCTGATAGTTTTGTTCTTCTCTGCTTTGTTTCTAGGGTAAGCCATGGCCCCTTTTCTTGGTCACCACCCTGTTCTCCCTCTAGTCTTAATATCCGCAGCCACAATCTATTTCCACACTCCCATGAAGTAAACTGTCACAGAGAGTTGGTGGTTTTGTTGCGTTGGGGACAGAAAAATAATGTTAAATATGCCTCTTTCTGAAAAAAAAAAAACAGTATATTACTCTAGCACCTGGAATAATTGTCCTAGGATGTTCCAATTTCCCATTCCAATCTCTGTGACAGCCCATCTGCTTGGCACCTTCCTCCAGGAACACAGGGAGCCACCCCTCAGAAAAGGCTTCTTCCAATGCAGAGATCACAAGGAAGGCTTTAGTGGAGTCTCTCACACATCCATTGCTATTGTCTTTGATCATAAAAAGGTAATTGTCAAAATTCCATATGTGGGTATCTTCTAGAAGTTTCCTGGGTACATGCCGCATCAGTTCTGAAACCTCTGATTCTCCCCATATCGTTCCAGTTAAGAAAAGGAAAACTTATGTTTGGGAAAAAATAGAAATAATAAGTTATGACTGTTAACTATCATTCTCAAGTAAATCACCTCAAGATACGTGTGCTTCCTTTTTTCCAGAAGATGTTTCATATTATTTCTACAAACATAACATGTCATGCTGGCAAAATTCACATTTGAAATGTCTGCTTAAATGTGTGCCAACACCTTGTTTAATATTTCTATAAAAGAACAGAAAGAAAGAGCTGCACCTTGAATCTACCTCAAGTGGATCTTGGGAGTTTTGATTTTACATCATTGCTGCCAATCATTTCTGTTCCAGAGGAAACTATTAAAGGAGTTGGAAAAATCCCACTGTTGAAGCTTTCCACGGTTATAGTCAAACTTTCCATTCTGACTCTTCCTAGAAAATAAATACTTGAAACAAAAGAACCTTGCAAAGTACAGGGAGAACTGAAACTGATAGGGGGTTATCAGAAATGGTAGGAATATTGGTTGGATTGGACAATGCAAAGGCAATCATTGGAAAATGCAAAGGTAATCATATGAGCTCTTAACTAATCTCTAAGCTCTTGTTCTCTTAAGTCCATCTCATTGTTCATCACATACAAAGAAAAATTAGACCAGCACTAAAAACTGGAGCCATCCTGATTTTGGCAAATACCTAAAAGAAGGAATAAATTCTAGGTCCTGAAAGAACCATGGGCTTGGTGCTCTGGAACCCAAAGATGATCCTCGTGTTTCTCCACCTTTTCGCCAACCTGCAAATATCTTAAACTTCTGGGACTTTCTACATACAAATTGTCATACTTTCCCCTTATGTAACAAAATAATAATAATAATAATGGTCCAGTAAGAGACACATATACGTGAACAATGCTCAGATGAGCTCAAGCATCTCCTGAGCATTCTGTTAACCATCCCTGTGTTCAGATTGATTTATGGGCCTCAGGTCCATCATTTCCTCACCATTAGCCATCATTAGACCATTATGACTCCCCATAGTCCCTCAGCTTACTGCTTCCAGGGAGGAGGTGCAATCTTGCCCAGCTGTGTTGAGCTCGTTTTCACTACCAATTTTCTGACAGAATCTATGAGTAATGTCACATTTCATGCTATTCCAATAAAAACATTTGCTCCTTGTCATGGCTAGTAAAGAGCTTGATGAAGAAACTATACAGAGTCCCCAAGGAGGCAAAAGGTGACTGAGGGACTTTGTCACGAGAAAAATTGAGTACCTGTCTAGGCTGACACAGCAGATCAGAACAAAGAAAAAAGGAATGAAGTAATCAGGTCATGACCCAAAGACTTTTAGACATTCATTCATTTACCCAACAATATATTTTGAGCCCCTACAATGTGCCAGACACTGTGCAAATAGAATTGTCATGTCTGTTGGACACAATCCCTTGGAGCCAGAAGGTCTGGGATCTGCTCCATGTTTCCACTTTACTGAGCTGTGCAACCTAATAAAAATTGCTTAACTTTGTGAGGTTCCTGGCTTCTAATCTTCTCATCTACATAATGGTTATTTGTTTTGTAATATCTCTGTGTAATAATTTATATAATATAATCTACATAGTAATCATCTAGGTCTTAATTTATTGATAGAAATTCATGGAGAATGGCATAATTGGAAGAATTTAGAAAAATATTTTTATATATGTATTGTGTATGTATATATATCTGTATCTATATCTATATATACATATGGGGGGGGGAATGGACTCTTAGGAGGACATTTTCCTATGTACACACCCATCTACACACTGTAGCAGAAAGGCAGGTCCTCACAGCATTCAGCTAACACGTAAGTGTCATCTCCACATCGCCATACTCATGAACCAAACACAAAAGTCAACTGGACACTAGGCAGAGTAATGGAAGCACTCAGTTCTCTAGAGCATAATTATAAGCATTATGCTCAGGTGATACTGAGACATTAAGAAATGTGCCTGAAGCATCCAGAAGAAGGCACTGTCAATCAGTAGAAATCTCTAAAACCATCCCATCAGCTTCTATTTAGAGTCACTGAGAAAAGTTGAATATGCTGATGCTTCACTGGAGTAACATTCCCCCTCTCTGCATTTGCCTCCAATATATTGTTATTGTCTCTTTGAGGCTTCGGACTCCATTTATATGAAAATTGCAGGAACTTCAGATAAAGTAACCACAGCGCTTACTCAGTATACTCCATACAGGTTGCCTCACATTCCTTCATAGATCCCATTAGTAGTGTCTCAAGGTGGAAATGGGATGCCTAGAACTCCAATAATTCTCCAATCCTCAAATGGCTACCATGAGGGAATCTACTCTCGATAATTACCAAGAACACACACCATGAAATGCCCTCTGTAGCCACCGACCAGGGCTCTGTTTCCAAGCACCCAGTCTGTTCTCCCATTATGGTTCTAGAACGATGTGACCTTCGTTGCCCCTCTAATTCATGTGCTGGCCAAAAAGCTGTCCAAGGAGCTTGCTTAATGCTCCATTTTCCCTGAACTCCACTCTGGTTATATCTGATGTTGGTTGTGGGTTCCTCATGAGAGGGAGGCATTCCCAGGCCCATTTCTTAGGACCCACAAATATCCTTGATAAAGAATAAGTCAAAAACATTTGCAGAATGAGTTGATCCAAAAATTAAGAGAGGAATCGTGGAGTCTCTCCAGCCCAATTCCCCAGCCTTCTTCCACCAAAGCCCCTCTGTGGGCTCAAGAACTCCATCTTGTTCCTGAGACCGTGTTAGAACTCTCTTAAGAATGAAGGACAAAGGAAAGATGAAATAAAGTGAAGAATGAAGGGCAAAATGGGTGAAGGTGGTCAAATGTACGGACTTCCAGTTAGAAGATAAATAAGTCCTAGGATATTATGTACAGTGTAATGACTATAGTTAACAATACTTCACTGTATATTGGAAAGTTGCTAAAAGAGTAGATCATCAAAGTTCTCATCACAAGAAAAAATGTTTCTAACCATGTGTGGTGATGGATGTTAACTAAACTTACTGAGGTAATCATTTTGCAATATATACATATATATACATATATCAAATTACTATGTTGTATGCTGAAAACCAATACAATATTATATGTTAGCTATATCTCAATTTTTTAAAAAAAGAGCAAAGGTTGGAAGTGATGGTATTTTAAGTTTCCCCTTAAAATTTCCTACTAATATTATTTATCTACCTGTATGTCACCTCAGCCTCACACTCTTGCAAAGGATCAGAATAATAGACTAATGATCCTTTCTCCCCAGGAGATAATTAGAATTTAAAACTAAGACAATTCAGATTGCTTTGGAATGCTCCATGTAGGGCAGGAGGTCTGTGAGCAGTATTTTTGGTAACAGGCCCACCTGCTGGGCCATCACAGCTGGTTTGGCTAGAGGGGTCCATCTCAACTTCTGAGGGCAAGTGAAGCCAAGGTAGAATCACTTACATATTATCTTGTTCTGTCCAATACTCCTGTGACCCTGCTCCGTACTTCCAAAACATATGCCCCTGTTTTCCTGACAAGATTTCACATGTTTTTTAAAAAATCTATCGAGAAATAGTCTGAATTTGCAGAGTTCTTGCTTGATCATGATTTGCAGTTATTAACTTCTTCCCATGGTTAAGCACTGCACATCACCCCTCACCCATCCAGCCCTCCCACTAGCACCCCACCACTCCCAGATCTGTCAGCTTCCTTCCTTTCTCCAGGCCTACAGTGACATCAACAGCACATACAAGGTGTGCCAGTCTTTCCTGGGAACCAGTAACGACGTGAATTCTCAAACTCCTTGATTCTATGACCTCATCATGCCAGTCTGATGTTCTTCATGGCCATAATATTGACCAAGAGAGGGTGTTTATGAAAGAAATGATTACTTTAAACCTCCATTTTATGCTCATTCCCCACGTGTTGGTGAGGACCAAAGCCATTTGGCAGCACTGATTTATGGCAATGCTTCTCTAGCTTTTAGCTTGCATAAGAATTATCTGGGGAGGGCCACTGGGGTAGCTCAGTTGGTTGAGTGTCCAATTCTTGATTTCAGCTCAGGTCATGATCTCAGGGTCATGAGATCAAGCCCTGCATCAGACTCTGAGCTGGGCTTGGAACCTGCTTGGGATTCTCTCTAAGAAAAAAAAAAAATCTGGGGATTTTGTTACAAATGATGAGTCTCTACTCTCAGAATCTCTGAGCCTTGGTGGTCCCCCAAATATGGGTATATCAGGAGTTTCTGAGGGAGGTACTCTGTGGACCACACTTTGCAAAATACTGGATTACAGCTAAGGGAAAAGTTTGACTTTATGATTTCTTCTTTAACTGATACTGGTTTGGGGTTCTCTTCTTTTGTACTGCCTTTATCTGGTATTGGTATCAGGGTAATATTAGCCTCATAAAATATATGGGGAAGTATTCTCTTTTTTGCTATTTTATGGGATAGAGTATGTAGTATTGGTTTAACTATCTTTTAAATATTTACTAAAATTTTACAGCAAAGACATCTAGCACTACAGATTTCTTTGGGGAGAACTTAAAAATTCAATTCCCTTGGGGCATCTGGTGGCTTAGTCAGTTAAGCATTGAACTCTTGGTCTCAGCCCAGGTCATGATCTTGTGGTGATGGGATCAAGCCCTGCATTGGGTGTCAGGCTCTACGCTGATTGCAGAGTCTGCTTCAGATTCTTTCTCCCTCCTCCTCTGCTCTTCCCCCATCCCTGCTCGCTTGTGCACTCTCTCTCTTGCTCAAATAAATAAATAAAATCTTTTTTAAAAATTCAATTCCTTTAATAGTCATAGGGCTATTCAAATTATCTATTTCATATTGAGTGAAGTATGGACGCTTGTGTTTTTCTAAGAATTAGTCCATTTCATTTAAGTTATCACATTTATGTGTGTTGAGTTGTTCATGGTATACCTGTATACATTAGTTTTCTATGACTCTGTGGCAAATTACCACAAACTCGTTTGCTTGAAACAGCAGAGATTTATTTTTTCATTCTTCTGGAGAAAATCAGTTCAACATCAGTTTCACATGACCAAAATAAATTGTCACCTGAGCCATGCTCTGACAGTTCTAGGGAACAAGCCATTCCTTGTCTTCTAGCTTCTGATGACATTACCTGACATAAGGCCACATCACTCCCTCTCTGCCTCTGTGGTCACATTGCCTACTCCTCTTCTGTGTGTATCCAATCTCCCTCTGCTTCTCTGTTATAAAAATACATGTAATGGCATTTAGGGCCCATCTGAATAATCCAAGAAAATGTCTCCTTCTTGATCATTAATTTAATCACATCTACAAAGAACTTCTTCCAAATAAGGTAATATTTACAGGGTCCAGGGATGAGGACATGATATCTTTGAGGCTACCATTCAGCCTACCATACCTTATTATCCTTTTGATGCTTGAATGGTCTTTATGGTCCCTTGTTTCATCCTCGATATTGGTAATTTGTGTCTTCTCTCTCTCAATCTCTCAATCTCTCTGTCAGTCTTATAGATGTTTGTCAATTATATTCAGTTTTTCAAAGAACCAGCTCTTTGTTTTATCTACTATTTTCAATTTCATTGATTTATTCCTTTACACTGTTTTTCCTTCTTATTACTTGCTTTACGTTTACTTTTCTACTCTTTTTTCTAGGTTCTTGAGATAGGAGTTTGAATTATTAATTAGAGATTTCCTATTTTCTTATATGTGTATCCAGTGTTATAAATTTCGCTCTCATTATTGCTTTATCTGTGTTTTACAAGTTTTGTACTTTTGTTTTCATAGTTCAATATACTTTTTAATATTCTTTGAGATATCCTCTTTGATCCATTGAGTATTTAAAAGTATGTTGTTTAGTTTCCAAGTACTTGGAAATATTCCCTATATCTTTCTGATATTGATTTCTAGTTTGATTTTATTGTAGTTAAGGAGCTTGCTCTGTATAATTTCAATTCTTTTCAATTTGCTGAAGTTGGTTTGATGGCCAATGATACGTTCTACCTTGTATGTATTCCAGGAACACTTGGAAAAATGTACAATCGATTGTTGTTGGGTGTAGTATTCAATGAATGTCAGTTAGTTCCTATTGTTACCAATGTCGTTGAGTTCCTCTAAGCCCTTGCTGATATTCTGTTTTATCAATTGTTGAGAGAAGGGTATTAAAGTCTCCAACTGTAATTGTGGATTTGTTAGTTCTCCTTCCAGTTCTACTTTGCTTCACAGAATTTGTAGTTCTATAGCTTGGTGCCTAATATTTAAGACTATTACGTCTCTTGGTATATTGACTCATCGTTTTTTTAAATTTTTTTCAGTTTTATACTTTATCTGACAATCAGCAATTAGTTCTCATCCACAGTAACATCTGTAGATCTTTTAAGGTGGTGCATAGGTAACCAATGTATAGAGCTTGTTTGGTGAATTTTCATCCTTGGTATGTTTTCTGGACAATTGCACACAGATACGGTATGGAACATTACTTATACTTTGGCCCAGGCAGCTTTGTTCAACCTGGTATCAATGCGCACATCTGGAGTTCCCATCTCCTTCATGGCAAATTTCCAGATCTCTTTGAGAGCCCAAGGGGCACACTTCTTGAAACTCACTCCATGCATGTGCTTGTGAATATTGATGATGTATTCTCTGATTACTACCTCATTGATGGCAGAATGGCCCTTCTTCTCACCATGCTTCTTTATGGAAGCCATTCTACCAGGCCCCGGGTGAAAAGGAAGAGGGTACGTCATTTCATAATGCCCTTCACAGTCCCTGGCAATTTTCTTTGTTTTAGAACTCTATTTTATCTGATATAATATAGTCACTCTTGCTTTCTTTTGATTTATGTTTGTATGATGTATCCTTTAGCATCCTCCTATTTTCAACCTGCCTATATCACTGTATTTGAAGTGAGCTTCTTGTAGACAGCATATGGTTGAGTATGGTTTTTAATCCACTGTGCAAAATTATGTTTTAATTGGTATATTCAAATAATTTGCATTTCATGTAATTATTGATTTGTTGGGACTTAAGTCTACCATTTTATTTTTATTTTATGTTTGTTCTCTCTAATTTTTATTTCTGTTTTCTTCTGTGGTCAATTGAACATCTTTAGAATTCTATTTTGATTTGTCTTTAGGGTGTTTGAGTATATATCTTGTTCAGTTTCTTTTAGTGATATTCTACGTAATACTAGTATTACTAATATTACTCTATTACATATATATGTGTGTGTTTATATATATATTTGGATCAGTGGCTATTGAACCCAAGTTCTAACTGTTCAGTCTCCTTCCTGGGTTGCCTTCTGATGTGTTGGCTCAATGGATCTTGTCATTGGAGTTTATACCTAGGCTGTGATAGTCCTCCCACCCACTCTGCCACATACACTGTTGAACAACTCTTCTTCACCCAGGATTGCACACATCTCTCTCCTTGATGTTCCACTTCTTTAAAAGTACAATTTGAAACATTTTAATCTTAGTTCCTTAATGAATCTGATTCCATCAAATATGACATTTTCATAGGAACCAGTCCCACTCTCCAGTGAAATGAAAGTATCCTGATATTGAGGTTATGGTAAACTTGCTGTCTCCTTAGGAGTCCCCTCACCTCTTTGCTTCTGCATTTGCCTCTGACTTACCAAACTCCAAAGAACTATAAGTAAGCCACAATTGCATACATATTAACTTGGGTAACCCTGAAGCAGAAATAGAACCAAAATGCATGACTAATTCTGGTGAGTCAATAAATGGAAAGCCAGGTAGGAAGTAGAGTGGGAGAATGTGAGAGCTGGTGGCTTAGAGGGGAAAGAGGTTTTAGGTGATATATGGAGAATTCTAGAAAAGTGACTTGGTTAACAGAGGGATTGTTTCAAATCATGTTAAAGGTCATTTCATTTCTAAACCGATACATTTTCACAATTTGACTATTCATCTTGACTTGAGCGTAGACAATATTTGGAAAGGCAAATTTCAGAGGAATGTGATTTCATTGTTTGTCAGATTAGGCCAGTATCCAAAATGTCATTTGCTGCTCTATCCTGCCAACTAGAGCTAGTTTCATACTCGGAGGACTTTAATATCAGGGCCTAGGAAGATTGGCACCTCCCAAGATCTGAAGTGGCTCAAAGGGGATTTTCTCCTGGACACATGAACTTCATTAGGTAGCCTGCCTCTCTGTAGTTGTCAAATACAGGTACCACGTGGGGTATTTGCCTTCCTGCTTCTTCCAGCCTCAACCTCAGTGAAAATCAAACCAATAAATAAATAAAGGTCTGAGTCAAATTTCAACAGCATTTCCAGAGAAATCTTTCAGAGTTTATTTGATACTGGCTGTGTTTATAGTATAGCCTGTTTTTTTTTTTTCCTTCTCCTGTTTAGTTCCCAGGTAATCTTAGATTTAAATGTTGGTCTAGGGACTTAACAGCACCTCTGCGCTTCATGTATAAATTGCAGCCACAAGATCCCTCACCCTTCTGTTCCTCCTGCCTTCTAACGAGCTAAGAATGGGAAACAGATGCAATTTTCAGACTCTTTCATGCTGTGACGCTTCAGCTGAAAATGACATCCAGAAAAAGGTTGTGTTCTGATCATAATAAATGTGTTACAGAAGGAAGATGAAGCTACAGTCTCATGCATTGTCTGTGAAGTATACTACATAAATTTTCTCTATAACTATTAGCCTTCATTTTAATGTTTCTTTTCATTAGCTCTCCTGGGCAAAGAAAGCTGGAACACTTAAAGCCAAGTTAATGCAGAATGTTTAAGCCATGTTGCTAGGAGCCAGTGTCCTGAGGATATTGATTGAGTCGTTACCACCAAGTATTCCTCTGGCACTGAAGCAGCAGATTTGACTTTGAGCACTTACAAGAAGCGTTTTTGGATGTGACCCCTTTCACCTGATAGGTTAAAGTCCAAGAGTTACAGTACTGGCATTAGAATAAAATAAACTAGAGTAAATGTAAACATGTTACATATGAATAAAAGAGGAAGAAGGATGATAGATGATAGATAGATAGATAGATAGATAGATAGATAGATAGATAGATAGACAGACTGAACTTAGGTCGAATATATTCAAGAACAAATATATCATCAGCAGGTTCAATAAAATCTTGCAGAGTATGCAAAATACAGGGCCATAGTGATCAATAAGTAATAAAGGCTTGAGCTAAGTTTGCAGACCTAAAAACAGGTGAGTTTTCATGCTTATCTTGATCAGTTCAGCAAGAATCCATGGAAGAGTTATTATTTCAGGATCTGCTTACAAGCATTGTAATAGCATGGAGGATGTGTTTGGGATAAGTTACCAAGTCAGAGGAACATGACATAAATTCATTTATGAAATGTCAAAAGGGTTAGGCTGAGTTGTGGTTTAAGAGACATGCAGAATTAGGTGAAGATCAAACTATGGCTCATAAAGGTACACGACTCAGTGGCTATCCAGACAGTATGGTTAAAAATTCTGGAAAACAAACAAACAGGTTACTTTATGTCCCAAGCAGCTTTGGAGGCATAGCTCATCTAGTTCATGCCATTCGGTATGCTTAAGTCCGGCTATGTCCAGAGACTACCCTTCATGGAATGAAGGCACAGGAAACTTAGTCTTTGTTTTACTGAGTTATTGGTGTTCTGACAAGCCTAGCTGGACTTGTTTAGAAGACCAGGATCAGAATCTAGGACTCCCCAAATCCAGGGAGTCAGCATTTGTGTATCATTCAAGTCATTCATGGCCAGTTCAGAATCTTTTAGAAGCACAATGGTGAAGACAAAGGACTCTGAGTCTGAAGTCTAGATTCTAGTCTCACTTCCGTGATTATCAGATGTGTGCTCTTGGACAAATTATTCCACATATATGCCTCAATATCTGAATCTAGGAAATGTGGAGTTTGTTCTCTGTTAGCATTTTGTAAACAGTCTTCCAAAAGCCATTTGTTCAGTGGCTTGTGATAGATTACACTCAAAGATGGCCACAACAATTCCTTCTTCCATTCCATGTGCCCTTTTGCAGTGTGAGTGCCGGCTCTTCCATCGAGTGTGGACATTAATTTATGTGTCCCTTGAATATTGCCTGGCCTTGAGACTTGCTTTGTTTAATATTATAGAGCAGATGTGATATTGTTGGACTTAAAGTCTAGGCCTTTAGAAGCTTTGTAGTTTCTGTTGTTTGCTCTATTAAAACACTGCCCTGAGCCCACATTGTAGGGAAGCCTTTAGGGGGATGAAAAACCATGCGGAGGGCCAGGCCATCTTGTACCTGCCAACACAGAAATTCACAGCACTGTGAAAAATAACCCATCATTTTAATGAAGCCACTACATTTTGGGGGGACTCATCATTGAGCAATAGGTAGCTGAAATGGTATTCTATAGAAATGTGATTTCTACTATCAAATAAGTTTGGGTGAAGATCAACTTAACAATGTAAATAGGTTTCTCAAACTGGAATGTCAGAGCTTTGAATATGCTAACATTGATTTAAAACACGAAATTGTGAGAGAGATTTGTATGCCGTGTCTGCCAGACTTCTTTAATCACAGAATATTGTTTTTCCTAGAAAACTGTTTAATCACTTGTGAATCAGTTTGAGAAACGCTGATGTAGTTGAATTCCAAAGGCCCTGCCAGCTCTAGCATTCGAAAAATCTGCAAATGAAGCAAGGAGTGTTTTGGTCACTATTTCTTCTTGATTATCTTGATGACAAGAAAACTCATTCTCTAGTTGGTTGCTACCAAATTTCATTATTCACTTCCACTGAAACCATTTTTTAATCAATTAATGGAAGAAAGCAGTATCAGAATTATTAATGAGCAATTAAATAGAGATTAAAGAGCTATTAACCTGCAGCTTGGTGGTGGAGACTCGGCTGTCAGGTGGTGTGGGAGCCTGATGAATGTAGACCCACAAGAGACTGTCACAATGATGAAACAAGCAAAGAACAGGCTAATAGATTTATCTATTTCTTCTTGGCAGATTGTAATAGGATATGAAATTGTCCTGCTGATCTAGGGATCTATAGAAAGCCCTTCATAAAAAGAATGTGATTAGAACAAGACAAACTGTACTCTATACTCCATATGCTCACAGACTAGTCACATGATCAAAGTGTGTGCATATGACGCTTGTGTGCGAGTATGTGTGACAGCAGGTATGGGTGAGTGTGTCTGAAAGGATCATCTTTCATACTGATTAAATGCGGCCTCTCTGTGTATATTTATGTTGATCCGAGTGTTCCTGACTTAGTCTATGTGTATTTGTGTGGATGTCTATGTATTTTCTTGTGTATTCACGCAGTCGTATCTGTGCAGGCAAGCGTGCATGCACACACATGGCTGGGCAGGATGTGACTGATAATGATCCGTCATTCTCTGTGCACCTGGAGGACATAATACAAGGTGACAGGAATAAACCAGAGGGAAGGGAAGGGGGCCAGCATGGCACAGCGATTTGTTGAGGTCAGTACACTGCTTAAGTGACTTCACTGAGGGGAAGCTCTGCCTTTGTCTGGGGGCAAGCGAACTGGTTCCCTGTCTTAGCCAGTAAGGAAGATCATAGAGACAGCAAATAGAAATGGACCAATAAGGAAACACAAGCCAGGAATCAGATCAGCAAATTCATTCATCTCTTGGCTCTGACTGGTCCAATATCTTCTTTGAGATAGAAAGTTAAGAACTATAAATAAAGCTTTTTTTTTAATAGCTTAAATGGTAAAGAAAAATTCCTCAATTTTCTCCCTACTTGATATTTGCCCCAGGCAAATTACTACTCATTTATGGGTTGTTGTTGTTGTTGTTGTTGTTGTTGTTTTGATAAATCAACCCAATCCAAACACATTTGGGTTCCCATCATTCAGTAATTTCTAAACTCTGGAATTTATAGTGTGGCACGGAGGCTCTCACTCTTAAGTAGTTTGTGGCATTTATTGAGTAGTGTCAAACCCTCCATTCACATTTTACATGCATTGTCTTATTTAATCTTCATAACAGCTGAATTGGTAGTATTATTATGCCCACTACACAGAGGGGGCAAGTAGGGTATGGAGAAGTTCAGAAGCTGGCCCATGGCCACATATCTGAGCAGATTTCAACTCACAGCTATAGTGGATTGACCCCAAAACCCATGCTTATGATAACTGCACCATATTGGTTCTTTTAAAGGGAAAATTACTCAAGCTCTTTACCTGTCATCTCTGACCTTTGGGGTCAGAACATGGGCATGGAAGAACTTTAGTTTGGTTCCTTGGGCCTAATGAAAAATCTTCTGGCTTCCTTCCATCATTCTTATTCCCCAAGGGCATTTTGAGCAAAACAAAACTGTGGGCTCCTAATACACACACCTGGAAGTAAGGAGCAGTAGTCTTCCTGGCTTGAATGGTTCCCTGAACTCTGTTTCAAGCCCATCTACCAGAGAAGGAGGATACGTCTTGCTCCAGAACAATAACTAGATAGGTCTGGGAAAGAGCAACTGGGAACAGGTCACTAGGTTCCATGACCCCAAGCAACAGTGTCTTGTGTCCTCTGGTAGCTAAAACAGTAGTTATGACAATGACTCCATTTTAACCAAAAAATCCCAGAAATATTCCTTCTGGATCAACAATGTCCATGACTTTTAATGGGGCAAAGATCAGCTGCTATGATCTGAGGAACTTGGCACAAATACTAGCATGTTTATCTGAGAATTTTTACCTTTTCAAATAGATGGGTAGGTAGGCTATGAAGCCTCCAAGAACATCATGGGATTATTAAAAATTCACGTCTGTAGAAGGTTTTGAATTGGCCCTTGATTGCCCTCTTCCTTTGATTGCAAAAGGTGATGAAGGGTGCCTGGCTGGCTCAGTTGGTAAAGCGTGTGACTCTTGATCTCAGGGTCATTAGTTCAAGCCCCACATGGGGGTGTAGAGTTTACTTAAAATAAAATTTTAAAAGTTTTTAAAAGAGAAAGTGATGAGATAATAAAATTAGCATGAATCTGTGGTCCTGAGTTCCCAGTCTTCCTTCATATGAAACTCACAACTTGTAGCCAAATGGGGGAAATGCATTATTGAGTTGACTTTCAAGGGAGAAAGAAAGGTGCCAGCATGTATCAAACACCTGTATCATGCCAATTACTATGATACCATCTCCACACATGTTACTTTACTTAATGCTCATAACAGACCTAGGTGATAGATATGATCATCTCTATTTTAATTTTTTTAAAGTAGGCTCCATGCCCAGCATGGAGCCCAACACAGGGCTTGAACCCACAACCCTGGGATCAAGACCTGAGCTGAGATCAAGAGTCAGATGCTTAACTGACTAAACCACCTAGGCACCCCCAATCATCTCTATTTTATAATTGAAGGTCCAAGGCATTAAGAAAACTTCCCAATGCTTTGCAGTTGGTAAGAGGCAAAACCTGACACCAACATCAGTATATTCTTCCTTCTTCCCCACTCTACATCTGCCTAATCTAGGTCAATGTTATTGTTCATAAATGGTTTATAAAGAGGAGACTTCCCCAAACACATACATGCCCATTACCTCACTACCACGGGTGAACTTTGAAATTGGGGGAAGACAAAATGGCACACTCAGGAACATAAAGTTAGTCAAACAGGCTGGTCCAGTGGAGTAGTAATTTTTGTGGAAAAAGGGAAATGATCTAAAACAGAACAGACTGAAGAAAATCCTCCTTTTTTTTTAAATAAATGGTGGGTCTTGTCTTCTGTATCTGGTTAATAAGATAAGACTCATGACTACCTCCAGCCTTTGTCTTGGTATAACCAAGGGGGAGGCATGAAGGAGCTTCAGAGAAAGAATGTCTATGCAGCAAGACTCTAAAGCATGCCTACAAATGTAGATCTTGGACTGAGACAACAGCTACCCCCTGTTTATCCACATGAGGGCCAATCAGGTCATGAATGTAGGAGCCATGGGCCTTGGGAATTAGAGCTCCTGCTGGAAATCAAGACTGTCACTGGCATTTCCCTGTACATACATCCTGCCCCCATGGTGGGGGAAGTGTCAGGACAGTGATCAAGGATTTGGACATCTGGCATTCTCTCACCATGGATTTATAATCTTGCTTTATATGGGAGGAAATTGAGGGTTCTTAGAGATAAATCCCATGAAACCAGTAAGTGATTGCACCAGCACTGCACCCAGTCTGAATCTAAGGTCCATTATGCTTTTTGCCACGCCCTCCATTTTGAGAAGGGTCTGGCAATAGGTTATCATGACTACTCTAGGACATGAACTGAGTCATTATGTTCCATGGCAGGATACAAAATTAAGTCTTGTTCCTGCCCTCCAACAGCTCCTGATCTAGTGGGAAAGACTCACTAGAGTAAAAACCAAACCATGAAAAAGGGTATAACAAAGGCTACTACAGAGATGTCTGAGCATGAAAGACATTAGGTTTATATTCTCCTGGGAAGCATAAAAGCATGTTTTACTGTGAAAGCTGGTCTCTGAAGGAAGGGCATTTTCAGGAAATGGCACTGTGCAGGACCTTTCAAGCAGTGAGAATAATATGAACAATGAAGGACACATTCAGGAATAAGCAAGCTTTGGGGGCGGGGGCTGCAGCAGAGTGGAGCTGAGGAAAAAATATCACTGAATGTGAAATCAATATTAGCTGATAATAGAGAAGCTTCCATTCCAAGTGGTCTTGGAGTGTTTTTCTTGCTTAGGACTATATTATTTGCATAATAGGGAGACCCAGAAAATCCCTGGAAAAGGAGCTTTAGGAACCTCTCCAGTATCCACATAAAGAGTGAACAGCACAGGTGGGGAATCAGAGCCTGGGAGTTCAGGAAGAAGTGTTCACTTATGTGAGGGTGAGAATGGTGGGTCTGCGGCTCGTTATCTTGCTCTGATATTTGTTTTTCTGCCACTTTGTGAGACACAGGCCCAAAAGCCCCAGTGTATGACTTTTACAGGCAATGGTCCACAGCTGGGAGGTAGCGATTTTGCTAAACATCCAGATTAAATATTTAGGGCAGGATTACCAGGGAATGTGTCAGAATTTAAAATATAGAGTTGCGCAACGGAATCTCTATGTATTCCAAGTCACGGTGAGGAGTCAACAGAGAGCTCCTAAGACAATGGCTATAGCAAAGCAGAGGGGGGATGATTCTCCCCTCCCTCAGAATCTAAAGAGTCCTGATCATAGAATTCATTTTGCAGAAAGGAAACCCAACCATTGGGACAGTGGCCAGCTGGGGACATAACCCAAAAGAGGCTCCAAGATCTGCCTCACATGGTTCAGGTACTGGCACTCACAGTCTACTGCAGCCTGTTCCAGGGCCAGGATGACAATTTTGAGTTTCAGATCTAACTAAATCTAGTTAGTTCCCAGGCAGGCCTGGTTGTCTGTTCAGAGGCTCCTTCCCACTAGGAGATGGGTCAGGAATGGGTCCTCTTTGGACCCCAGCAGACAGGCAGTCTTCAAATCAGACACCCCAAGTGTATCCCAGCCTGGTTTCTGCCTACGTATTGGCTGAGTCCGGACTCCTGCCATGAACATTTGTCCAAGTCCCCTTGTCCTGTTGGCGTTCACTGTTCTTGGCCTCCCTCCACCCCACATGAAGGGCAGGTCTGGGTCTATTCGCCCTGACAGAAGCAGATTTGGTGGAGCCATGTCTCTACACTTTCTTACCGATTACCCCCATACTCCAAGGATCCTGCTATTTTGCCATACCTACCAGGTTAGACTCCTTGCTCACCACTACCAACCCATGCCAGCCCAGTGGATCCTAAGCTTTGAAAAATAATGTGTATTAAGCTATAGTCTTTCCTACTGGGTCTTGATCTACGTTAGGATTTCATCCTACTCTTGACCCCACCAGACTTTACATCATCCCACCCCTAGTCATTTGGAGGCAGTGTGATCTTGGGTAAGTTAACAAACTTCTCTCTGTCCCAGTTTCCTATAAGTGTGGATAAATGATAACTCCGTCAGAGCACTGTCAGGATAATAATATCAAGTCTATAAAACTGTTGGACACAATGGCTGATCTAACACTGGCCATCCTCAGATAATGGGGGGTAGCTTGGAGAATGGCACTTCTGAGGGAGGGGATCAAATGTATGGATAGAGTAGAAAATATGGGGGCTACTTTTTTCTTTTTTTATCACTTTTTTAATAATATTTTTTATTATGTTAGTCACCATACAGTACATCCCTAGTTTTTGATGTAAAGTTCCATGATTCATTACTTGCATATAATACCCAGTGCACCATGCAATACATGCCCTCCCTAATACCCATCACCGGCCTATCCCATTCCCCCACCCCCCTCCCCTCTGAAGCCCTCAGTTTGTTTCCCAGAGTCCATAGTCTCTCATGGTTCATTCCCCCTTCTGTTTACCCCCCTTTCTTCTTCCCTTTCTTCTCCTACTGATCTTCCTACTTCTTATGTTCCATAAATGAGTGACACCATATGATAACTGTATTCCTCTGCTTGACTTATTTCGCTTAGCATTATCTCCTCCAGTCCTGTCCATGTTGCAGCAAATGCTGAGAAATAGTTCTTTTTTTTTTTTTTTTTTTTCTTTTCAGGATTGATCTCCCTGCAAAATACTTAGCTTCAAGACTCTGGGTTGTGACCCACTTGAGAGACTGTATAGGCCAAGGTGGCCCAAGCCAGCTTTGGAGCTCACCCAACTCTGGATGGAGGGTGATGGTCTCTTTTCCATCTGCCTTTCACCCTTCCTGATGCTACCTATTTCTGGAGTGAAAAACTGCCAAATGGAAGGATAGGAACTGTGCTCCCAAACACAGATATCTTTATAATTTAGGCTGTGTCACATGCCCTTTCTATCTGCTCCCATAATGCCCTGCACTTACTTCATCATGGGATTTTCATTGCTGCAATAGATTCTTATGATCTGCGTCCCTGCAACACTGTGATCTCCACGCAGGCAGGGTGCGTGTTGTTTTCCCTGCCACACCACGTGGGAGAAAACCTGGCACATAGTAGGGCTCACTGATCCCTTGTAGAAATGAATGCATGACGATTTAAAGGAAAGTGTCCAAGGGACTCCACAGGCAGGAGACTCAAAAAAGATGGAAGGCAGAATAACTACAAAGGCACTCTATAGCTCCTGATATCTTACCTCCGAGTATCCAGAGAGCTGGTTAGGGTTTAGAGCAAACACGTTTCTCTCAATGTTTTCCACAAGGCCTTATTCTTGCCCTTCCACAGTACCTTGGGAGCAACACTGGTCTTGCCCAAATAACCTCAGCTCTCCCTCTGACTCCATCCCTCTGCTCCATGTGAGACTTAGCAAAATAGTTTAACCTCAGCCTCATTCCTGTGAAATGCAACTAAGAGCACTCCTGTGCACGGCCCTATGGCCCTTGGGGGGTGAAACTGCATGAGGCCTGCCCTGCAGATGAAGACAGGGACAGATGACAAGGAGTACTAAGAGGACGGCACACGTCGTATTCTTCTCCATCTGCCTGAATTAATTTTTAATAAGGCAAACAATGAATGTTTGAGCTTCCTCCTAAAATATTTTGACTAGCAATTCCATGAGTGGGAAGGTTTTAACCAGGCTGTCTCCAAAATAGTAAGTAAAGAAAACAAAGTGAAACATGCTAATTTGGGAGAAAATTAAATCACAACATGGCTGACATCAAGCAATTTGATAAAATTCTAACATGTAAGAAGAGAGGGAAATTAGATTCCCAAACTTGTCCTGAAAGGATCCTACTCTACTTCCCTAGGATTTGGTTCCATTTGACAATCTGGGGTGCTAGGTTGTACCCTGTAGAATAAACAGTGTTTCATCAACATCTTCATATAGCAAGACCAAGTAACTCTAAAAACAAAGGTTCTGAACACACTGAGTCTCAGCAGGAATTTCTCCCTCGCCAGCTGACCTGCACTGAACTTCTTCATTCCAAAAAAGTCCTCAAACTCATCAGCAGTCCTGTTTCTTCTCCTATGTTTCTTCTCCTATGCTTATTCCAGTCTTTTCCTTTTGCCTCATTGCACAAGGTACAAGGCATAGCCTTTTCTTTACCCAAGCCTAGAGCTTAGAGAATCTGAGGACCCCTGAGGGTTCTGACGGCTGGAGGGAGCACACTGCTTTTGATGGTCATGTTTCCTTTCCTGGAGCTTGAAGGGCCTTGCTGGTGCTACATGGGGCTCAATGCATTCCACGCTCTTCCTAAGCAAAGCAGGATATTGTCCTTTAAAGTTCTTTTGTTCTATGTTTGAAGGTTTCCGTTAATATATCTATATAGAGGCAAAGAGGCTGATCTTACAGTTAATCTTTTGTCCCCAACTTTTCTATGAGAATTGAAATATTAAAACGCAAACTCTTAGAGCAGTCTATATGAGAACACCACATAACTGTATGCTTCCAGTCCCCCAACAAACTGTGTGTTTCCATGAGCAGTCTGGGAACCCTGACACCTTCAAGTGGACAGTCCCAGACCAGCATGCTGGAAAACAACAGATATGTGACCAACAGACCCCACGCTCCCCCTAACAGACAGCTAACCACCAGAAATGAGCATGAAGGCATCCTAGACCAGCCAATCTTCTGCCACCTAAGCAAACCGAACAAACATCTGCAAAGCCCAATGCAGATCAACAGAAGCTCTCATTCATAGATCTGTGATCAATAATAAACACATAGTTTTAAGCCACTAAGTGCTGCAGGGGTTTGTTATGCAGTAACAGGTAACCAATACACTAAAATCTGGGGTCATCTCCTCTCCTCTCCTGTATCTTTGTCCGCATCAGTTAATGGGAGAATTCGTGAGTACGTTAACTCCAGCCTGGTGGAGTCTAGGAGAGTGGCCCAGAAAGTTCAGAGAGAACAGCTTTGCAGCACAGATGGTATTATACCACAGATTTGTTTTTGTTTTTTGGTCACTCTGTCTGCCTCCAAATACTTGTTAAGGTTGTCATGAATACCACACAATCTCCTTCTCAATTTTCTGAATAAATGTGATCATTTATAATGGTTTTTTTTTTCATCTATAATTTTAGCTTCAGGAAATATAATAGTCAGGCTGGACAAGAATAATCAGAAAGGCTACTTGGAGGATGTGGAAAAGTACCTAAGTTCTGAAAATGGGTTAGACTTAGTTAGATATTGAAAGGAAATTTCCTGTCCAGGGAAGGAAGAATCGGGCAAGGAAAGGCATTGATTGATTCACCCAACATGATTGAGCAGCTACTCAGGGTCAAGTCCTATTCTAAGGAATATAAATAAATCAGTGAACAAAACAGACAAAAGTCCTACAGGGGGACAGGGAGGGAGTAAATAAGTAAAGAAACTGTCGGATGGTGATAAGAGCTGGAGAAAAATAAAAAGAGGATTTCTAGGGTTTGGAGAGGGGGTCACAAATTTAAATAGGGTCGTTAGAGAAGGCCCCACTCAGATGACATTTGATTTATGTCCTAAAGGAGACGAGATTGTAAGTTCTGCAGATATACAGGAAATAGCATCCCAGCCAGAGGAAAGAACAAGCGCACAGGTCCTGAGGGATGAGCACATCTAGGGTTTTCAGGGGAAAATAAGGAAGTGAGTGCAGCTGAAAGAGGCTGATCAGGGGTAGCAGGGTGGAAGGCAGTAGAAAGTAAGGTCGGAGAGGAAATGGGAAGAGGGCTTTGAGCAAAGGATGGCGTGATATGAGCTAGGGCTCAGAATAATCACATGGGCTGCTGTGTTGAGCACAGACTGTTGGGGAGCCAATGGTGGGAGCTCAGAACCCCATCAGAAGATTGTTAGCATAATCAAAAACAGAAGTGATGGGGGCCTATGCCACAATGGTAGCTTTAGACATGATACAGAATATAGCATGAGAAACGAAAGTAAATTTTTAAGGTAATGCTGAAAGAATTTGCTGATACAATGGATGTGCTCTTTGACGTAAACAGAGGAGTGAGAATGGGTCTATCATTTCTTAATTTGCCATTTATAAGAAAGGACAATCTGGTTTGGATGAAAAGATAAGGAGTTTGGTTCAGGACAGGAAAACATCTCTTGTGAAGTGGTCTGGGTATCACAATTTGGTCAATGTGCTTGGAAAATGTGTCATAGGACTGAAAGTGGGGGTAGGTAAGTTGAGCGAGTTTGGGTCAAGATAAGCTTGCAAAGGTCTTAAATAATAGAGTCAAGAGTTTGAGCACTTTTCTGACTCTAGGAATGGGGTCGTAGAAGGTCATTAAAATCTTTGGAAACCAGTTGTCCACTAGGGGACCTTAGGGTGTGGTGGTAGAGGGAGCAGATTATACAAATCTGGGCCTACCCACTCAAATGCTTACAGCATCCAGGTAGGAAATACAAATGAGTAATGCAGGATATAATTAAGCAAAAGCATAAGCTCTCTGGTAAGTTCAACTGACTGTCAGTCTCCATGGTCGGGAGCAACAGATCAGGTAGTGACGGAGATTGTAACCAAAGGAAGTCCATGCCCCATCCTTGGAGAAAAGTCGCTATTGAGACCACATATAAAAGCAGCTTCAGCATTGTCGAATCCTCTAGTATTTTTTTAGTGAAAGCCAGCTATTTGAATTTTTATGTGAACTTAGATTTGTTTAACTTGGCGAGCAATTTATGCAAAAACAAACACAGATACTGTGGGCAAAACACAATGCAACTCAAGGAAGAAACAGCCCATGGGCTACTAGTTCCAACCCCTGACACAGATAATCCTACAGTCCCTGCTTTCCGGGAGCTCTGATTCAAGCTTCCAGTCCTGCCGCCAGACCCCTCGGGGCATCCTGCTTTTCCTTACCTTTCCCTTTCCATTAGTTCCCCTCCAAGGATAAACTATTTGGCCTATTCCTTGTAACTTTGACAAGATGATATGGTCCCAGGTCCAGTGACATCAGCAGATCTTTCTCTTCTCTTCCCATCATGATTAGCGTTACTGGCAATAAGGTTGGTAGTCTTCCTACGACCCTCTGCACACATTATTTCGTCCGGCAAGCACTATTCTTTTCTGTTGCTAGGCTCTCTCTGCATGCAAGAGTACATGGCTAGAAGTCTGGGAAATCTGAACCCTTGGGAAGAGCCCTGTGCCCACGACAAAGGGAGTTGGTGCATATATATGCCAGCTTCATTGCTTTTGGGGTAGGACAGCTTGGGGGCACGTTCTACACCAGCCCCAGCGGTCCCAGCCAGACTGAGCCCCAGCTGCCAACAGTAGTAACCTACTTACTAACACACTGTCCACTGACTTCCTGCCCTTCCTTATCTCATTTTTTCACTCCCTGACCATTGTATCCTGGCACAAATACTCACACTCAAGTCCTTGTCCCAAGCATCACTCACCCCCCTTCACTGAGTGGCCAAAGTGTTATTAGGATGAGTACCGACATTTGCAAGCTCCTCAGCTGGGGCTGGCTCCTTAAGCCTGTGGGGACTCTGTGACAAACAAGCTGATTTCTGCCCTTTCCAGGCCTGGTTTTATTGACAAATGCCTAAAACTCTGCTTGAAACAAAATGTTTTTTAACTCTGTTGTAAACAAGCTAATCCTCAAACAAAGCACTCCCTCTGGTTCCTCTCCCCTCAACCCTGGGCACAATTTGTTTGGGATCCTTGGTTGACCTTTTAATTGTATTTCAGCGGTAGATGGAGAGAAAAAATAAATTAAAAGCCTCACATCTGCATTCATACAAGCAAATAGTTACAGCTTAGGACAGAGTCTGTGATCATGACAGGCACAGGGCTCGACCAGCTGCCTAGATAAGCCAGCGACCTTTCCAGCCCAGCAGATGCCCAACCTCTGCTCCCCAAGCATGGAGCTTTTAGGGAATCCCTTTGGCTGGCCTAATTGGGGGCTACTTGCATCTGTTCATCCAGTCTAAGAAAGAGAAAGAAACAGGAGAAAGACAGCTTAGACAAGCAATGGACTCAGCACAGCCCTTGTCCTGATTTCTGGGGCCCTGGAGGGAGCTCACTACTGAATCACATTTCTCCTTCATCCTTGCCTTTTCTCTTACGCTTTCCCTGGTGTAAATGCTGAATTTCTCCTAATGTTGTAGCACGTACAGTCAAAATAAAGCTAAATCATAAAGACAGTGATGGCAAAGAATGTGCGTCCTGTTTTCTAATGTGTCCTGGGTGCCTCGCACAAGGTCGGCGCACAGTAGGCATTTAATCACTAAGTGCAGAATAACTGAGCAAGCAAATACATACGTCCCAGGAAGGAGTTTCAATACAAAAAGAAAATATACATTTATAATGGCGAAACAAACTGTTGTTATAATGTTTACTGTTATAGATTTAAATAAACAACATGCACATGTGTTCCTGGTGCAGGGAACACATAGCAACGTTCCAGATTCTTAAGGAAGGTCTAGGCATTATGTTTTCAGTGTGAAAAAGGTTGCTCTTCATCCTTTTTCAGCTGATTCTCCACAGCTGTAAACAAGTTTCCAGCACTTAAAACCCATATTAAAACCATTTTCCTATTTGCTAACTTGTTAAGCCCCCATTCGCCTCTGATTTGCTGGCTCAGTGATGGATCTCAGTTTCTCACCTATAAAAGTAATTATAATACCCGCACCTTAAGAGGTTCTTGTAAGAGGGTTAAGTGAATTATTTCAGGAAAAATACAGAGAACAGTATGTGGCGCATGGTAAACTCTTAAAACCCTTAGCTACTGAGTTTATCCGACTCCTGAACAATGGTAGCGAGAACGAGATGACAGGAACCTTTGTCCACTCTAAATCCCATCAAATTCTTTACACTTTCCCAAAAATGTCAGTTCTCAGAAGTAGGTGTGAGTAAGACTGGTGACAACTTTACACGTTTCAGAGAAACCAAACTAATAAGCATCTCTCCTCCCCTGCATGACCAGCACCGCCTTGCCAGTTCCTGGCTCAGAAACAAAGTCTCCCAGAGTAAGACTACGAGAAAAGCCAGCCCTGGTGGCAGCCTCCTCTGTTGTCCCTTGTGGGTCTGACAGGCCCCCACCCTCATGCCCGTAGCACTGGGAGAAAGCTGCTCCGAGCGCCACCCTCTCAGACTCACCCCTTGGCGTCAGAAGGTCCTCAGAGGGCAGCCTCCAACCTCCAAACCTTGGGCTGAGAGGGCGGGTCTCTGCAAAAGAAGAGAGCTTTGGATGAACAGGTGCAAGGAAGGAGGCCCAAGCCCCAGAACTCCCTCATCTCACTCCTTGAGGATGCATAACCTTTAGCCCCTATGCACCTGGCTCTATCCTGGCTCAGAAATAAGGCTTAGCAGGCCAGCAGTTATAATACAAACCAAAGGAGCCCACTCAGCCCCTCACAGAGGATACAAATACTTCAGTTCTGGCTTTGAGGAAACATATAATTGGATGGGAAATGGAGAGATGGAATGAAAAGCTTTCTAACTCTGTAACTTACCTTTTGTGACCTGATTATCCGATGGGCTGTGCTCTAACTGAGGCTTCACTTAGGCCCATACCAACCGAGTGGCATTAAAAGCAATCCTTTCTCTGCCGTGTTCTGCCATGACTTTCCTGTTCTAGTTCTCTGAGAGAGAGAGAGAGAGTGGGAGAGAGAGAAAAAATGACAGGGAGAAAAACAAAGATAGACAGAGACACATAGAGAAAGAGAAAGAGAGACTTAATCAGATGTGTTAGCAAGGCAGCTTGCCAAATTAAACACAGAATTAGCTACTTTGGAATTCATGCATTTAAAATTTAAATATAAACAAAATCCAAACAGAACAAAACTTGATGAAAACGAATTCCAGAGGGAAGTCTTGGCATTAGTCTCTACGACTGGTAATTAGGAGGACCTGAGAGTGTAGCAGCCCATGATGTGGTTTGGAAGAAAGCTGTGATGGCCAAGTCCTCGCTGCTATCTGTGTATCCCTTTCCTGGGGCTGCCGAAACCACGCCACGAACTGGGTGGCTTCATCAACAGAAGTGCATCGTCTCAAAGTTCTGAAGGCTGGAGATCCCAGATCGAAGTGTCAAAGGAGTGGATTCTTTCGAAGGGCTATTGCCCGCCTCTCTCCTTGCTTCTGGGGCTTTGTTGGCAAGCTTTGGTGTTCCTTGGCTTCTGTGGCATCACCACGATCTCTGCCTCACCCGTCACGTGCATTCTCCCCCATGTGCACGTCCATCTCTGTGTCCAAATTTCCCCATCTTATGAGGATGCCAGTCATTTTTGATTAGAACCCACCTCCATGACCTCATCTTAGCCTGATTATCTGCAATGACCCTATTTCCAAATATGGTCCCATTCACAGGTCCTGAGGCTTCAACATCTTTTCAGTGGACCCAATTCAACCCAGAAAAAGCTGCAGGCCTCCATTCCTACCTTGCAACACAAACAACTTCCTCAAGTGAGTAGAACTTGAGTTCCTTTAGTTTTATCTTGTTTAGGTCAGGCATTTAATGGAGTATTGCACATTGAACAAAATTGTGTGGTGATATTTTTTGCAGAACAGAGTAGGTCAATTTAGAAACTTACAGACCTTCTCTGCTACCATCTGTACTAGTTTCCTATGGCCGCTGTAACTAATTACTGTGAACTTGGTGGCTTAAAACAACATAAACGTATTCTCTTCCGTTCTGAAGACCAGACGTGTGAAATGGGTTTCACTGGGCTGAAATCAGAGTATTGGCAGGGCCACGTACCCTCTAAAGCATCTAGGGGAGAATCTGTCTCCTTGTCTTTCACAGTTTCTGGTGGCCGCCTGTATTCCTTGGCTAACCTACCTCCATCTGCAAATTGCTTTGCTCCAAACCCCACTCCCATCATCACATTGCCTCCTCTTCTGTAGTAAGTAATTATATACCCACTTCTGCCTCCCTCTCATAAGGACATTTGGAATTACATTTAGGGCACACCCAGATAATCGAGGACAATCTTCCCATCTTAAAAGCCTTAATTTAATCATATCTCTGAAGTCCTTTTGCCAAATAAGATAACATCCACGGGTTCCAGGGATAAGGATCTAAATATAGTTGGGGAATATTCTTCAGCTTACCACACCACCCGTCCTAGAGCAACTCATCCCAGCCCACCTCATTTTCACAACCGTAAACCTTTCCCATAAAAGAACACTAGTTTTCCTAGAAATTTCCTCACGCTCTCAGTTTTCTTCTCAGATGCAGTTTCCTCTATTCAACATCTTATCAAAGCAAGAGTCTGATTTCCAGCACAGTGACGCCCCACGATCAGAGCATGGAGAGATCTGAACTGTAAGAATATTTGTGACTGTTACTAACCTTCAATTCTGCAGACACACTGTAATTTCTCATGCATTATCATTTTTATGAAATCTGCACTACAAGTTTTCTGCAGGATGCTAAGAATGCAGCAGAATCTTCTTGGCAAATCAAATAACTTCAATATTATAAATTAGGGATGTTTAGTACCTCTTCTTTTAAATTTACTCCTTAATAATTTTAATCTACTTTTTATATGAACTCGGAGCTTGCTCCTGTCAAAATGAATACAAGGATAAATGTGCCACATTTGCCACTTATAGAGATAAGACTATTGTTCAGAAAATATTCTTGCTTACTCTCCCCATCCCAGCATCTGTGGGAAAAGACTGCTTCCTACCCATTGATGTTGAACGTAACCATGTTGCCTGTTTTCAGTAAGGATATGGACAGAAATGACAGTGTATCAGTTATGAGTTTAAGCCTTTAAATGCTTGTTGCAAACTCCTGAGTATGTGGCCGCATAGCATTTTATAGCGGTAGTAGGCAAACATGGCCACTGTTTGTTTGAAGCACTATAAACCAAGTGTAGCTTCAAAAAGCAATTGACCCAGGGATGCCTGGGTGGCTCAGCCGGTTAAGCTTCTGCCTTCAGGTCATGTCATGATCCCAGCACCCTGGGATCGAGTCCCACATCAGGCTCCCTGCTCAGCGGGAGCCTGCTTCTCCCTCTGCCTGTGGCTTTCCCCTGCTTGTGCTTTCTTTCCCTCTCTCTCTCTGACGAATAAATAAATAAAATATTCTTTAAAAAAAGCAACTGACCCTGATATCTGATTTTTAATTAATATATGGATAAGAAATAATAACATCAAAACATTCACTTTCATTACAATCAGCATAGTTATTATTCTTCAAATTGTGTTTATTTTTTTATTAATATGAGTTATTCTTAAGTTAAGCTATCAAGTAAACAGCAGGATGTGAAATTATACATACAGCATGATCTCAATTATGTAAAAAAATCCATAGAAAAAATAATAGTGAATTATTTGGGGTAAAGTTTATTTATTATCTGAGTGCTCTGTTATTCACCAAATATGACTTACACCGTAGAACTTACACAGTTGCTACACATTATTCTGTGTCATGTTTGTGATATAGCTGAAATACATATTAACAATTTTTGTTCTTGAGGAAAAGAATCCAGAATTCATTTAGGAAATTGAACCAGGGATAAAACTGTGAAGTTACGATAAGGATTATGATGGGGAGCAAAGAGGTATGTGTCCATGACGGATATTAATTTTGAATGAGTATTTGAGGTTGAGTTTTAATGTCTTTCTCTGCACTACGTTAGTTAGTTGGGAACATTGTGTTTTTATTTTTTCTTAAGCAAGTGTTATATTTTTTCCTTCTCAGCTGAAAGATGATGGTGTGCAATACATTTTCAAATAATAGAAATAAGAGCTTCAGAGATATTGTCCTCACAAATTGTACTATGACTTGGCTTGTATTTTTAAATAACTGATTTTTAAACATTTATTATATTACACCTACAGAAAGTAAAAGAGCTGATTTTTCAATCATGATAAATTATATGAATTTTATCTTTTCTTACTTAGAAGCAAGGAGTAAAAATTCCCACTTATTTATATGGGGAAGATCAAGGCTCTGAAGTTGTCAATGGCTTATATTTTTCAAATTTAGAAAAGAAGGGTTTATATTTTCTGAATGGTTGGAAGCAGGGGAACATTATGAGAGTAGGGAGATAAATTGTGTCAAGCCACAACTTTCTAAAATTATCTTGGAAAATGACAATTTTCATTTATTAAAACATACAGATATTCATTCAGCAAGACTGAGTTGTACCACACATTATTTTAAATGGGGAAAACCAGAGGTAAACAAGAAATTAGTGTCCCTGACCTTGTAAAGCTTAATTTTTTAGTGATTTAAAAGCCATTTGACTTTTTGAAGGATGAGAAGGTGAGGGGAATTCTGATTTTAATGTTGCTAAGGGTTTTTGGGTTTGTTTTTTTTTTTTCATTTAAAAGAAAAAAACAACAGGAAACACACACACACAAAGCCACAGCTAAAATATTTGGAAGCCATTTAAAAGTAAATTTTTTCTAAGTGTGGACGATCATTTAATTAAAATCCAAATTTTCTGACATTTTATTAAAACTGTAGATTCCTAGGTCCTGGGTCAACTAAACTCGAATCTCAGGGAGGAGAGGCCAGGAATTTCCATGCTTAAGGAGTTCGTCAATGAGCATAACATCAGGCCCATGTCTGAGAATTTTCAAATGTAAAACTTGGAAGGCATTCCACTAAAAAGTTAAATCTAAACTTGCAATTTGCAGATTGATTTTGGTGAACCTTAAAAACAGAAATGTTTAAAATTAACATCCCTTTCGGTTTTGGGAAAGGAAAAATGTTCAGGAACTAAAAGAACAAACCTGCACAACCACACTGAAAGGACAGTAAGAGGACAAATACATGTGACACATTCCATATTGTAAAAAATGCAATTCTGCCCTGATTAATCTGCACCTTTAATGTATTTCTAGTCCAATCACAATATACTTTGAATTCCTTTTGTATGCACGTTGAGTTTCCTAGATCTGTCCCACGTCTTGCACCCTTTATCTTTAAACTTCTACCTTTCTCTCTTGTTCTGAATTCTAGGATAATTATCCAGCTGGCCGAATAAGAGCGCTTAGGTTCCCTTATAACCAGATAACAATGCCAACATTTCAGGGCTTATAACAAGAAAGGGTTATTTTTTCTCACGCTACTTGGGCATTGATGTTAGGCTGAGACTCCATAACTCCATATTATCTTTAGGAAGGGACCAGGGCTGAAGGAGCAGCCCCATCAAGGACATCTCTATCTTGAGATGGTGAACCACATTACTCTCTGAAAGCTCTGGTTCGAAAGTGGCAATTCCACCCACATTTCACTACCCAAAGCAAATCAGATGTCCAAGCCTGATGACAGAGGGTTAAGTATAATCTAGTTTGAGGGCAATATCATCCTCATGGGATCCACAGAGGGGGGAAGGGGTTTTTTTTTTTTTTTTTGGTAGAAGAGTAGTAATATATCATATTGGACTAGTAGCTATCTGATTAATGTTTTTGTTTGTTTTGTTTTGTTATGCAATATCACTACCTCTGCTAAGATTTTAATTTAATGATTTTTTTTAATATATAGAATATTCTTCTCTTGGTCTCAGATTTTCTTATGGTGCTCTGATCTTTAAAATTTCTAATAATGCCATTTTTTAAAATTTCTATTTTCTCAGGGGTTACTCATTGTACAAACTTATAGTCACTGTGATCTATTGACAACTTAAATAGACTCATTCAGGGGCGCTTGGGTGGCTCAGTCGTTAAACATCTGCCTTCGGCTCAGGGCATGATCCCAGAGTCCTGGGATCAAGCCCCATATCGGGCTCCTCCGCTATGAGCCTGCTTCTTCCTCTCCCACTCCCCCTGACTGTGTTCCCTCTCTCGCTGGCTGTCTCTCTCTCTCTGTCAAATAAATAAATAAGATCTTTAAAAAAATAAATAAATAGACTCATTCAGAAAACATTTATGTCATGGTTTAATTGATTCGCTCTATGACCTGTATGAGTGGAGGTGAGGTGGGACAAAGTAGAATCCTTCTCCTTACTCCTTAGTAGGCTTTTCTTCCCACCTACTCCCCACCCCCAAAGAATCCCTCTACTGTAATATACCCCATTTATTCCTGAATCTCTTACATATTTTGGGTGTACTAAGTATTACACTTTTTGCATCTTATTGACTGTTTAGATTTTTCCTTATGACACTGATAGAGTCATTTCAGCAGGGCATTGGAAGTGGAAGAGGTGTGAGCTGTGGTCATAGTATTGACCATCATCTTAGGGAATCAATGAAATGAACATTCAATCCAAGAAGCCAAAAAATGAAAAGCCCTCAAAGTGAAACAGAGGACATGGGAGGAAACATTACAGTTGATATATAATACTTGTTTTTAATTTTTTCAAGACCAACAAAATGTATAAAGTCAAACAAGTCTGATCAAGGAAAAATAAAAGGAAACACAAATATGTATTTTTGGGAGGAAAAAGGTATATTCTCAGATATGGAGAAAAAATTAATTCCATGCTATTTAAAATATTAAATAACATTTAAAAAATTTGGAAAACATTTCAATTTATTAAACTAGCATAACCCTGATAGCAAAATTTGTCAAACAAAGCACTAAGAAATAATCTACAGACCAATCTTTCCACTAAATTTAGAGACATGTAAAATGATTAAAATTGTAGGCTTGGGGATTAATAGATGTATAGCTAAATACTTCCTGTATTTTAAAGAAATATTTTGTGACTTGGACATTAAACTATTCTGTATTCTTTCTATAAAGTGGGATTATAATACCTACCTTAAGAATAACTGTGAAGGTTGCACACTTTAAATATTTTAGAATTTTATTTACCAATTATACCCCCAATAAAGCTAAAAACGATTGAAGAAAGGAATAACCATTAGGATTAAGAAGTGATGTAAATAAGTTGGAAAATATCATATGCATTCAGTTTATGGTTGCTAATACCTGCTAATGCATGGTGATGATAATGATAGTTTTGGTGGTGGTGGAGCTGCTAAGACATCAAAAATAAAATATAGGAAACTGAATATTGGCATGCATTATAAAATAAATTCAAAGAAGTCATACGTAGTTTATTCTGGGAATGTAAAAAAGAGTTCAACATTAGAAATATATGTATTTAATTTACCACATTATAGGTAAAAGCAGAAAAAACTGCATGAACATCTCAATAAATGCTAGAAAGCATTTGACAAATTTCAACATTCACTTCTAAACTTGAAAAATCTAAAAAAATTCAGAATAGAAAGCTACTTATTCAGCACAATTTAAAAATAACTACCTAAAGTCAAGAGAAAATATTGCCCATACCTAGAAGCATTTTCATTAAAATCGAGGGGGGGGGGGGAGAGGAAACCTAGCATCACTGTACTTATTTTGTATTTTTCTAGAACTTCTAGTTAATGCCACAAAGAAAAAAAATGTACTAGTAAAATGGTTTTCAATATGATTGCTTACCTAGACGAAACTAAAAATACCAGATTGAGAGGTATTAGAATGGATAAGGATATTTAATGTAATATTTAGAAATATTCACAAAGATATACGTTCAAGAGACTCTTGTAATATTTAGCAAGTAGCAAAATAAGATATCCGCCCTAAAAGCCTGTTAATTTAGGACGGGCTAAATAAAACACAGTCACATCATTAATGCTAGCATGCCTTAAAAATAATGGCGCAGAGCTAATTTGTAAAACAAAACAAAAAAAAAAACTTGCTTTTTCAGAATGTCCAGATGATTTGCAATAAGCACGTATATATTACTTGTAGAATCAGGAAACCAGAACTTAGCCATTATTTTTACTAATTTTGGCAAAAACATAAGAAAGCATATCATTTCATTAAAGGGAAAATACTTTAAATCGCTCTGAGGGCAGCTTCATCTATATTTATTAAAAGTCTTAAAAACATCCACATTTAAAAGGATAATTGCACCTCTAAGAAATTTTCTTAAGAAAGCACTGAGTTATTTAAAAATGCACATCAGAGATGTTCAGTAGTTAGTTACTGAGTGAAAAATTGGAAATCCTGAGACTAGCTCACGTGCACTGAACTCTTACCCCTAGGAGGCGCTGTCCCAGGTACGGCTAGGCAGGGTGCAGCGGCCTGCGGAGAGTGAGAGCTGGACTGTTTGTGTGCAGTTCCAAGCCTGCCCTTTATGTCACCACTAGCCCTCTAGGAGTACAGGGCCTAGGGGATCATGAGTCTTCTTGTCTGCCAAACAGACTCTTGTTCACGCTGGATGGATTACAGGGCAGGGGTGCTAGCAAAGGGGCAGTCTCAGGCTCAATGAGTCCCTTCTAGAAGGATGGCCTATGTGTGCTTTGCTGTGCACCATCTATTGCTTATCCTCCCTTTACAACAATGCAGAAGACAGGTGGTGCCTGAGGCTACTCTGAGAAAGCAGAGTGGTGTGCTGGAAATGGAAGGACTCAGATGGCCCCGCCCCCTTGTTATAGTCACCCACTTTGCAGGCAGGGGCAATTACTTTACAAGTATATACACAGATTTGTCTTTCTTTTACTGAGGCTGGGAATACTGGCATTTTTATTTTTCAAGTATTTACTATCTTTGTTTTCTGGTTCCTTAGTGAGTGAGGGGTGTCAATCACTCTGATGTGGGAAGGGCCACTGTGGAATGACAGCCAAGACACTCAATGAGGGTGGAAGGCGGCATGGAGGGTAGGCATACGGTTATGACTTGAAATATTACCCTGATGCACAACCACCATTTTATCTTTACAAAAACCCTAGCTAGAAAGTAGATAGTTTTCTTATAAACCATATATAGACGGTCCAGACTTCTTTTCTGTTTTGTAGACCAGGAAAATGAAGCTTAAGGAAGTCAAGACCCTTGTCTGGAGTCACACTCAGTAAATAATAGACCCAAGATTTCAAACTCAAGCTGTCAAATCTCAAAGCCCATGATTTTTCAAAAATATTTTATTTATTTGTTTGTTTGTTTATTCATTTAGAGGGCATGCACACAAGCAGGGGGAGGGGCAGAGGCAGAGGGAGAGGGAGAGAGAGAACCCCAAGAGAACTCTGAGGGCTGAGCTCCAGGCGGAGGCTAGGTTCAATCTCACGACCTGGAGATCACCACCCAAGCCAAAATCAAGAGTGGGTCGTTCAACCGACTAAGCCACACAGAGGCCATGCAAAGCCCATGAATTTAACCCCTAACCCATACTGAAAGAACATAAAAGTCAAAATATAGATTACTGGAAATATAATTAATAATTTTTTTTTTAGATTATTAAATCTCACCTAGCCATTACAGATACCTGCTTGGAAGATAATTTAATGGCATAGGGATATGTCATAATAAATAAAATCAAAAATTAGATCAGTATTTTTTAAAAATAAATTGCAACATACACGCAGTGAAAAATACTGAAAACATACTTGAAAAGTTAATAATAGTGGGATGATAGGTGATTTTTATTTTCTTTCCACTATATTTTTAAATTTCTACAATACACATTAATATTTGTATAACTGCAAGACAATAACAAAAGAACTGCCCACATTACTTCTGTGCTAGCCACTATAGAAATGTCAGTGTGAGGCAAAGTAAAGAATGCGACCTTTCACTTCGGAGCATGCATTTTCAAATGGTAAATAACTGAACTGCAGGAATAATATCAGAATGACCTTAAGTGAGATCCTAAAGGAACCTTAGAGACCACTGCATTCAGCCCCTTCGTCGTGCAGATGAGGAAACAGAGGGAAGTTTAGAAGAAAGTCAGCATCCTTATCCTAATAAATCACCCTCTTAACAAAATTAAGAATGACATTAACTCCTTAAAAGGTTTTCTATCTCTCGCCCTCTGAAAAAAATCAATGCCTTACAAAAATGTAATCCTTAGCCTCTGCCCTGAGTGCAAAATTTAACTAGCTCAGAAGAAATGGGTGTTTTGCAGCATTCACTTTCCCAAAATGCTCTCCCAGCCCCTCTATCAATGCTGTGTTGTTCTTGCTTCCATGAGATGAGAAGAAAAAGACTCCTTGCAGGACATTTTCTTCCTTTCATGTGTGTGTGTGCACGTGTGCGTTATTTCTGATTATGAAAATGTCAGATATCCGTTGTAGAAAACCTGGAAAATGCTGAAAACGGTACAGAAAATCCTAGTCATGTATTTTGTATTGTCACCCCAACACAATATAGTTCCAGATTTCTCCTTTCTCTCTTCCCCCTTTTCTCTTCTCTTTCAACACTTTGTTTTTGCGCTTGGTTTTTGTTTTGTTTTGTTTTTTTAAGATTTTATTTATATATGTGACAGAGAGACAGCCAGCGAGAGAGGGAACACAGCAAGGGAGTGGGAGAGGAAGAAGCAGGCTCCCAGTGGAGGAGCCCGATGTGGGATTCGATCCCAGAATGCCGGGATCACTCTCTGAGCCGAAGGCAGACACTTAACGACCGTGCTACCCAGACGCCCCATTGGTTTTGGTTTTTACTCAGTTGTTGGCCTGCTGAAAAGGAAGTCAGTACCTGAAACATCTGCCCATGTCTGACGACTCTGGTTATCGCCCTGCACATCCAGGCAAGATCTTTAGGAACTGAGGTGATATCACGTGTTCAAAAACATTTCCTTGCCCACCCCAACCACAACCCCTAGAGGAGTGAGAACTTCCAGCCCCTGATGGGCAGCTCAGCACATGACTGGCTTTGACCAATGAGGTGTTAGCAGATGTGATACAAACAAAAACTCAAAAGGTGCTTCCTGTGGATAGGCTGGTCCTCAGCCACAGGGCACAGAGAAGCAGAGTTCCCCCAGCAGAAACACACCTGAGAGCAAGAGTCAATGATGGTTGCTTGAAGCCACTGAGCACTGGTATTCAGGGACCACACACAGAAAGGCACATCAAGGCAGAGAGCCTGTTACAGATCCTAACCAGTGTCCCTACTGGTGGGCAACTTCCTGTCAGGAAGAAAATGTTCTTCTCTTAAAGTCACCTTGACCTTTCTTGAATGGGTGGTACTTATCTCAATAGACAACACGCCCCTTGCCAGAGTGGACTAAGGGCTATTTTCTTCCACCAGTCCTATTCCTGTTTTCCCTGGGGTACCATGGGGGTCTAAGAAAGTTTAATCCTTCATAGTGGTAACTTCTTTTAATCTCACTTTCCTCGGGTCATTTATCCCTTCTACTGAGACAGTTTATAATGCATCTTCAGCTGTTTACTCTGCTTTGATTTATAACTGTCTCATGTGTCCACTTAAAAAAGTGCACCTGAATTCCAACAGGCAAGACTGGTGTGAAGGAAAAGTCCTCGCAGAGTCTGTGAGCCCTGAAGGAAAAGGAGTCTCGTGAATGGACATGGCGGAGATGAAAGCAGGCTGAGCCCCTAGTGCCCATGGGAAGGAAGAGAAAGTCCAATGGACACAGCCTTAGAGGTGGGTGTCCCCTCAGAGGGTCCAGGCTCTGGCAGAGTCTCAGCCTGTGCATGGACATTTGGTGTTTTCTTGTTTTAAACTTTCCAGACTCCCTACCCATGTTTTTTGGTTAACGCACCCCAATCTCTTTTAGGAAATAATCCTCCTTCCCTGTTGCATTTAATCTTGGCAGGACTGAACCATCAAAGTCCAGCCTCCTCTGACCAAATGTTGTGCCTGTGATCCCAACCTGGACAGTTAGACATGCCCTCTTAAGACTTTGAATCTTGCCCACAGTGACCCCAAGAAAGAAAACTCTCAGAGATGATTCATCTTGAGGTACTGGGACATTGTTCATTAATTCCCATTTCCTAGACTTTGGGAGCTGAGTACTCCCTCAGCCTTCCAAATGACTAATGTAAAGCTTTCTCCCTTTGACTCAGAATATTCTAATTCTCTAGTTTCCCTCATTAGTTTTCCAGTTTCTGGTCTTTTTCCATCCAAGACATTTAACCAACATAGCACAAATTTGCCAAAGGCCCAGGCTGATACTTGAGCTGGAATTACCCTATGGCATTTTGCTTTTATTTTTCTATCATGAAAAAAAAAATGTATCCTGTGTTTTTATGATCATATAATATATTCTTCTCATAAACATTTTGAATAATTCATAAGAGGTAAAAATAAAAATGAAATCTTTTGAAATCCCACCTGACATCATGAGCCCCACTAACAGTGCTTTGGCCACCTCTTCACGTGTCTCTTTATGCGGCTCTGTGAAATTTACCGTGAATGGGATCATGTCGTATGTGCTGTTTCTATGGAGAATAACATCTGAATGCAGTCTTTCTGTTTGTTTTTGCTTCTCTCTCCTTTGCCTCTCATCTACCACTGCCAATATAACCCAGTTGGTATCTTTCATAGCTTTCCCTCTATTTAGAAAATCACGTACATACATGTATTATATATACCACTGCATACAGATCATTTTTCTGTTGTTTTAGAAAATAGGATCACATTACTGTATTCTGCTTTTCTCACTTCACCCTTCAGAGTTGAAATCTCTCCAAGTCAAGTTATTTCCACAGTCAGTGAGCATTCAATTTTGTGAACAAGCCAACATTTATTCAACCATTCCCATACTGATAGGCACTTTTTTTTTTTTTTGTAGTTTCTGTTTGGTCACTAGATTAATGAAGCAATATACATCGTTTTGAAAATTAAGAGAAAAGGGTAAAATTATTTTTCATCATTTATAAAATCATTTTAATGTTAGAAGAAAAGGACAAAAATTGTGTCTGCTGATAGTATGATTGTATGCCTGGAAAATCCAGAAGATTTTAGCAAAAAAACTAATGAAATTAATAAGGGTAGTTGATCAGGTGACTAAGTACAAGTCTGGTACACAGTCCATAGTGTCTTTCTATGTTGAGCATATATGGAGGAAAAGTAATCAATTCAAAGTAGCAACTAGATGAAATAAGTTTCTTAAGAAAAAATTAACAATAAATGTATTATATCTATAATACAAAAACTATTAGATCATAAAGGACATGAAGTATTATAAGAATAAGTGAAACTGTATATTTTTGAATGTAAGACTTAATGTGATAAAAACATGGTTTCTCCCATAATTAACATAAAATACATAATAACTATATTTAATTCAATCCAATTAAAATTCCAATTTTTGTTGTTGTTCTTTTGAAACATGATAAAATGATATTTGAGATAACATGGGGGAAAAGGCTAATGGTATTTAAGAAATGTATAAAAAGGACTAATGAGAGGGACCCTGCTTCAAAGATGTCAGAAGGCATAAAGTTGATGTACACAAAGCAAGACACTGAGATATGTTCCCTAACCCTCTTGCTAAGCACAGCTAAAAATTGGGGACGTTATATACAAAACAAACATAAGAAGACTCTGAAAGTTGGGGAGAAGCCAGGTGGATTAGGGACCTCAGGATCCAAAGAATAATGCAGTGGAGTTCTCTGCATTCTTTTCTTGCTTCACATACTCCAGATTTAAAGTTGAAGGGGCCAGCAACCCCCAAAATTCCGCAGAAGTCCCAACAAGTACAGACAACCCCCACCAAGCCTGTATTTTCTAGCCAAAGGAGCAGGAAAGGGGAAGACTGGCAAAGGAAGAAGGTATTAGACAACTACTGCTCTACTCCCACCAAGCACTACAGAAAAGAATTCAACCCTTGCCAAGGACAGTAGAAAGTCTAGATTTCCACACTTGCTAGGGTATACAGGAGATGCCCCTAACCCCCCATGACCACCATCACCACAGTTATAAGAAAAGGCTAAGTAGGAAGCTAGCAGTGACCACCCCAATCCCACCTGTGGTGTCAGTGGAGATCTTGTAGGAAGCCTGGACTTGCACACCTCAACTGGCCATAAAGAAACATTGCTCCCACTTCCCACTGGTAGGCCAAGTGGAGGGTCAGGACATTTACCACTTTTGTCTGTGATGTCAGTGGAGGATATGTATGGAGCATTCAGGAGAATTCCTACCCTCTCAGCCAGGATGAAATGATCCAAGGCCTAGTGAGAAGCCAGAACCCCAGCCTCACATGCAGTCATGCTGCATCCCACCCCCCCCCCCCCCATGGGTGCTAACAAAGGCTGAGTGGAAAACTTGGACTTCCACCCCAACCTGGCAGCAACTACACAATGCACTCCCTTCCCCTGCTGGAGAAATGTCAAACAAACACAACTGAAAATGGGAAGTTTAACTAAGATGAAGGGTCTCAACATAATACCCCAAATGTCTAGGTTTCAACTGAAAATCACTTGTCATATCAAGAACCAGGAACATCTCAAAGTGAATGGAAAAAAGGCAATCAACACCAAGATGGCAGAGGTACTAAAATTATACAGAAAGATTGTAAAACAGCCATCATAAAATGCTTCAGAGAGGGACACCTGGGTGGCTCGGTCAGTTGAGCATCTTGCTCTTGATTTCGGCTCAGGTGATGATCTCAGGGACCCAGGACTGAGCCCCGTGCTGGGCTCCACACTCAGTGCAGAATCTGCTTGAGGATTCTTTCTCTCCCTCTGCCTCTTTCCCCACTCATGCTCTCTCTCTCTCTCAGATAAACAAATAAATATTTTTTAAAAAATAAAATAAAATGCTTCAGTGAGCAATTATGAACAAGCTTCAGAGAAAATGAAGGAAACAAACAGTCTGAGAGAAGAAATAGAAGATAAAAAAAATTACCAAGTAGAAATTTGGAACAGAAAAATATGGTAACTGAATTTAAAAACTCAATGGATGGGCTCAACAGAATAGAGGGATCAGGGCCAACAACTGGTGAACTGCAATGGAAGATACAACAGGAAAGCTTACCCCGTCTGAACAACAGAGAGAGATTTGAACGAAATTAAAAAACAAGCAGAATCGCAGGGACCTGTGGGACTATAACAAACGATCTAACATTCCTGTTATCATAATCCCTGAAGGAGAGAGGAGGGCAGCCCTGAAAAAATACTAGAAAAAATAATGGCTGAAAAACTCCTAAATTTGGTAAAAGACATAGAACTACAGATTCTGGAGGCCAAGAAAACCCCAAATAGAATAAACTGAAAAATCCATAGCAAGACGCCTCATAGTCAAACTTCTGAAAACTAAAGATGAAGAAAACAACTTGAACGCAGCAGGAGATAGGACACCTTACCCAGAGAGGAAAATCGACTCCAGTGACAGTGGATTTATCACCAGAAACTATGGAGGCTACAGAAAGTGGCACACTTTTTCAAGTGCAGAAAGAAAGGTACAGTCACAAATTCCTATACCCACTGAAAATATCTTTCTGGAACAAAGAGAAAATCATGATATTCACCAATGAAGAATCTGTCACCAGCAGACCTACACAAGAGGATGGCTAAAGCAATACTCTGAACAGAAAGGAAATGATACAATAAGGAATATTGAAGATCAAGAAACAAAAGAACATGGTAAGCAAAAAATACAGGTAAATGCATGACGTTTGCCCACTGAAGCAAAAATCATTACACTCTCTGAAGTGGCTCTAAATGTCAATAGAAGAAATGTTTAAGGCAATTATATTATAAAGAAGCAAAGAATAAAAAGTCATAAAAAATGTAAGATGTTCTGATTTTATTCCAATCAGTAAAACGATGGAACAAGTTCAGTGTGACGGATGGATAGATGGATAGATAGATAGATAGATAGATAGACCTAGACTGACCACAGAAGGAGATATACAAAGATGTAAACTCAATATTTCTATAAATGAAAATTGAATGCTAAAATCTGCTAATGAAATCCACAAGAAGTCACACACATGAAAGGTTGTCCAACATTGTTAGCCATTAGAGAAATGCAAAATAAACTCACAGTATGTCATTAGACACTATCAGAAGGACTAAAATAAAAAACAGTTGACAACACCAAATGCTGGCTAGCTTATGGAAAAACTGGTCCACTCATGGTGGGAATGTATAAAATGGTACGCACAGTCTGGAATACAGTTTGACAGTTTAAAAAATAAACAAAGACGTGGCTACTATACAACTTCACAATCATGCTGCTGGGCATTTATCCCAAAGAACATGAAAACCCAAAGCAAACAAAAGCCTGTACATGGAGGTTTATGGCAGCTTTCTTCGTTAGAGCTCCAAACTGGAAACCCGTCTATTCCCTCAAAGGGTGAATTGTTAAACTGTGGTACACCCACACCACCAACACTACACAGCCACAAAACTCAATGAACTATTATCACGTAAGAACCTGGATGAGTCTCCAGGGAATTATGCTGAATTAAAAAACAATCCCCAAAGGATCTATACCGTATGAGTCCACCTATGTAACCATCTCGAAATAACACAGTTATACAAAGGGAGAACAGACTCGTGGATGGCCATGGGTTAAAGAGGCAGTTGGATTGAGAGGGAGGTGGGTGTGCCTATAAAAGAACCACAGTAGGGCACCTGGGTGGCCCAGCTGGTTGAGCATCTGACTCTTGGTTTCGGCTAAGGTCATGATCTCAGGGTCCTGAGAGTGAGTCCAGCCTCCTGCTCCACGCTCAGCATGGCGTCTGCTTGAGATTCTCTCTCCCTCTCCCTCTGCCCCTCCCACTCATGCACTCTCTCTCTCTCTCTCTCTCTCTCTCTCAAATAAATAAATATTTTTTTTAAAACCAACTTAAAAGTCTATATGATCTTATGGTATTCCCCTATGAATTTGCCTGCTTTCTAGGATTGAGAAGGCCCTATGAAAACATGATGATTCCAGGGGCTTGAATGCAGAGGGAGGCAATTTCCTAAACAAAGGGAATGCAGGATAGACAATACAACACTTCTCTTCCCTTTTACTAGTACCCTTTTACTCATACTCTCCTCATCACTGTGTTCAGTCAGACCTTTTTGGGTTTGTTCTTAATGCCATCCATGCAATAAGAAATCCATGGTACCACACTATTGTTTTAGTTTGCATTTTCCCGATTACTAGTAAAGTTGGCTTTTTTCAAATGTGTATCAGGCATTAATCCTGTGCATAATATTTGTGTGGCAAATGTTTTCTTTAAAATAATTAACGTAGTTTTCAGTAATTTAAAATTTCAGTAATTTGTTGTTCAAATAGTTTAAATTAGATGTAGTCAGCTATGTAGATGTTTATCCTAGCAGCTTTTGATAAGTTCTGGGTTTAGATCAATAAAGCCTTGCCTACCACCAAATTATTAAAATATTTTATAGATTTTGTTTTTTCTGTGTAGATTTTTATGTAGTCCTTTTATTCTTTATACATATAATTAAATAACCTCTGAGGTTGAGATAAAACTTTATTTGGCCTTCAAACATGGCCTAATCTCATTTATTTTAGAATAGTCCATCATTGTTCACTAATTAAAATGCCATGATTTTACAAAACCAGTGTCTCATATATCTAAGAGTCTCTTCTATTTTGTCAGTTTATCTTTCTGTTCCGAGGCCAGTACTGTTTATGTCTTGCAGCTTTAGGGGTCATTATAATTTGGACAACAGCCGAACACATTCTGTATTTAACATCTTCCGGGCATTTGCTTCTGCTTTTCCATTTCCCTATGCTGTTAAAACCTGTATGTCCAAAACCTCTCCATCTTTAATGTGCAAATCGAATGCTGCCTTCCTGAGAAAACAGTTTCAGAGCCAGGGTCAGTGTAAGATACACCTGGGTTTAATCCTTGCTTCCGGAGTAAATTAAGCAACTCACTTTACCTTTTTTTTTTTTTTTTTGGTTTATTTGTTTTTGCTTTGTTTTTATTTTACCTTCATGAAATAGGAAACACAAAAGCACCTTCATCATACACACCGGTTGCAAAAATTAATTAAGAGAATACACTCAAAGTGCTTTGCACAATGCATGGCACCTAAGTACTCAACAAACACTGACTGCTTGTCATATTACTGCTACTATTACTCATAGCAGTATTATTTCCTTACTTATGGTTAATCTCTCCATACTTCTGTTCCCATAATACTTAGTGCTTCTATTTGCACACTAATTATATTCTGCCTGAAGCTATTTTGCTTTTTGAAATTGTCTTCCTCTCACACTAGACTTTAAGCCTTGTCTTTGCCTAAAGACAGATTAAGTTCTTTAGCACCTAGCACAGGTCTTAATATAAACAGTAGCTTAATGGTAAAGTAAACGACACTGATGGTATGGTTAGGTAATGACTATTTTACCCATCCTGGGAAAATATGCTTAGCAATTATAATAAATATAATTCATTTCCTCTCTAGGCCACTGCTCTGAACACGATCCTTTCTTCTAGTTGTCTGAGATGAAAGTCATACTGCAATTGAGGGGATGGGGGGGGGGAACTCCATGGGAGGAAGGGTTAGGGAGATGGATGGAATCAAAATTTTGTTCTCTGAGGAAGGCTCCAACTCTTCATAGAAGAAATGCCTTCCTCAGAGGAAAAGGGTGTAAGGGGCATCCAATATCCTTATTGTCCCCAAACTTTGCAACAGGAAGAGGGCATGCTGCCTGCAGAAGAAGGGGCCAGGGTCTTTGAGAGACAAAGCAGGAGCTGGGCTCCATTCTAGGGCAGTCCCCAGGCTGGCCTGATCTCAGATCATCCCTGAATCCGGGCCTATGAGGCTTCAGCTCAAGGAAAGAAAAAGATGCAGCAGGAAGAATAGGAGATGAGACAAGGAGGAGAAGGAAAGGGAGCAAGGGTGAATGGAATGACAGAATGAGGGCAATGATTGGGCCAGGAAGGAAGTGGAGTCAAACCCTGGGATCCTCTCAGCTCAGACCTCTGCATTAGCCGAAGGACTGGCTCTCTGTAGTCTGCCAAGTTAAGTTGTGGTTGTGATGAGCACTGGGTGTTATCCACAACTAATGAATCATTGAACACTACATCAAAAACTAATGATGTACTATATGTTGGCTAATTGAAAATAATTATTAAAAAATTTAAAAAATAATAAATAAATAAAAATGTATCAATGGCACAAAAAAAAGAAAGAAAGAAAAAAGATGGCACACAATGATGCCTGCCATCTCCCTCTGACTCATGCCTGCCCTTTGGGATTCTCTCTTCGATTCCAGCTGCCACCAAAAGCCTAGGCATACACAAAAAATAATTGTATCCCAGTTATGACAGTAACTGGCTCAAACCAGCATCTTTAAGTTTTCCCTTTTTTTTCTTTTTTTTTTTTTAAATAATTTCCACTAGCATTTAGTGAGCAGCAACTTGGACTTGATGTGGCACTGGGGCCTGGGGGATTCCAAACTGATGCAAAAACCCGTTGGGGGCTCCCAGTCTGAGCAACACGAGGGTGGCCAGGAGGTACTAGGGATAACTTTAAAACAAAGGTGAGAACCCCAAAGTTATTTTAAAACATTGATATATTTAATTACCATAAGTTTAATAGAAAATTATGATTATTATAGTCAATAGATGAAGGACAGATTAGGAAACAAATTTTAACACAGATATGTGGTAAACAGTTAATACCTATAATACGATAAAAGTTATCTGAAATTCACAATAGAAAAACAAATATCCAGTGGAAACATAAACACAAGGAGGGATGCCTGGGTGGCTCAGTCGGTTAAGCCGGCAACTTTTGGTTTGGGCTCAGGCCATGATCTTATGGGTCCTGGGATCAAGTCCCGCATCGGGCTCCCTGCTCAGTGGTGAGTCGGCTTCCCCTCTCTCTCTCCCTCTGCCCCCTTCCCTGCTCATGCACTCTCTCTCTCTAAAATAAATAAATAAGTCTTTAAAAAAAAAAAAGACATGAAGAAATTCGCAGAAGAGGAAATGTGAACAATCAGTAACCACGTTAGGATATACGACTGCTCTAGGGATAAAGGAAAGACGAGCTAACGTAACAGTCTCTCCCCATGTTCATCCGGGCTTGAGCGATCACAGGCCAAGTGCGGAAGAACTTGGGTTTCTTTATCAGGAGAGCTCTTTTAAAGGCTCTGGACTTCTGGTCTATTTGCTCCCTGCCTTAGTCAAAGATCGGGTCAAGTCTAAACTTTTAACTGGTCTCCGGGCACTGGATGTAGGTGCTTTGCCCATCCTCCCCAGCACGGTATTCAGGTGCACCTCACACGCGGCCTCACCGTTTCTGCAGCGCCGGCTAGGAAGGGGCGGCCCCTCACACCTGACTCTGGTAAAGCAGTGAGCTGCGGGCCACCTTCACCGCTCTGGGCAGAGTGTGCACTGCAGCCACTTGGAAAAGAGGTGGCTAGAGTTGCATTTTTGTGAAGTGTGGAGAACGGAGTCAGGGTCATCCACAGCCCAATATTATCCTCTTTCCCACATCCTAGCTCCTAGAGCTGTATTAGCTTGGGGACAAGCTTTTCCAACCTCAAAGCCTGCAGATTATTTTCCTCCCAGCCAATTTGGACTGCAGGCTTCAGAGTCTCTCTCAGTTCTTCCTACCTGAGGTCTCTCTCTTTCTCCTCAGGCCAGAATCAAAGCAGGCACCTCATTTTATTGGAGGGTCTTGTGGTAGCTGGTCTCCAACTAGGCCTGTCAAATAATCCCTATCACTACGGCTTGTCGCCCATATGTGGTCCTGTCCCCTAGAACCTGGGTTGTCCATTTGGTTCTCTCTTAACCTATAGTCTATGGTGCAAGTGACCCTTAGTGACTTCCAAGTCTTCATTATAAGCAGTCTTTCACGTTACACCTGGGCCTCTTTGCTCACAACATTACCTCTTGAAAGCCAACAGTCATGCTTTGAGAAGCTCAAGCCACATGAAGAAATCAGGTGAAGGCACTCTGGTCAACAGCCCCGCTGAGCTCACAGAAAGCAATGAGCCATCAGTCTTCAGCCCTGCGTGTCTGACCCACTGAACCTTCAGATGACTGCAGACCCTCAGACTGCAACATGACAGAGCCTAAGCAAGAACCACTAGGCTGAGTCCAGACAAGCCACAGAACCATGACAGAGCATAATAAATATGTGTTTTAAGCCACTGGGCTTTGGAGGGGTTTGTGACATACAGTAGACAACCAGAACAAACCTTATTAAAGGCCACAAGAAGCGGCCAAATTCAATTCAAGCTCCCTAGTGCAAAAGCCTTGACAAAGGTTCTGAATCACAACAACAAACACATGACAACTCAACCCATTAATTCAGGACTGCACAACAGGTGTGCTCCTACCACTTCCTGAAATAGAGGGCTTCCCCCTCACGACCCCTCTTAATCCAGCAAGTCGGCCAACTCCGTATCACCGTGAACACTTCCAAGTCCTATTTCTTGGTACCAAACTCTACATTTGGTCCTTCCACTTGAGAGGAAGAGAAGACTCATTACAAAACGGCTTATGCAATAGAAAAACTTACTGGTTCACATCACTTTAAAAGGAGCAGACTCGGATATTTCTGGCTCCAGGAAGAATCTGATACTAGACTCACAAGACAGACCCTCTGCTTCCTCTGGATCCATTTCCTCTTTAATCTCCAGACTGGGCTCTCCAGGGCTTCAGCCTTACCCTCATGTCTCCAGCAGTTACAAGTGTCACATAATAACAAATGTTACACCAAGACTTAAATTCTGGCCCTCCCATTTACTACCTGTGCAGCCTTCAGCAAGATAAAAGAAACCCTGGCTTTAATAATGTCAGCTATCCCATAGGATATACATAGAGTACTTAAAACCATGTCCACCATTGAGTGAGGCCCTTGCAAGTGTTAATGGTGGTGGCTGTGGTGGTGGTAGGTAGGATTAGTGATACAGCAGCAGCCATATTCTCTCCTACTATCCAAGCACAGCGGAGAAAAGAGAATCCATGCCCTAGCATTCTGTGAGTTTCCTTGGCTCCCTTTGGGTTTCCTGAATGCATTAGAGGTGCCACAGGTGGGATACACGGATTGACTCAAGGCGTGAAGCCAGGATGAGATGAGTCCTACAAGGCTGGGAAAGAAGAGCTCTGCCAGGAAGGGCAAAGGGGGTGATGGTTTCCCAAGAGGCCACAGACATCCCCTAGTAAGGGAAACTCTCAGTACCCAGGCCTCACTGCCATATTGCTGAGCCCACCTTAGGAATGCCTTGCCATCTTCCCGCAAAGGCCATTCATGAAAAGGTTGAGCTGAATCCATCTGATTTGGCACAAGAGACTCTTCTGAGCATCTCATTGTGTGTAGACTGTGCTCTTAGCAGAGATGGGACATGGATGGAGCAGCAGGGGCGCCTGTCACTCTGCTTTCCTCTCACTGACTCCTTCTCCCCACCCCCGAACTTTCCCACATCCATGTAGACTGTGGGACAAGACCCTGCCTTCTGAGGTTTCTGCTGGGACCACACACATCCCCTGTGTAGGACCTTCCCCCTGGGGTGTGAAAGGAGCATGTCTAAGTCCTAAATTCTCCAAGTGCCAGACTTCAGGTCTTTCCATCTCCAGAAGCCATTCTCCTAGCGGGTCCAGGTGGATTTGCATTTTTCAGAGCAAAACCAGTTCAAGGAATCCGTAGCCCATAAATCCCCTCCCTACGGTGTAAGGAGAAAACACCACACTACAAATGATACATGTTGTTTCTTGGTCTCAATAAAACATTTGTCTCTCTTGTACGTAATTAATTGTTAATTGAAAGTATGATGAATTATGGCTGCCTATAATTAATTTAGCAAAAGACTTTAGTGAAATATGACTCGGAGCCTTTCTCCAGACCTATTTTTGTTTTAAAAAGCAGAGGCAGAATTGGAGTCTGTGTGAATTCTTCTTTGGCCTGCTATGTTTTAAACATGGTGGATTGGTAGGGTGGGCTGGGTGGGGGGGAAAGGCATGGATGGTAGCATAAGAAAAGAATGGCCTCATCGGAGACAGCATCTGGGGTTTAGGTTACCCATCTCTCCTGCACAAGGGTGAGTGGTTCCTCAGTTCCGAAGGACGAAGTCATCCATTTGGGCAGCCACGTAGGCCCTGGGAAGGAGCAGGGAACTCACGTCAAGCCTCAAGCCATGGGCGGAAGTCTTCAGCTGGGTTATCTTCAGGTTTCAGAGAGAGTGTCCCGTGAGGGCAAGGGCAATCTGATCTTTTCTGGGTAGCATCCTGGGACAAGAAGGTAGTCTGGTCCAGAGTGTGGGTATCTGAAGGGGCTCCACTTTGGTCCAGTTGGATTGCAGAGGGCAGAAAAATGCCCCTGAGAACAAACGCCCCACTGTCTGGGACTGACCCCTGAGGTCCTGTGACTTGATTTTATAACATGTCGCAGAGGGACTTCAGAGGGATAATCACTCAGGATTCCTAGAACATCCTGACCAGCAGCTGCTTACCTCTGCCTGAACTACCTCTGGTGACCACGAGTGGAACCCCACCCCCACCCCAAGCAGCCTGTTTTACCCTCAGAACTTCCAGACAGGGAGCTGTGCCAAGGAGCAGGGAGAAAATGGACTATTTTTCACCAGTTTATCAATAGCAGTGTAATTAAAATGTCCTTTGATTTTTCGAGCTATCAATATCTTTTGTTTCTCCCCATGTTGCTTGCATGTTGATTAGGTCCTTAATTTATGGAGTTTCTGGTCTGGTCAGTTCCATTCTCTCCTGGCTCACTCAGGCCCTTCTCTATCTGAGGCCCTTTCCAGGCCTCATGTCCACCGCCTCCCCACCATCAACACAGCTCCTCCGCATTCACAGCCAGCGCTCCTGCCTCTACTTCCCCATCCTCTCCTCTTCTGCCCTATCCTCACTTCCCCACCTCACAGTCTCTTACCCCCCTCTACTCCCCATCCTTATACTCCCCTTCTTCATCCTCACATCGGCTTTATATGGAAAGCTCACCCCCCCACCCAGACTTCACCCTATCACTGAACCTGGAGTGATTATACTCCCTCTCTGTCTAAATAGAAACACATCCTCTACACTCCTGCTCCACCCAGAGTTTTCTCCACCTGAATGTTTCAAACTTGGAGACTGATTCCTACCCTTTCATCAGAGGACCATGCAGGAAACAAGGAGCATCCGTATGTCTGGGGCTAGGGGAAAGCCTGAATGATTCCTGCCCTCCGAGGCCCATCTTTCCAGCTGACTCCTGGGACATTCGGGAGCCAGAGAAGGATGCATATGTCATCCTTCAGGATCATTACAGGCCCCCGAACAGCCCTGGATGATGAAGAATGAACTAGATGATCCATGTTGCTGGAGAACAAGCCTGAGGATCCTTTGTTTTTGTCTTATTTTGAAGAGAAACGCTCACCCTATGCCTTTACTCTCTTCCTAAGCAGAGAAGCATTCCAAACATCAATAATCACAGTTCACATAAAGCAGAAAAATTCTATTTCCACCAAGCAAAAGTCAGAAGTGAAAGGGAGACTGTGAGAAAATTTTGAGCCAGGTGGCTTGAAATAAGGAGACATGATAAACAGCCTTGAAGACGTCTGGCTGACAATGAGGGCTGGGAGCAGCTCCCAGCACAGCCTCTTCCAACCTCTCGCTAAAATACAGATCAGAACATGGGGAAAACATGAAAACACAACACGGTAAGCGAAGCTGTGCCAGTGCGAGATTGAAGAGAACGGACTCGAATGTTGCTGGAGAGATAAAGCAGACCTGGGAAAACCCTACTAAGGTGTGCATCAAAGGAAAACCCCACTTTTATGTTATAAAAGAAAGACCACCTTCAAAACTGTAGGAAGAAAATGAGCGCCTTCTCTCCTGTTTGTTGTCTGATTCAGAGACCTGAGTACACCCAGAAAACTGGGAAACAAACCAAGTCTTTCCACAGAAAATGGTGCTCTCTAAAGTAGGCTGAGTACTGATCCAATTTCCCTTCACCCCGACAGGTATTTTTAACACAGAGGTAAAAAAAAAAAAAAAAAAAAAGCAGATTGCAAGAAAATATTGAAGCAAAACTGTAGCAACAGGAAACTGATGTTGCCAGTGCATTCTGGGAAATATGGTACCCACAAGTGAAGTGTTGTAAATAAAAACTGGGATGCAAAAGACACTGTAATCAAAGCCTGCTGAAATCCTCGTCCTCATTGCCTCATCGTGCATGGTACTGGGGGTTTGAGAAAGGAATACCTTCAGTAGAAAAAAAGAAATATCACGTAAAAATATTGACATAAGCACCTCAACCTCATTCTAGCCGTAGATGTAAGATGGGGATTTAGGGCCCCACTCAACAACCAAGTGCAATCCACTTGGCCGGCCAGTCTGACACCTCTGTTCTACAAGGCTTGCCACCATGAATGCCATGTGAAAGATACTCAGTAGATAGTGAATTAAATGGAAGTGTTGTGATTCTCAGGATTCGCTCTCACCTCTCTCTTGCAGACTCTGCTTCTGGCAATGTAGTACTTAGGACTTGTGCTATACACCCCTCCCAGCATGAATGCACCTTGGGCAGACCCTCTCCTTATTCCTGGCATAGCGAAATGTGTGGAATTTGTCTCTGACCTGCTCCAGCTATGAGATGCAGATTGTTGGGCAAACCTCCAGCCTCGGTCACCTCTGCAGCCATACCCCCATGCTTGAGAGCCCTCTGTTTTAATGCCTGGTCACAGGGATTTTTATAACTGTCACCAATATCATGGAGGTTAATCTGATGCAATGGTTTTCAACTCTGATTAAATGTTAACCTGCAGAGCTGGTTAAAAAAAAAAAATCCCCACACCAGCTGAATCAGAATCTCTGTGGTAGGGACCCAGGTATCCATACTTTCATATAAAGTTCTGTATGCATAGCTAGCTTTGAGAAACACTGTCCTGGAGCTAACCTCTCCAACTCCGCCTCCTCTGGTCTTCTAGCCTGTGCCATACAACTGTTTTGTTTTTTTTTAATTCTGATTTGAATTTTTAATTTTCATTCTTGTAATTTGTTTTTTTAATAACAATTTTTTATTATGTTAGTCACCATACAGTACATCCCAAGTTTTTGATGTAAAGTTCCATGATTCATTGTTTGCGTATAACACCCAGTGCTCCATGCAATACGTGCCCTCCTTAATCCCCATCACCGGTCTATCCCATTCCCCCACCCCACCCCCCTCTGAAGCCCTCAGTTTGTTTCTCAGAGTCCATAGTCTCTCATGGTTCATTCCCCCATCTGTTTACCCCCCCTTTCTTCTTCCCTTCCTTCTCCTACCGATCTTCCTACTTCTTATGTTCCATAAATGAGTGAAACCATATGATAATTGTCTTTCTCTGCTTGACTTATTTTGCTTAGCATACAAACTGTTCTTAAGGCCACTTTTCTCTAGCAAAATGTTCCTAAGAGGAAGCTTTTGCATTTGGGGTTCTAAGCACTAGTTAATCTGCGGTCCCATATTACTCTCTCTCACTGTTGCTTCCTGGTATTGTCCCACACCCACATGATTGTTCTATGTTATTTTTCTAGGTAACAGGAATCCATTCTATCATTCTATGCCATTATGAATTTAGCCAAAAAGTGGAGCTTGAATGAAACACACACACACACACACACACACACACACACACACACACCCCGTAGCCATTCACTCTATTTTGCCTCAGTTTTCTTAGGAGAGCAACCAAACCAAGAGCTACTAGTAAAATGTGGAAGTAAAGAAACTTGGGCAATCTGAGAAAATTGGAGATATGACAAAATTAATTAGGAATGTGCACGTTGTAATTTACCAATCTGTCACAAATTCCTTAAAGAACAATTTAAACTGTAGTTAACAGGACCTACAACTACATACTAGAAAGTCTGTTTTTTTTGTCTTTTAAATAACTTCATCTGTTTAATGCCACAGTTTCCCTTGCAGTGTTTTTCCCCCTCAGGAGCATTCAAGTCACTGACAAGGAAACCAATAAATCTCAGATTTATTTTCAGTTTGCTCTCCCTACCTGTCCATGTCTGTCCAGAGATGTGGTTGGCAGAATCAAGACCCCCTGAAGCTACCCCCATCCTAATCCCTGGAACCTGTGACTATGTCACCTTAAATGGCAAAGGGACTTTGTAGTTGAGATGAAGGTAAGGACCTTGAGATGGGAAGATTATCCTGGATTATCTGGGCGGGCCAACTCTAATGTCATGAATCCTTAAAAGTGGCAGAGAAAGGAGAGAGGAGGGGCAGTCAGACAGTGGCAATGTGAGAAAGATGTGATGAATTCTGAGGAGGAGGAATTGGGCCACAAGCTCAAGAGTGCAGTGGCCTCCAGGAGCTGAAAATGGTCCACCATTTACAGCTAGCAAGAAAACAGGGCCTGGATCCTACGACAGCAAGACACATACTGAATTCCGCCAACAACCTGAATAAGAAAGAAAATGGATCCTTCCCCAGCACCGCCAGAAACAAACTCCTTCCTGTCAACACCTTTACTCAAGCCCAGTGAGAGCTGTATGTGGCTTCCAACGTGCAGAACAGTGAGACGCTAACTGTGCTGTATAAGCAGCTGAACTGGGGGCAGTGTGTTACAGCAGCGGAAAACTAACCCAAAAGGGAAAGCCGGGGAAGGGGGGGGGGGTTGCAGTGTGACAGAATCACAGACTGAATGTCAGCAGAGTTAATGTTGAATTCAAGAAATTCACTTTTTACATTTACAACTTACATTAGCTTTTCTTCTCCTACCTTCTCCATGCCTTACCTTTAAAGATGTAGAATGTTTTCGTTGGTTAAAAAAATAAATTCATTAGACTCTTACCAAATCCAAGTCAAAGAAGTTATCATCAATTAATAATGCTGATTGGGTGAGAAAACATCCCAGCCTCTACCTTCAGTCTTACTTCTCTTCCCTGAAAATACTAATAAGGGCAAATGGGCAGGTCTGGGCCTGGACAAGGGCCCAGTCACTTGGGAGAGAGAGTCTGGCCTCCACACCTGCGGGAACGGCAGCGGGGAGTCCTCGGAGTCTGGAGCAGGCATCATCAAAGCCCACCCTTGAAACTGAAGGAAGACGAAAAGACCAATATTTGTTCATTTATCAATTACCACACGTGTTCTACAAAGTTCCGAGGACTCTGCTAAGTGTCTTCTGCATGCCACCCTCTTTAATTCTGCAGTAATCAGAGGAAGCCAGGAGTATCATGATTTGCATCTTTCCAAAGTGGTCAAGGGAAAACTAACTATGTCTTAGACTAAAATCAAACCAACCAACCAACCTTCTCCCTGAAAGGCATCCAGAAACCTCTATTCTGAATTTATGGATGCAAACACCTATCTAGGGTGTAATTTTACCTGCCTGAGCAGACAACCAGCCCCTGGCATCCCTTTAAGTTCATCACTACCGCTAAATGAATCATACTCTTCCATGGCAACGAGGGGGCTAGGTAACTTACATCTATTATTCTTCATTCTCGCCATAGTTTCATTAGATAGGTAATGTCTCCATTTTCCGGAAGAGGGAACTGAAATTAAGAAAGGAAAGGTATGTTCGAAGTCAACAAACCAATAAATAGTAAGGAAGAGTTTTGATCCTTGTCAGTTTGAGCCAAGATCACGTTATCTCCAGTCTTGCACAAGGCCAGGCCTCTGTGAACTGGACCAGTGGAAACTTCCTTCTCTGAACCTCTCAGCGGTGGGAGTACTGACAGATTCAACAGCTTTTGTCTACATCTGCCCTCTGCCTTAAGGACCCCCACCAAGGTTCAGCCATCATGTGAAGACTCATTTGAAATTATCAGGCAATCAGAATTTCCTACATCTCCCCTTCCACCAGATGGAAACAAAGTTATGTCCTTGAAATCCAGAGAATTTCTACAGAGAACTATGGTGAGAAAAGCAAAAGGACCAATCCATTAGGTGATTATAGCAGTCACTCTGTCAACCAAGCTTAATTGATGGAAGCTTCAGACTGAGTTGATGCAAACTTTAACACCGTAATCTCAGCTTTCCCAGGATGTGCTGCAGGTGTTTGCCTTCTTTGAATACAAGGGAAATGTTATATGCCTGCATAAAACATGCAGCATTCTGTTCCCTGAATCAAGAGTTCTTGCTGCCAAATACTAAGATCCTGCTAATTGATACACTGTGGTTTTTGGCCAGCCAGTGTCTTATTTCCATAATGTCAGTTGGTGGTTTAGTACATTTTATTTTTTTATGGTTTGCTTGCACTGTTCACTCTGGGTATAGAGCCAATCCATCCACCAGAGCATTCAGTGTGAATTGTTGGCCACCGAGCCGTGGCACTGCAGCTTCTGTGTCGATTCCTGATGGAGAGAGGCCAACTATTCTGTGGTATTAATTTGCATTATATTTGCCTTTATTGTTTCAAAAGAGAGAGAGAAAGGAGCAATCTATAGGAATACAGTTGGAGTCAACCTGTGAGAAAACTCCTAAGCAACAACCCTTTAGTGGAAGAACAGGGAAGGAAGCTGCATTGTGAGTACAAGAATGGAGTCCTCTAGAAAGTCAGGTGGCTCAGTGGTCAGTTATCAGCGATGGTAATAGGCTATGCTAGATTCTAGAAAATTGGGAGATTCTTATGATAGATTCATTTGTTCATCTTGTATGATATCTCTTAGTAATATTTCTTAGAAGTTCGTTGTCCATGGACAGGCATAAAGTGAACCTAAGTTTTATCGCTGCATGTTGATGATCTTTGATGATGGTCTGGGGATCTTTTTACAAGTTGCCCAACTGAGATACCCAAGGTCATTCGTTTCTGAAGGACACAGGGTCACCAAAGGCCAGAACCATTACCCATGCTGAGTTAACATGTGTAAAATGTTATCCTGAATATGGTAAGATCGAGGGAATTCATGAAAGTTCCAGTCCTCTCAAAAATTAGTGTTTATCAGCAAGGCAATCAACATTATGATCTAAGTTCTGGATGTACAAATATATCTATATTATCAACGTGATTCAGCAGGAAAAGCCATAGCCAATGAAATTGCCACTTTTGGTTATATCGAGCATAATTTGCAGTGTGTTAGTTTTTTTGTATGATAACCTTGGCTTGTCCTAACAGTTTAGAAAATAAATCTTCATTATACTTTCTGAAGATCAGACACCCATCTGTCAGTTCATTACAGTGGTTGTAGAGAAAACATTTGGAAGGGACGATTTAACAAAATGTAATTCTTGGCTGGAGGGAACTCCCCAACTGCAGAGAAACAGAATGCATTGCATCTTGGAAAACATAGAAGTTGGAAGAAACTCAGAACATTGCTAGAAAGGAAACCAACCTGGAAAAGCCTCCTTACACTCAGAATAGCATTGCTAAGTCAGTATATACTGAAGAAGAGTGGACAGCTGCCAAATGTAGAGGGACAATAGCTAGAGATGTAGGCAGGGCCTTCAGAGGTATGTTGACCGTGATCCTCAATTCGTATGTGGCAGCTGAAAGAAGATAAATTATGTTGGGTATTGGAAAATAACAGCCAGAGTTGGAGAGAGTGTGGAAGGTCTGTCCTTTCCCAGAACCCAAATTGTTGAGGACAGGCAGGGACTTGGGCTCAGGGGCTCCTGTAGCCAGAATAAGAGGAAATCATTCTAGTAGACGTACACTATTTTTGCCTCCCCAGTACCCATTCTCTCTGGTTCTGAAAAGAGTGCCCAGTGTTTCTTTTGTAAAATCACCGTTCCCTTTGCATTTGAATATATATTGGGTTGTGCTGATCTCACTTCAGGTCCAAGGGTGGGCATGGCATCCATACAGTTATGATAGCAAAGGTAGAGGTGGAGGAGTGTGGTAAACCATGGTCAGGCATGATCATGGAAAGCCCCTAAGTATATGAATAGGAACTCCCTAGACTCTGCCAAAGCAAAGAGGAGGATGCTCAAGTGGTAAGACAGAAAGAATTTGAAGGTCTTGAAATAATGCTTGGATCATTGTTTGCTGAGTAACATAATTCTTGCCTTGGATCATAGTAGAAGTTGCTTCTGGTGAAGTGACTGGGTGAGTAAAAGGCATGTGGTCCTCTGATCTAGTGAACATCTCCTCCCTAGGGGTTGCTAAGACTTTGGGCCTGCCTGTGAGCAAAACAGGGACCTCATCCACACACTCACGTCCTCCTCTTATCTATATGTGTGATTTTTGTCCTGTTTACTTGAGGCTTTGGAGGTAAAGCAAAGCAAAGCATACTTGAACTGAATCCAGGCTGCCATTTCTGCCAGTCCTTGAACTCAAGCCAGATGTTGTGGTTGAACCTAGCACCGTCTGACCATGATGTGTTAGAACCAATCAGACTTGACCTGTGTCTGTATCAACATGGATGTCAACGACAATAACCTGCCCCACCTGAAGACTTCCAGCTTTGTGGAAATCTTAAATGAGTGTTTCCGCAAAGTCTGGGAGCTGGTGTTCAACTTCTACAAGGTTTACACAGTCGTGAATGAGATGTCCCCAGCTGGCGAGGTCGGAGAGACCAGCCAGATACTGGTGGTGACGCAGCTGCTGAGGCTGCCATCTCTGCAGTGAGGACACGTGAGCCCCTCCTGGTCTCCAGCCTGCCCCAGACCTCCCTGCTTCCTTCCTCTTTCCAGGCCTGGGACCCACCACCAAAAGCCCCCTCCCTCAGCTGCCCAGGAGGCAGGGATCCAGTTGGGTGTGGGCCACAAGGTGGGAGACTGCACCAAACCACCCCAGGGCCCCAGCTGTGGGCAGAGACCAGCTTGTGTGTACTGAGTAACCGTTGTGGTATGATGCTATCTGTGGAGCCCCCACGAAATCTGTGGTCCCCACAAAAATATTAAAAAAAAAAAGAAGATGAGTTTTACATGTTGAGTGAAGTAAGTGAAAGAGAGAGGAAGATCCTTATTTCTGTCATTCTTATAGCTGTACATGACCACACTAAAACTGCTGGGAGAAATCTTGCTTCTATATTATGAGATCCTGCCAAAGAATGAAAACGTAAAGAAAAGAATGGGAGATGGTGAGTGATCAGATCCTGATGACATTGTTTGATCCTTTGCCTAAACTCTCCACTTAGATTAAAATTCACCTTTTGCTTAAATTACTGTGGGTTCAGATTGTTTTGATTTTCGACCAGAAAAAAAATCTTAATTTATTGTGATATGTGGACAGTATTTTGGAGGATTTTCTTGACGATCCCAGGGATTAAGATATCCAACAACATCAGTTAGGTACCTACTGTTTCTCATCTCTCAGACTGTCCCTCATCCATTCTGTGAGTCTAGAGCTGAGAGCCTACAAACTATACTTCCCAGGATCCCTTACCTACTATCTTTCTTGTAGCTTTGGCTAATGGGAGGAAGTGGTAGGAGACTAGAGGGAGGTGGAGGGAAGAAGGGATTCCTCCTGCTTTAGCCACAATCAGTGGTGCCATCAGCAGCTGCGCTGCTCCCTCTTGGTGGTTGGAGCACTGGAGCAGGGTACCCCACCGTAAGTCTGCACATTAGCAGCATGGCAACCCCCTGCAGAGCTCAAGTACCAGTCTCACAGGGACCTCTCTCCAAGCTATTAGGACAGTTCTGGTGTCCTCACTACTTCTTTGTGTCCCTAGGCCTATACTTGTGAGATGAATATATGTTTTCATATTACGCCATCAGACATTAGTAGGGGAGCATGGTGGACAGTATTACTGAGGTAATAGATAATTGCTACAACCTCATAACCAATTTAAGCCTCCTTTATAAAATGTGCTTTTCTGTTTTTTCCTTTCAGACACTGACTAGTACACCAACTACCTCTGCCAAAGTAAGGGACACAGGGAATAGCTTGATGATCGCCAATGAAGCCATGAATGTTAATTGGTACACAGTTCTTCTAGGGAGAGGCCAGTTGGCCAGCTGCTGTCCTGGTGACTAGTCCCCAGCCTGGTAATTCTCTGGGGATATTCCCCCTAAGAGACACATGGTTGCCTCTGAGTGAAAGCATGCTTATCCATAATTAAAGCATTTATTGACTCCACTCCTACTCCAAGTGACTGGAAATAGTTGGCTTTGCCTTATTCTCCCAAACGTAGAATAAGAATTGTGCAGCATACAGCTGGTGATGTTGTGCAAATTCCAACTTAACCTACTATTCTGGTCATCTACTGCTGCATAGCAACCTACTCTAATTTAGTGGCATAAGACAATGGCCATTTTACTATGCTCTCAGAGTCTGCAGGTGAGATATTTAGATCAGGAAGAACAGTCTCTGCTCCATAACAACTGGGGTCCTGCTGGGAAGACTTGAATGGGTGGAATTGATTCAAATGTCTGGGCTGCTATCATCTGAAGACTTCTTCACTCGCAGGTCTGGAAGGCTGGCTCAAACAGAACCTACCTGTGACCTCTCCATCATAACAGCCTAAGAGTAGTTGAAATCATTACATGGTGACTTAGGGCTACAAGAGTGATCTAGAAAACGAGGCAGAAGCTTCATGGCCATCATGACCTTGCCTCCGAAGTCACACAGAATGTCTTCTGCCATACCTTCTTGGTTGAACCATTCAGAAGCCCATCCAGATTCAAGGCAAGGGAGGTATACCGATTTCTATGGGATGACTATCAAAGAACACACAGCCCAGTCTTAAAACCACCCACTATTCTCTTGGAAAACAGTATGCAAACAAAGTTATCCCTTCTTTCTTAAATGTCATGTTTATTGCGTCATCGCTATTGTGCAGGCTTTGCACTAGCTGTGGCTCCAGGGCTCACTGGGTTAACGGAAGGAGGATAAAGAACCATTTGCCTCCCAAAGTCTTGGGTAGTTGCACTGATCATGCAGGCCCCTCTGTAAATACAGCTGAAGGCAGTGTGACATTTCAACCCTAGATGTAAACACCATTTTTACAAATGATGATACTTAAGCTGTGTTTCCACGTTGCATCATCTTTTAAAATCTCTTCCAAGTTTAGCCCCTCACATCCCCCAGATGATGCACATCCCACAATATGGAGCAGGGTCATCAGGAGATGATGTGGGTGGAATGAGCCAAGAAAAGCAACCCTCACCATTGATAGGAGACATCGGTCCAAGGGAGTCTTGTGACATGATAATAACCTACTGGGGACTCCTTGTAACCTGTAGAAGTCACCCATCAGTTTTAGAAAAAATTCCACAGACAGATTCCCAATGCATCTGGTTATTCTGCCGAGGGCATTACTCAGATTTGGATACGTCCTTCACAATGTCCAGCAGCCACACATTAGAGATTTAAATAAACACTAAGTTTATATGAGCCCCACACATTAATTAAAGGGATGGGAAAGAATCCCAGGACTAACCCTCTGGCTCTGTTTGCATCACAAACGGAGCCTCTGAGTGTGCTCTAAAATACAAGAGGCTGTGGATTATCACCATGTGGCACCACCAATAGATAACAAATGTGGGCTGTTCAAAGACTCCGCAGGGACAAAGGGTGAGCATAAAGGCCAAAGCAGTTTGGAGTTATCTGCTGACTTCAGACTTGTTCTTATTAAAGAATGTTCCTAATGCTATTACTGATTCCAAGTCTAATTTAATATCCTCTCTTTAAGCCCTTCTGACATGGCCATTATGGAATTTTGATTGATTACCTTTTGATCTTCCCTTTACTTCTAAAATCTGGTTATCTTCAGATCACAACCACGGCCACTGCCTAAATATTGTGATCAAAATTCAAACTTCCCCAAGGTTTTGTAGCATATATGGAATTACAAGTTGACCCCAAACTACCAACATTTTCAAGAGCACAACCAACAGCTTCATCTGATGGAGCCCGCTGCCCCCCCCCATTCCCTCAATCTGTTCCAATGAATGCCCTTAATCTTGCTCTTTTCTTTCCACCTCCCCATACTCTCCCTTCTCAGACCCCCTCTGCAACATGTCTGGAGGAGGCTAGACAGCATCAGAACTGGACAGAGAACAGCTGGAGTTCAACAGATCTCAGCCAGAGATGCTCAGAAAGCAATTGGAGGTGGGTTGCCAGAGCCAGACATGGTGGAGAAGGAAAAAAATAAAAACGAAAACAGAACAGCTCTGTTCTGGGATAATGTTTTGTTTATCATGTTTTTCCTCCAAGGAGTGCAAATACCTTGCCCAAAAGAACATACTGCCATTCCTGATAAATTGCCAGAAAAATTCTCTGCAAGACTCAGAAAGCAAGGTCTCTATTTGTTTCTACGGAAACCTCAGCTTGACATGAGGTACCTCATACTACAGCTATCTGCAGACACTAACAAGACCTGACTCATGAATTAGGAGAGAGTGGGGAAAAAGAGACAGGCTTGTTAGAACTACAAAGAGAAATTAGAAATATAACTCTTTGTTACTAAGCCCTAAAAAGGCACATTGCCTGGTACATGGCAAGTATGGAGTTCCTGGGCAGGGACTGAATAATTTCTCTTCCTCACCTCAATACTAACACATCCATCATGTTTGAGGAAGCACTCACCTTTCCCTGCTAGAATCCTGGCACCTCCCTCCATCCTTCCACAGAGAGACATCCCACCCCCTGACTCTGCGCAGGCCACTCCCACCTCCAACAGAACACCTACCAGGAAGCAGGAGGCTTGGTGAGTGCTCCTTGATAGAGCCTTCAGAGTTGGCCAGAGCCAACCTTGCCTATCTGCTCACAGGTGCTGCTGTTCTGTGTGCAGTCACCTTCCCCATCACTTTCACCTCTTCAGCTACTGCCTCCCTCTTCCTGGGACAGCCATCTCTGCACAAACTCCTTGTTGCCTTCCTTGAGGTTCCATTGTCAGGAATGGTCCTCATCATGCCCCTCTGCCCTGAGTCACTCTGCTGCAGGAGCCGAGACACCGCCAGCACTAGAAATAGTACTTCTCCCCATCGTAGGTGGGTGCAGCTACGTGCTTCACAACCAGCCTCACGCTAATCCTGAATGCGTGTTCACCCATGATCCTTAAGCCGGAGAATTTGTTCCAACACAAGCTGGACCATTTTCCCTCCTTACCTCTCTAGAGGCTACTTTACCACCTGCCCCCATGTCTAGACTAATTCCCCACATCCCACATTAAAGACTAATTCCTTATTTACCACTCTACCAAACACTTGTCAGGATAGTGAAGAGGCATCAGAGTTCACCTACAATGAGAAGAACACTCTTTACAAAAAAATACAATGATGGAGCATCCAGGGCAAGGGTTCAGTGTACAAACGCTGGAGAACTGAAGAGGTTTGCACACTGGATTTGACCATGCTGGGTAGGGAGGGGTGGTGAAAAGAGATTTTGATGCAAAAATTGAATGCCAGCCTCCCTCTTTATTGTAAAGTCCTCCATATGTCAAAATGAGCTTTATCCAGTACTTAAAACAGTGCTTCTCGAAGCTTAATGTGCATCAGAATTACTTGAAGAGCTTGTTAAAACACAGTGACTAACATAACATAACATAATTAAATAAATAAATAAGTAAAACTGTTGTCTAGAAACACAAACACACACACACACACACACACACACACACACATTATTAGGCCCCACCCCCAGGTTTCTGATTGAATTTATCTAGGGTTGGGGCTGAGAATTTGCATCTCTAACAAGTTTCCACATGATGCTGTTGGCCCCAGGACCACACTCGGAGCACCACCAGTAGACAGGCTTGGCTTTTGGAGAAGGAAACCTTGCTCTTTGGATAAAGGAGAGTCTGTAGGTTAGGAGGATGAAAGAGTGTAGAGCCCAGCAGGAAAGAAAGCAAGGTACCCTCAAACTCGTCTGGGAGAGAAAAAGACATCGGTCTTTCACAGCCTCTGCCATGGGTGAAAAGGAATGGGGTAAAGGAGTTGGCATGAATGCCACCCTCACTCTTCTCAACCCAGACAGCATCCTAGGGAACCTGGACATTGGTGCAAAGTCCTTGGCTAGCCTCAGTGTCCAAAGCAGAAATCATGGCTTAACAGCTTCTCACAGAGGGCACAGTGCCCCCAGCCCCCAATGTATAGCTGATGTTGGTTCTAACCACCCTAGGGTTGAGGCTTAGAGGGTGTGTTTCGTATGAATCACTTTTTCACAACACAAAGCATTCTCTTTAATGCTGGGATTTCATTAGGTTGCTCCTTTTCTTCCTCTAAGGGGAAAGGTGCCTCCTAGATGATTAGGAACATTAAAATGCAGACCCAAATATGGCCTGTACCCAAGTCCTCCTGTGCCTGTAAGTACACAGAACCTGACAACAGGGGCATGTGTCTGTGGTGTGGTAGCCATGATAATGGACTCCGATGCTCAGGGAAATGCGAGGTGTAGTGAAAACAAGACTGGTGGTGTTACAGAATTTGAGCTGTTTTGCTAAGGGGATAACGGTACAATGCAAAAAGTGCAAGATGCAGGATAATCATGAATTCCAGGTTCAATGAAGTAAAAACCAACTGATAAGCACCAACTTCTATTATCCATTCTCAAAGTATTAGAAGCTCAAATTACTCTCGTGTGTTTTCTTTAATTATTTGAAAGATAATGACAGATGAGTCCAGTTTCCTTTGGTGTTTTTCACGAAGCATATGCAAGATACTGTGGCGGATGCTAAGGACATGCAGAGGAAAGCATCTGGTCCCTGCCCTCAAGCTGCTTGCTGTCTGCTACCTAGACGGGACTGCGTGTCTGGCTTCAGGACTGGTGGGTAGGTATGCAGTGCTATCACTAAGCGCATGGACTGTGGAATCAGAAACGCCAGGTGTTAACGCTGAATCTATGGCTCAGTGGCTGCGTGACTCTCAATGATTTGATCGATGTCACTGAATCTCAATTTCCCCACCTCTAAAATAGGGATAATAATTCCTCCCTAACAGGCTGTTAAAGAATCGATCAGAAAATGCTTGTGCAGCACCAAGCACCAGACATGACACACAGCAAGTGAATAAGAGGCATTTTCTTTCTTGGCACCTGTCCTCTAGGCTGTCTGCCTAAGACTGACATCAAAAAGAAGGAAGCTGGCAGCTGCAAGCCCTAGTCCCCATCCACCGGTACCCTGCAAGTGTAATTGGGTGGAAGAGTAAGGGGCTTAAGGGTTTCACTATCAAGTCATACTGGATGTTGACAGGATTCTAATCTGCACCTGCTTAGAGACTTGTGCCCCCATTTGTTCCTTGTTCAGCTGAGTCTGTCTTATCCCACTCTCCTCCCTATGTCTGAGATCCCATCTCAGTTTTCTACTCAGTCATCCGTGGCCTGTGAAAGTGCTGACATGCCTGGTTCTTTTGTTTTTCCCTTCTTTTTACATGAGTCCTGCTTCTGTGGCCCCAGTAATAAGTTCTGTTTCACTGACTCGTGTGTCACTTCTCAATTAATTTGCCTCTTAATCTAAATGGAAGTATCCCCAGACATTGGGAACCACTTGTTCTATCTCAGCCTTAGAGTGAAACAAGATGGGAGGGAGCTCTTGGCTCTGGATCAGATGAAGAAGTTCAGGTGATGGGGCATGTGGATGAGCTTTAGGTGAATAAGAGCCCCTTGTGTAAGAATTATGTGACTTCCTTTGGGTCTTGGCCCTAACCCCCACTCCAGAGAGCCTAATGCTTTCACTAGGAATCTGCCTTCTCTGGCATGACTGGTCTACACTGCCAAGGTTATCTTGAAGTTAAAAACAGGGGTGTCCTGTATACTGTATGTTTTAGCTTTTGATGGTACACTTTGATAGCACCAAAGTGCCCAGACTCCTCCAAAAAGTGCACCATCCCTAGAATGTGGCCTTAAAAAGAAAGATTGGGTAAGTTGAGGTCAGTTACCTGACAAAGTAGCAGGGACCATCCTCTCTGAGCATGAGGGCTCAGTTTCAATCTCTCCCATACAGATCCTGGAGATCCAGGTGCAAAGAAGAGTGGAGGTGGCCCTGGAAAAGGCTTTTCAAAACCATGTGCCACTGAAAATGGGATTTCTTTTTTTAAGAAAGTTCTATAAAGAGACCCATCAGCTCTATGGAGAGTCAAATGTCATGGGGCAAGGTAGAAGTGAGGAAATCCATCAGCAGACCATTGCAAAAGTCCAGACAAAAGAGGATGGTAGATAAGTCCAAGGGGCACGAGCAGAGGTACGGTAAATCCGCAGGAAATGTTGCTGCATTGTTGATACAGCCACCAGATTTGCCGTTGAGTTGGATTTATTAGCCAGGAGATGAGTCAATGAAGTCAAGCATTTGGTCTGAGGTTTTAAAGAAGGCAATTGTTTTTTTTACTGAGATGAGGAAGTTTGAGGGGAAGCATCTATGGAAGAGATCAGGAGCTAAGGTTTGAAGATATTAATTAGGAGTTGCATTGTAAGTATCCGAACAGAGATGTGAAACAGGCATCTGGATGCAACAGTCAAATCCAGAATCTGGAAGAGAGGTCAGAAGTAGAGACCAGATGCCTGAGCTGTCAGGCTGCAGAAAGTGTTTAAAGGCTGTGGGTTAGATGAGATGACCGGTGCAGGAGTCCACGGAGTAGCAATGGGGTCTAAAAGAACACGTCTCTATTCACAGCACTTCTGACAATAAATATGTGGGTTTTCCACACAAAGCAATTCCACACCAACTGACTGTCTTACCATTTAATTCACTTCGGACACTGACTACCCGGAGTTCATGCCAACCTCACAGATGAAGGGCTCAGTGCCACAAGACTGCCTCCCACTTCAGAGGCTCGTCACTGGGCACCCACACCAGGCATCCAACTTGGCCATAACTCGGGGGTTCTCAGAATGCCGTCTGCAGATTCCAGGAAAACACTGTACTTACATGTGGCAGGTTGTTACACAGGATACAAATGAATAGCCAGATGAAGAGTATATAGGGTGTGATCTAGAAGGGCCCCCAGCACGGGAGCTTCTGTCCCCATGGAGTTGGATATGCCACTCTCCCAGCACATGGATGCATTCACTAATTCAGAAGCTCTCTCCAACTTGAGGTTAGGATTTTTTATGGAGGCAGATGGTTTATTAGCTCAGTCTCCAGCCCCTCTCCTCAACTGGAGGATGGAGGTGGGTTAAAAGTTTTAAGCTTCTAAGCATGGCTTGGTGTTTCTGGTAACCAGCTCCCATTCTGAAGCTATCCAGGAGCCCACCCAGGGTCACTTCATTGGAATAAAGATGCTCCTGTCACCCAGGAACTCCAAGACATTTAGAAGTTCTGTGTAAGATGCTCTTATAATAATTATCACTCAAGAAATTACAAGGGTGGGGCGCCTGGGTGGCACAGCGGTTAAGCGTCTGCCTTCGGCTCAGGGCGTGATCCCGGCGTTACGGGATCGAGCCCCACATCAGGCTCCTCCGCTATGAGCCTGCTTCTTCCTCTCCCACTCCCCCTGCTTGTGTTCCCTCTCTCGCTGGCTGTCTCTATCTCTGTCAAATAAATAAATAAAATCTTTAAAAAAAAAAAAAAGAAATTACAAGGGTTTTAGGGGTTCTGTATCAACTTTTAGGAGCTCTGTATCTCCTGAGCAGAAGCAAAAAATATATAAATATAAATATATATACATAGTGTGTATATATATATACAATGTACATTTATATATACGAGTGTGTGTGTGTGTGTGTGTGTGTGTATACACACACACACACACACAATGTCACAGGGTCAAATGAATGAGCTAAATGGTACTCCAACATTCAGAGACCTAAATAATGCAGCCCTGGTGTTCTAAAATTGATACAAAAGGCTGAGGATCAAGGACAGATTAGGTATTAGAGCTCCACGAATCACAGCGCAGACATGCCTCTGGATAATCAGACACAAGAATCCTACTGATGAAGTACAAGACCAGATAATCCAGCAAGAGTGTTTGTTTAGAGATGTCTAAGGCCACAAAATCATGTCCAGTTATTACTAGTGATAAGAGAATAACAGAATCATAAGGGTCTAAACCAAGGATTCTTAAGCTCCTTGGTCTCAGGACCCCACTGCCCTCTTTAATACTTATTGAGGTTTTAATGAGGAAGGTCCCAGCTATCATTGTTTCACATATTAGAAATTAAAACTAAAAACATGAGCATCAGAACAACTGATGTCATCACTTATCATGTAACCTCTGGAAAACTCCGCTGTACACTTGTGAAAGAATAAATGTGAAAAAGGGAAGTAACATCTTAGTGTCATTACAAAAATGTGAAAATGTCTATGACCCTGTAGACTCCATAAAAAGGTCTTAGAGAGCCTGGGGGATCCCCATGTTGCAAAACATTCATCTCAAACAGTGGAAATCAGGTGAGGAATGTTTAAGAAATAAGCCAGAAATAATGTGACTAATGAACTGTGAGGATGTTAAGGGTAAGTCAGGGGTCTCACATGACACCCAGATTGGGTCTGGGGACCATCTGTACTGTGTTGTCTGTCAGTGAGACAGGGCAGTGGTTCCCAACTATGTGCTGTGACCTTCTTAGAAGGCGGATAATTCAATCAAATAAGTGGCAACCACTAGTTGTTTAAAAGAAATAGACTGAGTTAAAATGTCTTTAATTATCTTATATACATGTGTATATATGTATATGAATACTGACCTCAGTTGGGAAACATAGCCCCTAGTGTGAGTCGAGTTTGAGAATTCTTAAGATAGGGAATACCGGAAGAAACAGCCTCCTGACCGGGGTACTTGCCTCTAGTCTTGCCCTCTATTCCATAATGACTTTTCAAACTGCCAACTAGACATGAAAATCCTTCATATGAAGTTTCCCATGGCCTCCCCCTTTAAGACAAAATCCAAACAGCCTAGCATGGCTCTGAAGGCCCTAGGTGGTCTAAGTCCCGCTATGTCTCAAGTGTTAACTCTTGACATTCTCCCACAAATGCCCTATTCTCAAGTAAAAACAAAACAAAACAAAAAAACAACAACAACAAACAACAATAGAGATCTTTCAAATCCCAAAATATGTCTTGATTTCTTTGGGGTCCATACTGGGTCATACCCTATTATGTCATCTTCTCTGCCTTGAACTTTCAATATTGAGACCCAACTCATGTTCCAGGATCCAGCTCTCTCGGGTATAGTGAAGCATGGCCAGGCTCTTTTGTACCTAGGCAGAGCGTATAACCAGCTCTGCCCAGCAGAATATAGGTAGAAATTGATGTATGTCACTTCCAGGCCAAGTGCCCAAAATATTCTGTGCCATCCTCCATGTTTTCCCTCTTCCTTCTTCAGACCACAGATGGAGAGAATCTCTGGGCCTTAGCAGCTGTCATAACTGGGATGATGAGCACATCCCTAATCCTAGATTTTACATGAGTCCAAAATAAACATTTATGGTTTTAAAATACTAAGATTGGGGGCTGTGTGTTTTAGCTACCCTGACTAATATACCGGTTTGACCTTTTAACAGTCACCAGAATCTCTTGTAATTTTCCAGGAATGAAATTGGGAAATAGGCATCCCCTTAGTCCTAAATTCTGGTTACAGTCCACACTGTTTCCAGTCTCCTTGAACCTGTCCAGAGTCAACAATAGGTCCAGACAACTGGAAATGGAGCAACAGAAGCCTCTGTTCCTCCAGGGTTTGAGATGACAATGGAGGGAAGTGCTCATTGTTGTATCATGCAGGGTACTCATCCTTGTTCACAGACTCATAGGAAACAAACATAGCTCACACCAGGCCTTGTAGCCCATGGTAAGAACTTGGAATCTGACATTGAATGAAATGGGGAGCCATTCAGGATTTTCAGCACCCAAATGGCATCATATGACTTAAAGTTTTGAAGATGTACCCAGTCTGCTGTGTTGAGAATAGACTGTGGGGTGGGGTGGGGTGGGGTGGGGTGTGGGGAGGGTAAAGAAGGGAGACCAGTATGGAGGCCACTGGGTAACTCACAATGAGATTTTAGGGGATTTGGCCCAAAGAGTCAGCAGTGCAGATGGTAAGAAGTGTCTGGATTCTGGATATATTTGGAAGGTCAAGCCAACTTGATTTTCTATTGTGATTCACCTAAATGTCAAATCTTACTTCTTCTCTTCATCTAGCCCCCCTGCCCAAATATAATACCCTCAGTGCTTTCCCTAAACACTCTATCTAAAATAGCCCTCTAATGCCTGAAGTTATCTTAGGTACCTGAAATCACATTTTTTATGCATTTTGTTGATCTATGAATCATTCATCTCTCAAAAAAAATGTTATTTTTTTTTTAGGACATGGACTGGTCTTTGTCCTCATGTATCCCCAAGAGTCCTAACCCGTAGTTGCCACTCAAATATTTGTTAGATGTGTAAGTAAACTCATTCAATCAATCTTGTTGGGGCCACAACTCTTGCTCCTAACATATCAAGCAACAAATACAAGGCCCTCTTCTGTAGAAAACTTGCTATGATGCAGATCCATCTCAGTGGTAAAAGAAAGGGGTGACCGGGCCTAAAGCCTAGCCCCAATTTGCTCTATGTGCCTAGAGCCAGCATATCACCAATGGGATCTGCGTCTCCCTATTTCTCATATTTTTTCTTTTCCTAATCCATCTTGCCCAACAACATCCAATAGATTTCCAGTTTCGATACATGACCTAGAAACTTCAGGATTGGAAAACACACTGTAGTACTAAAGTCTTTTCATTGTCAGCCACGCATCTTAGAAAGTATTTGCCACTATTGTCAGTGGTATGGAAAATTAGCGAAAGCCTTTTAGTCCGACCAAAGACACTCCAGAATTCTGGATGCTGCGGCTTTCTTGGCAGAGAATCCCTGATTAATGAAGGATATGTTCTGATACGCAAAAGGACCATGGCCATTGGCCTCACTGGCAACAGTTTTACTGAGAGATGCAAGGGACACCCTGAGAAGTAAGAGACACGTGGATCCACTCACCACTGGGAAGCCAATAGTGGAGTCTCCTTTATCTGTCACTCTTGTTCATTGTATGTCCCCTCATCAGCCTCAGTGAAAAACATCCTTTTCTGAGAATTACTGATGTTGAATGGACTGCTGAGCGGAGAGCCACAGAGATGTCATCAGAGAGGAGGAGCGAAAGAAATCACTGCTTTTGTAAGGCTCATTTCACTGCTGGTGAGCGTGAGGCAGTCTGATGCACTAAGACCCTTGAAATAAACAATTCAGGTCATTAACAACCAACCTGGCCCCAAGCAGCTGCCTGCCCCCCCCCTTCAATTTCCTACATACGTAACCTCTTACAGACCACTTACATCAGAAGAAGGAGTATTTCTTGAGGACTTACTAATTGCCAGGTAGTGACATCATTTCTCTTATGCTTTTTAGTCCTATAAAACTCATAGACTAAGGCACCTTTATTATGCCAATCCCATGCATAAGGAAAGAAAGTTGCTCAGGCATACAAGTAAATAATAGAACACTATTGGATTGTTACTATCTAAAAGACCAGGATTTTGACAACTATTTGAAATTATCTTCACCTTAATTATTCTTATAAACTAGTCCTCCAGTTTTAGTCTCCATTCTGGCACAGTATCCCCTCTCAAGGCCAGGCCAAATTCCCAGCAAACCGATCATCTCACTGCCCTCCTCTTCCTAAGTAATGAACATTCAGATTTTTTACCCTAAACCTTTAATAGCAGCAGGTTTCCAAGGCCCTTAAGATCTTTGTAATGAAAAACAAAGACTCTCCCCTCCTAAGAATCGTGTGTAAGTGTATAACCCAGGATTGTTGACTACGGACACTATGTTGTACAGCAGATTTCCAGAACCTATTCATCTTGCGTAACTGAAACTTTATGCCTGTTGGACAACAACTCCCCATGTCCCCTTCTCATTCTTACCACAGTAATGTAAAGAGAGTGTAGGAGGAATGGAGAGAGGGCAGGAGAAAACTTTGGAAGTGATGGATATGTTTATTATTGACTGCAGTGATGTTTTCACAGGTGTCTGCACATATCTGAACTCATCCAATTGTTCACATTAAAGATGGAGAGTTTTGTGTATCACTTATACTTAAATAAATCTGCTTTTTTGAAAAGACATTATAACTATAATTTTTTTTCAAAAA